>NC_056725.1:409678328-409950828 GCF_019279795.1 Protopterus annectens
GATAAAAATGCCTAGTGGAAATGAGAGTGATTGGGAGTATTTTGTGTGGAGCAAGTTGGTGTGGTTTAATGTGATATGACTTGAGGAGCTGTGATTGGTGGAGGTGATGTGAGGGTGAGCTGTGGGTGTGGCTATGATTACTATAAATGTAGAGGTAGTGGTGGCGGGAGGGAATAGGGGGCAGGGCAGGGGAGCGGAAAGAACCCGAGCGTTAGCGAGGGCGAACAGAGCGGGGCAGAGCCAGAGACAGCCAAGGCAAGAGAAAAAAGTAAGTATTACTTTACAAATCTGAACACTTTTAAAACAAATTCCTGAGGTCTAATGGCTTACCGGCTAGCAGAATGTAATTGCTGAAAGCACTTGTGTCCTGGTGGGAGACTAGAAATTTAAAGATGGCTCCATGCTCAGCAGGATTCTAATATAGACTTTGTATTGGGGGAGGGAGATAGCACAAGGGGTGTAAACCAGGTGGAATGCAAAGAAACCAGAGAGGCAATCAGTGGAAATCAGTGAAGGCCTCAGAGAGGGTAAGTAATAATTCAAACTACCTGTAAAGTGAAGGAGAGAAGAGACAGCAAAGTTTATTAAGGTTGGGAGTGTGTCTTTACATTGACTTGCTGATTAGTAATCAGTTTGTGCACAGATTAGAGTAGGGAGATACATTAGCAATGATAGAGATGCAAATAAGCAGGTGATCCTCCAAGTGATACAAACTAAGGCAGAAAGAACTGGGAGGGCTGCTTGATGGTTAATTTAATTTAGTCACAGGGATGTGAATTAAATATATACTGTCTATTGGACAGTTAGGATTACTGTACTATCGGGGGGGGTATATCTGCGGAATATGACTATCCTCAGTAATGAATGCGTACACATGTGTCAGTACTGGGGTTCATCACTGCAGGTGGTCATAGCTGTGTACCTAGCTATTGTCCATGGAGAGATGGGTTGTGTAGGGATGTGTGTACAGTGGTATCCTGCCACCTGCCATGTGCCAGCAGACAATCTATTGGCAGACACCACTGTGGTGACCCTCAGGGTGAGAGTGACATGCATCAGCCAATCCTCTGGGTGCCTCCTGCATATGGCCACTGAGGTGATCCAGTTGACATGTATGCAACATGTATTACAACACATGGTTAGTGTCTGTGATAGAGACCTGTACCCAAGCATGTTCTGTTGACTGTGGTAGTGTAGTGAAGGTACCTGTGGCATGTGGTGTGTACAGGGTGTTGTCTCCTATATGTGCCAGTTCTTACACAGCTGGGCAGACATGTCAATGTCAATCAAGCATAGGTTGCGTGTACATATCCCAGCTGGATACCTGCCATCTGCACATCTATACAGGGACTGACAGTCATCAGCTTGGCAAATAGCTATGCAGTAGGATAAATGTGTCGACAGATAGACATTTGACAACAATATGTATGCCATAACTACATGTTGGAAGCCCTCACTAACATGTGGTGTACAGATGGTAGTCTACAGTTACATTCCACATGTCGGATCATTATCCAGCAGGGAATATATACTGTGACACAGCTCACACACCAGGGACACAATAGGGAGGCCTTTGAGTTCATCTATGCCTGCAGGTGTGCTTGTTGTCAGTACTACATTTAGCACTCTACTCTTAACTGGGAAAGCATTCTCAATAGTAGTACCACCATGATACACTACATGCCAGTATGATAGTATGTATCCTGGGTTACTACCCCTATATGTAACACATTCACATGGATAACACTGCTGTACAGGCCTCATATACTTGTGTGTCCCAGACATGACACTCACACCCCTTGCTACTTTGATGACAACACATAGGTGCATGTATTGTACATGGCATTACATTCACTTATTATAGATGTCATTACCCTGTTATGTTATCGGACTGGGTGGTGAGAACTGGTTACCAGGGTTAAGTCAAGCTTAGCAGGTATCAACATTGCTTCAATATAACAGCTAAGCTGATTTGCGCACTGGTAAGCAAAGCCTACATGGTGTAAGCGCCCGTACATTTACCCGTAGCTTAGCACCACTTAGCTTCACGTAAACCCATGCAAATGTGCTTACAGCTGCTCAAAACTGCCTTAACCACTGTGTATCTGGCAGTCCTTGTTCTGCCCAGCAACAAAATAAACAGCTCTTGTAGGTCATGAACCCAGGAGCCTGTATACTATAGTAACAACAGTTAACCACCACCCCATGACCTCTGTGAAGACAGCTATTGTTTTTTCCAATATATCTGTCAATACACATATTGATTAGTATTGAACAATTGCCTTTACTTCCACAATTGTGTAGTACTTGTTATTGATATTACTGTTGCATCACATATGTTGTTATATCATAATGTATACATATCAGATACATACAGTGAGATACATCTTGGAAGGTATACACAACCATGTTGCTTACATGACAGAAATATGGATATATACATATACATATGTTGATATATGTCTGCATGTACATACACATGTATATTCAGACATATGTCTGTCCACACATCTGTATAGTGCATCATATATATGGCTGTGTGTAGATCTCTTTGTATATGCATATATATATATATATATATATATATATATATATATATATATATATATATATATATATAAAATATATAAATATATATATATATATATATATATATATATATATATATATATATATATATATATATATATATATATATGTGTGTGTGTGTGCACATCCTATGTGTACAGATATATCTATTTATGGATATATATATATATGTAGATATCTATAACTATATGTGCATACATATCTATTCAGATATACCTATTACTGTTGATATATATGTAGATATCCATAAGTATATGTGCATATGTATCTATATCTGTATATGTGTAGACATATATTGCTGTGTATATGTATATATTTGAGTGTTTATATGTATAAATATATATATAAATATATATATATATATATATATCCATCTATGTATGTTGATATGTATATGTGTATATATCTATATAGATATATGGATAAATATATATACATATATGTTCACCATATGTCCAGAACATGGAGTGGAGTTCTACCTCAGCCCCAATAGTCCCAACCTCTTAGTGCAAGGGGATGTCATGTATATATTGCAGGTATATATATATATATATATATATATATATATATATATATATATATATAGACTGTTGCTACTGTAATAGGGGTTATCTTAACAGATTAACAGACATGTTGCATGTGGGAGGTCACATCTGCTTTTAACATGTGCGCCATTGGCTACTGACAGGCATCCTAAGGACATCATAGTACAGTACCACTGCCAGCACAGTAATGATCCTGTGGACTGCAGCAGAGATATGACCAATATATGTGGACAGTCTGGCACACCTGGTGTACATATATCCCCTTTATGCAAGACATGCGGACTACGTCTCCCAATGTGGATGTTAATAGCCATGTACATGGGTATATCACATAAATACTGGACTACATATGCCCACACAGTTTATGCATGCACACACGCCAGTCTGTCCTGACACATAATACCTGGTGGTGTAGGGGTCACATGACAACATACTACCCAGTAGTTAGGGACGTACATCTGTACAGAATCCCATTCCTTTGTCAGAAATACACAACAGTTAAGGTGGCCTGGCAGCAATATGTCTTGCAAATAACTGGACATATCAGCACACTGGGTAAATACACTAGGCTGCTAGGCATGTCACAAAGCACTGTGAATACTACAGGCAGACTGCCACAACACTGGACTACATTTTGTATGAGGGAATACATATGTACCTGTGATTATAGTGGGCTCTACTTGCATGCCACAGCACAGTGTAACTGACACCTGTGTGAAAGTGCATACCCACAACCAATGTAAACACAGCCACATATGGAACACATGCTTAGTATGACACTATATGGACTGTCTGAAAAACACCATCCTCATATGTGCCACTCACACACTGACCCTACATACACTGGGTTATGGCACTGTGTGGACCGATGGCTGTCTGTGGTATGGGACACTTCTGTGTCTGGCAATACAGACATGTGAGCCAATAGGGTGCCATACACTGGAGCAGCATGTAACATCAGATAGAACAAGGCCAGCAACAATGGCATCTACCACAGTCTGTGCACAACCCAAGGTACTTATGTGCAGTACACATACTGTCGACAATCACCCTAGGTACACAGACCCCAATACTGTACACACAACCACAGAATTGTCAAGCTATGTCCTCAGAAACAACTCCTACTATACATAACATGTCTAGCAGTCTGATATCTGACTGGCTTGCTATCATGTATGATGTCAATAAATAATGGTGTACAGGACATATGCACCTCTTACTGCAGTACATATGTACAAAGGTTGACAGACTTGTGGCTGGTGCTACAAACACTGCCCCAATATTGGCATGTTGCTGTGATAACCTCATACATTTACTGTCGTGCCAGGGTTTGTTGTGACATATGTCCTCTGAGGGACATGAAGTCAGTAACTCTCGTGGCTGTCACCATGTACTGACTGCAATCCTCACACTATGCTTCTGCAGTTCTCAGATAGGTGTTCTGTGAGTAACACAAGAAACAAAAGGCTCCACACATCACCCAGTCTGCAGGTGACCCTACAAATGGGGGTTTCCTCAAAAACATAGCACTGTCATGACAGGTATTAAAACATGTAGACTAGCCATATCCACACACACCTTGTTAAACTGACATTACTCCAAAGGCAGAATAGCAACACTTATATTCTGTAGTCATTTCAGGCACATCCCCCTCCTGTGTGTTGGCCTCTTTCCACAGTGTATGTTGTTGGAGGTAAATCCCAAATCCATCTGTGATTCTGTTTGCCAAACACCAGATCTAGGTCCTGCTCACAGTGAATGAAAAGGCCCAACACCAACATGATGTTCCTAGATATTGCAGTGTGGTTCCTTGCAATTGGTTATGGAAATGTTACCACAGCTGTTCCACATGCAATCTGTTAGAGGAGAGCTGCAATTTGTGCAGAGGCCATCAGCTGATCATGAGCATCACTTACAAAACACAAGCTGATGCCTAAGCACAGCAGGTGTAGTTCTCCACATCCACCATAGAGGGAGTGAGAGAGACAGACAGAGACAAAGTAAGTCAGGGACGGGGTGGGAGAGTGAAACCTAAGCATGTTTGTGTCACATACCTACCAGTACAGGTTTTCAACCCCCTGACTGACTGTGTATTGCTATCACATGTTTATGCAGTTATTGCATGGGCCACATAGCTTACATGGTAAGTAGCTGATGGTGAGTGACATCTGCAACAGTGATATGGTAGCACTACGGTAGGTGTAGTACAAGTACCTGTCCACATGAACAGGTGTCAGCATCAACACAGCCACACTCTCTCAGGGATTCACACATACTGACACACTTGGCAGGGTCAGGAATACACTTCCTAACTAGTTTGCCACAATACAGTAACGTGCAGGTATCACATGTACCACAGCGGTTATCTGGAGGTTATATGGGCAAAGGGTATATGAAGGTGTTTGACAGACAGCATGCTTCAGTTTGCCAGTGGGGGTTGTAGTGAGTGTGAATGTGGTCGAAAGCATCATGCACCACACATACAGACACAGGGTTGTTTACACAGATTGTTATCATCAGATGTGCCAACCCTGGCCTCATGTAGCAAGAACTGGTAATGGACTGCAGGTTGACCCTGCACCTATATTGATAGCATGATACATGTATTCCCTGGTGTCAGTGGCATCTGTCCATACAGGGCATGTGTTTAAGGCATAGTATGTTCTTTGTGAGTCACTTTTGATGGCAGCACAGGTGTTGCAGGCATCCAGTGAGGAACATAGTGAAGGCACACCGCCTGCTTGTACATGCCTATTGTACTGATGGACAGGGTGCCATGCCCTCTGTAGTCCACTTCAATCACACCATGGTCACTATCTGTGGGCAATATGCATTGTACTACCAACATAGCGGTACTTGCCTAGGCAAGTGTGTTTGTGTATGAGACATAGGTTGAGCATGTTCTCTGGACAATACAAGGGTTGCTAACTTTGTTCACCAGGCCTTGATGTCACATGTAGGGGTATGGATTGGCACCCAGGCCTCTTGGCTATTTTACATCTGTTATCCTTGAAAGGTGGACATCGTGACATATAATAAGGCCACCATATAAGAAATTTGCAAAACTCACTCCACAATGAGTCAAGTTGTTACACACTCACCTCCTCACAGGATACAAATGCCAAACACAGACACACACACTGGCCATGTCTGGGATCAGAACTCATACCTAACTAGTTTATTACACTACAACATTACACAGTTATAGGATGTGCCATGGAGAGTACTGGAGTTCTTTTTCCCCAAAGGTGTATTTCACTGGGAATGACATCAGCAAGCTTGCCTAAGAAGATCAATGTAGGTTGTAGTGACTGTGATTAGCCTGAAAAGCATTGCTTCCTACACAGACAAAGAAAAACGCACACAAACAGCCACACTTGCCATGTGTGGGAACATAACCCCTACCAAAGTACTATATCACACTACAGCATTATGCTGTTATAGGATGCACCACAGAGATTACAGGGCTACTCCTTTCCCTAAGGTGTATTTCACAGTGAATGACATCAGCAGGCTTGCAAAAGTAGAGTATTTGAAATGTAGTGGGTGTGACTAGCCTAAAAAGCATTGCTCCTGACACAGACAAAGAAACATACACACAAACATCCACACTTGCCCTGTGTGGGAATAGAACTCCTACCTAACTAGTTTATTGTACTACAGCATTATGCAGTTATAGGATGCGCCACAGAGGTTACTGGTCTTGTCCTTTCCTAAAGGTGCATTTCAAACTGAATGACATCAGCAGCCTTTCCAAAGTAGGCCATTTGTAATGTAGTGAGTTTGACTAGCCCAAAAAGCATTGCTCCCTACACATACAGAGACACACACACACAGTTTCCATGTTTGGTATTAGAACTCTTATCTAACTAGTTTATCACACTATAGCATTATGCAGTTATATGATGCACCACAGAGATTACTGGGCTACTCCTTTCCCAAATGTGTATTTCAAACTGAATTACATCAGCAGCCTTGCCAAAGTAGGCCATTTGAAATGTAGTGAGTGTGACTAGCCTAAAAAGCATTGCTCCCTACACAGACAGAGACACACAAACACACACACACACACACACACACACACACACACACACACACACACACACACACACACACACACACACACACACACAGTTGCCATATCTGGGATTAGAACTCCTACCTAATTAGTTTATCACACTACAACATTACACAGTTATAGGACATACCACAGAGATTACTGGTCTTCTCCTTTCCCCAAAGGTGTATTTCAAACTGAATGACATCAGCAGCCTTTCCAAAGTAGGCCATTTGTAATGTAGTGAGTGTGACTAGCCTAAAAAGCATTGCTCTCTACACAGGCACACAAACACACATACAGTTGCCATGTCTGGGATTAGACCGCCTACCTAATTAGTTTATCACACTGCAACATTACAAAGTTGTAGGATGCGCCACAGAGATTACTGGGCTACACTTTTCCCTACGGTGTATTTCAAACTGAATGACATCAGCAGGCTTGTCATAGTAGGGCTATGGGGAGGGAAGTGTGTTTGCATGTGCCAGTACCCATTAATTTAGAGGTGGAAACACCACACTCAGGCACATGCAGGTTTATATTCAGCAGGTACGTGTATACAACTGCTAGATGACTACTGGCTGTACAGTCATGTTGCACAGCTAGCACTTGCACCACAGAGTCTTTAATGCTGAGGGATACGAGTGGTTTATTTTTACAGTGAGTGACATTTACACATCATGTGGTTATAGCCATTTGGCTGTGTGCTGGGTGGGACAGGCTTCATGATGGAAGGCTCTTTGTCACTGTCACTCTCTTCCACACATCTACGTATGTGTAAGTTTGGCATATTATAGTGTGTTGTCCTTGGATATATGTATGTATTCATATCCAGTGTGTGTGCAAAGCATGACTGGTGCATACAGAGGAGTGTATGCACTAGCATCTGCAACTGTCAGTTATGTATGGTCCACTGTTGTTGGCAGACATGGTCTTCATTTGTTTAAGTGTGTGATCATGCCCAGTATGACCTTTCAGGATGTTGTTGTCTGACATTGCCTTCATTTCTCTAAGTGTGTGAGCATGCCCAGTATGCTCTTCTGTATTGCATGTGTATATCCATTCCAGGTAGTTTGTACTCCAGTGCAGACCTTTGTGTTCTACACCTACAGCTAGAAAACTGTTTCTGCAGGATATCTGTAGATCAGTTGGCAATATGGGGTCAAACTGTACAAGGGATACTGTGTACTGTAGGTGATTGTGTCTGTGGTGCTTCAGCTACATGGTACTGGTGTTAGCAGAGATATTCAGACATGTATACTGTTATACACTGTGATGTTTTATGTCGTCAAGTACTGTCGGGTGGACATTTTTGCTCACAGTGATGTCCTGGGGAACACAGGGTGAATGCAGCTGTGTCCAGTATTGTGGCCAAACGCCTACATAGTCATGGCAAGTTATGCCATTCTGGAGGGGGGGTGCTGCAGACACTTGCTGCTGGGTCTATGTATCCAGTTCAGCACCTTGGCGCAGTGATGGCAGAGGATCCCATACTTGTAAATCCATCAACATGACAGTATGGCCTTATCTTGCTGTGGCAATACCTCACAGCTATACAGATTCACACAGGTTATCCAGAGGCAGGGGTCATAAGTCGGGATATTACCCCTATTGTGGTGTACGGGCAGGTTTGTAGCCACCCATTTTTGTGTTTGAAGCAAGGGATAGTATGTGCACATGGCTGTGTAATGGACTTTGCACATTCCATGCTGCCCATGCTCCCACCCCCCATTATTATATCCTCTTCCATACATTATGCATATATTCTCTGATACTTTCCCTATAGTTATCAACTCATCACAGCTGTGTTTTGGCATTTGTCCGCAGTTCATGCAGTGGGACATGGTGGACATGTTACTGTGGTTTGTCTACATGGCGTTGCATATGTCTTATATGGAGTGTGTCATGTTGTTATTTGGGTGTCCATGACATAACATACATTGGCAGTATGGCTGAGAAGCAGGCCTTTGGCAGAAGCCTATAGGCAATTTGGTGGTGATGCAGGGCAGCTGTAGCAGGCTGTTGCATTCTATCAGTCCTACAGTCCCAGACTGACATACAGTATATTCTCCTCGGGTGACAGGGTAGGTGTGTTTGGTGCTCATGCCAGTACTTACTGTCAGTATTGATCAGGTGGTGTGGATGCTAGCAGAGTGCTGCTTACAGCTAGGGACACATCTGCATGGGACACCTGCATTGCATGCTGCATTCTTTTGCTATTGCCATACACATGTAGACATCATATTGTACCAATTCTAAACAGAGGGGATACGACCAGAGGGGTACCTGTGGGTTGTGTTTGGGTGAGCTGGGTGCATGTGTGCTATGGACACTACTTGCATCTGACTCACAGATATGAATGGGGCATTCTGGTCATGCTGGCTTGTGCAGGGACATCAGCCATTTCCCAATACATCAGTCCTATCACCTTTGTACTCTGCAAGTGTTCGGCCAAATGACATCGGCATTCCCTACTACAAGCCCAGATAATGTGAGGCATACCTGCATGTACAATTGCAAGGGTGTGTCCATTTCACAGCTACACATTATGTACTGTATGTCTGGGGTACTTTTCCCTGTGTACTGCTTGTATATCTAGCACAACAGTCATGCCATGTCCATCTTTCAGATGGTGACACATATTACCGCCATACATTTACAATGGCTTACTGCTAGCATGTTTTATACTGGGGAGTATTGTCTTTGGCACTGAAGTTGTGCGGACTTGGCCCTGTCATCAGCAGTAGTGGACAATAGCCACCAGGTCAAACCTCAACATGCATATATACTGACCACTCTCACACAATATGAAACGCGCACCAACCTAACACACACATACCTGCATATTGTACAAATGCTACAATCTATCATGTTACCTTGGCCACCTCAGGTCATCTGTGGTCCACTGGCATTATACCTACACATACATGTTACTACATATCTACCCCAGATTGGAGGGGGGCACACCTGACTGTTACTACATTTCTTCATAGGGTTGGGGGGGCACACCTGACTGTTACTACATTTCTACTTAGGATTGGGGGTCACACCTGACTGTTTCTACATTTATGCATAGGATTGGGGGGCACACCTGACTATTACAATGTGTCTAAATGAGATTGGGGGGCACACCAGACTGTTACTATATTTCTACATAAGATTAGGGGTGGGGAACACCTGACTGTTTTTACATGTTTACATAGGATTGGGGGGCACACCTGACTGTTTCTACATTTCTACACAGGATTGGGGGGCACACCTGACACTAGTACACATTTGCTATGACTGTACTGGTATGTCAGGTACTCCATTTCATTCTGTATTCTAACCTATCATGCTGACTAGAGGCATATCAGTGTACTACAGCTCTTAGGTTTGATTGACCTACATATCAGTTTCTGACTTTCTACCCTTCAGAACTAACATCTCACTGCCTGACCTGTTGTAGTCTGTCTGTGTAGGCCTGGGGGGAAGGTTACCCATAACTATCATTTAGAGGCCTTAGCATGGCCTTTGTTTGTGTTTGTCTACACATGTCCTGCTGGCTGAGACTGTTGTTGGGAATGTGAACCTCCCTGACTGGCATGTGTGTGTGTATGGACACACACATGGCCCAGCACATTTCCTGCAGTGGTTTTTGTCACCATGGGTAGTACTGGCTACCACGGTGACACCAGTGTTTGTTACAGATCTCATGGTGCCACTATAGGTGTTTACTATCTGCTGGCATCCCGTTCAGCCACCCAGTTCCCTTGCATGCTCACATCCATGCCATAGATATAAGTAACAACACATACTACTCCATTCGGCAATTGGTAAGGAGAGTGACTTACCTTGTGGGTGTGCCAGTATTGAGGATGGTGCTGGAGGGCTGCCTATGTCAGATGTACATAGTACACTCCCTATACATGGTTGAGCACAGGTAGTGTCATGTTTGGCTTCCCTTTTACTGTATGTGTGAGTCAGAGAGTGGTGTCATTCCTTGGGTCCCTCCTGTGTCAGTGTATGTGCTATGCATTGCCTCTTTGCCAAGGCCAGGGCATACTGGGCATGCCTTCATCTGCCTACTGAGGCAGGCTCAGGTTGTTCCTCCTCTGAGTCACTCTGTGCCTGTGCAGGCCTTTGCAATGGTGGGGGGGTGGGGGCTGTGTGGCCCTGCCCCATGCTGTTCCTGCTGCAGCTGTTTCCACAGGATCATAATGTGTAGCATGGCACATACAATGACAATTGGAGTACATGTAGCTGAGGATTACTGCAAGGCTCCACCGGATGTGTCCAGGCACTGGAACTGTGACTTGAGCATCCCAAACAAACTCTCTATTACAGCTCTGGTCTGTGCGTGTGCCTCATTATGGAGTTCTTGTTCAGGTGTGCGTGCATTTCTGATGGGTGTCATCAGCTATGGCTCCAGTGCGCAACTAGCATCCCTCACTAGATGACCGTAAGGGATGTATTACTGGCAAATCTCTGGTACAGCTGCATCAAATGCCAGCTGTGGGAATCATGTTAGCTTCCAGGGCAGCCAGCACACATATTTATTATTATGCCCTGGGCATCACACACAACCTGGCAGTTGATGGAGGGGAATCCCTTGTGGTTCATGTAGACTGTACCCCCCTCACTGGGTGGTGCTTTGATGCATATGTGTGTGCAGTCTATAGCACCCACTACCTCAGGGCGTTCTGCTATTTGGTGGAAGAGGTGCATATTTCTGGCCAACACCTCATGGGTGTTGGGGAAATATACGTGCTCACCGGCATGTGCTGACATGGCATCCAGGAACTGGTGGAGTACCCTGGATGCTGGTGCCTGTGAGATCCTCATGATATCCCAAGTTGGCCTTTGGAAGGTACTTGTAGCTAGTATTTTTAGGCCTAGACATACCTTGGTATCCACTGGGATGGGTTCCCCTCTGTTAGTTCTGTGTGTGAGGCATGGCTGGCACAGCTCAACAATCTGCTGTAGGAGGTCCCTGTCCACCCTATAGCACTCCACTATCTCCAGCTCATGTAGCCCCTGGTAGGTTACCCTGGGTCTGTACACTCTTCTCCATCTCCTCACTGTGGGTTGGTCAGCAGCATTCTCATCCTCACCACCCTCAGCCTCTTCCACATGTTGATGTATGATAGCTATTGCAGCCCTTATCATTTTGTTGTTTTTGTTTGTTAAAATTCCCCCAGTTGTATACACTGGTGGTGTAGAGCATGTGGGAAAAAACAGAGGTAAAGGTGTTTGCATAGTTTATAGTAGGGTTTTGGGCTGGGCTGGTCTGCTGCTTGTGTAATTGGCTGATTCTGATACATTTCACCTGCCAGCTTTGCTAGTTCTCCTAGATTACCTTCCTACTGCTGTTTTTCCTTCCCATTGCCTTCCTGTTAAGCCTGGGGACATGCCACACAAGCACAGTGCTCAAATGTGCACAGAGCTGCTATTTCTTGGTTTACTTTTTTCCTTTAAAACCTGGTGCGTGGCACGCACACCCACTTAAGCAATGTAAAGAGTGCTAGGTAGCCTCAGATACACCCCCTTGCTTTGCTCTGCTAAGCTAAGGGCAAACCCAAGCCACAGGGCTCCAATCCACTTACAGTATGCCTGACACACCCCCTATGATGTCAGCTAACTCTTAGGCTTGCATCAAGCTATGCCTGCTCTTACACTGTTGGGTGCTGACTAGCATGCAGGGGAAATCTGGTATTCAGTATCATTCCCCTCATTTGCATAGGATTGCCTACTGATGCATAGTTACAGATCCCACACTGAGCCTCCCCCCTTAGCAACCACTATTCACTAGCCATGTTGTCTTCTGCTTGCCATTGAGTATAATGATAAAATAGTGATTTTTGGTTAGAATGCTTAATTTATTTTTTTTTATTTTTCACCCAATCCCATTTGTGTGCCACTGCCCTATGCTTAAACAGCTGAGATCAGCTAAAAAAAAAAAAATAAAAGTTATTTTTTTATTTTTGCAACTGTTTTCCATGCCAGTGGCCTTATATTTGGCCACTGGCATGCTTTCTACATAATATCCACCTTTTATTTGGAGCTGTCATGGCTCCATGTTGTAGTTTGCAGAAATGTACTTGGTTACTGAATACATTTCTGCAGGTTACACTATTTATGCACAGCTGGCTTCCAGCTTCCTGGATCACAAATTTACCTCATTTGCATGGATTTCACCTGCAAATGGGGTAATTTGCATACAGGAGCTGAGTCCATACAGGACTACTGTAGGAGTGCTCATGCACATCCCTACAGCTTATTCCTTGATTGCATGGCAGACATATTGCTTGCTGGAGCTCGTGCACTAGTCCTGCACACCATGCAGGGTTTGCTGAATCTGAGGGATTGTTTTGTGTATATACTGTTGGAAATGTTAAAAAAACAAGCTTTATATTCTGGATTCTTGTAAACAAAATTTCTGAAGTTAATCAATATCATGGAGATATAAGAGGAATTAGTTGGGTGATTTAAATTTTCTAAAATATGATATTTTAATAACAAAAGAAAATTATTAACTATCATATTATGATGTGAGAATATCTAATAATTAGATTTTTAACAAATACTTTCTTGGATTTCTTTCCATTTAGCACTGTAATTATTATTTGACCAGTGAGTAATTGTCTTTATAACTGATGATAAGTAATATAATTCTAAATCAGGTAATCCAATACCACCAGAAGACCAATTTCTTAAATGATGGTTAAGAGACAATCTGGGTTTATTAGGATGAGAAAGAAAACTAAGGATTAAGGAGTTAAATTATCTGAAACATTTCTGGGAGGGAGAGATACAGTGATTGTATTATGTATAATATTTTGGTAAGATAATCATTTATATTAAAGAAAGTTTTTCTTCTATGGAGAATAGGCACTTATTCCATTTATTAATAAGATTTTCTATAATATCTAAATTATTATAATCTATATGTATTATATTTTAATGCTTTCAATTAAAATTATCCCTACATATTTATTTATTTTTTTATCTTGCACAATAAATCTAGAAAATCTTTCATTTGCATTATGTATATTGGAATTTGTATATACAATTTTTGTTTTGTTTTCATTAAAGGTAAGTCCTGAATTAGACTGAAAAGTTTCAATAGCCTTAAAGAGAGTACTGAGAGATTTTTTTATTGTCAGTCAGAGTCAACATTATATCATCAGAAATAAAAGTATTTTAGAACTTAGATTATTTATTTGTATCCCTTTAATATCTGATCTTGATCTTATATAATTTGCAAATAGTTCCATAATTAAAGCAAAAAGCAAAAGCGACAATGGGCAACTTTGCTTAGTTCCTTTAGTAATCGAAATTGACTCCGAGATGTATCAGCCTATTTTTATGCATGCTAAGGAATTATCATAAAAAAGAATTATAAGTTGTAGAAAAGCATTTGAGAAATTACATTCCTCTAAAACTAATTAAAGGTATTTCCAATTAACTGAATCGAAAGCACTGTTGATGTCTAAACTTATTAAAGTTAAATTAACTTTTATATTATTTTTATAAACAATTATGCAGTGGCGGCTGGTGACTTCAAATCACAGGGGGGCTGCAGGAGACGCTGAATGGGTGGGGTCAAAGGGAAGGGGTGTGGTCAACCATAAAGGGGAGGAGCTATGCACAAAACCACAAAAAAATAACTTTAATTAAATACGCTACCCTGGGTGGCAAACCATCATTATGAAAGTCCAATCAAGACAAAAATAAGTGTAGAAGAATAAAAATATTTCAATGCATTGGCTGCATGACAGCTTACTTAATATCTAGATGGAAACAAAAGGTTGTGAGGCATGAAAAAATAAATTACTTTTTAAATACATTACTGGAATGCCAGTCAAAATCAAGTATAAGAAAAACCAGAAGCACTCAACTCAAACCACTTCTCCTTGCACTGCAGTTCTAATTATAATATATTCAGCTTTATTAAAGTACCAAGCAACATGCTGAAAGTAGAAATCTATGTGATGCCCCACTTGTAAAAATGTTTCTTATCCAAAAAAGACCTGCTGCCTGACAACTTGTTTCATGGGGAAAACATGATAAAAGTAAAAAATGAAAAGCAAACAGGAAACAAGCTCAAGATACATTGCTTAAAGGATTACTGTACAGGTTATGGACCACACATGATTGGCATTCTGTTTAGTTTACGGGTAAAGTCTGTAGAGATGACTGGAAGTCTCCAACAAGTGTAATGAGCTTTTTAAAATAATGGAATCCTGTCCTTTAATACCCAAGGCTTATACATTATCTAGTCAAGTATTCTCTGCATGGCAACAACAGAAAGGCTTTCAATGTTGGCAATTCTTTAACAGTATGCTTATTAAAGCTTACTTGCATCTTACGATGTCAGACAAGCTTACCTTATGGTCATTAAAGCATTGCTACTTAAACACAGAGCAACAGGCACTTTGAGTAATAAGCATAAATCTGAGTAATAAGCATAAATCAACAGTACAAAAATATGACAGAAACCAGACCATTCTGCAAAATCAAGGACAGATGAAAAGCCACTGTAGTACTTATGCAGTGTGTCCTCCCCATCCAAGGTAGATACAACTACTCCTTGCCTTGCTTGGACACATCCAGAGTCACTACATGGGGAGTGGGGTGCAACAAGCATGTCACAATTTGAAATCTCTCTGGCTGACTGTGATGGCCCTGACACATTTGTCATACCTCTCAACCTCAAGAGCAAGAAATCTGGACAAAGCCATACACAGAAGTGGGACAAAGGCCCAACAATAAGGACAATTTTTAAATATTGCTCTAATAAACTTAGAAAGATAATAGAATAGGTCTTGCATTAGTATGAATTTTCTGAAGGGTATAAAATCTGAAACTCAAATGTCTGTCATTTTCTAACTTCAGTCTTTAGTGATTTGTCACTAATTTGCCAAAAAACACAATTTTATGAAAAATGGACCAAAAATGTGATGCAAAAATATAAAATAGACACACAATACAGCTGCTACCTGTCAAAGAAGGGACACTTTAATATTAGTACTGCTACCTTGAGCAGCTGACAAAATAAAATAATCTACATGCATTTCAAGTAATCTATAACTTTGATTATTACAGTTATTTCTTAATTGTAAACCCTCCATGTTTTCTTCCAAAATTGCTATTTTGCGGAGGGATTATTAGGGGGAAGAGCAACATTTGAGCCAAAAATTGGGGACAGTTGAGGAGCCATGCCTAATTCTATAAAGCAATTTATTTGCATGTACCTCTCAACCTGTTAATGCAGTAAATCTGAACAAGGCCAAATATATTGGGGGCACATATAAACAGTACTAAAAATTGCTCTTGTATAAATTGAGACAGTTGATAGAACAGCTCTTACTTTAACATGTATTTTTATGAAGGTTATGAAGTCTGAAACTTATTATTTAGTGACTTCTGGCAAATCATTTAGGAATTAAAACTACAAATTTTATGAACAACAAACCAAAAATAAGAAGCAAAAATCTATTCATTCTTTGAAAATCTGGACAGTTGGGAGGTATAGTTCAGCTGGGTCTGTCTGAGTTTGCTGCCCCCCCCCCCCCCGACAAAATAATGGTTGAATAGAGCCTCTGCAGCCATTCCAATGAACCATTACTTGGCTATTTCACTCCATTTACCATAAACACTAATGTGCATACTGCTTTACTTCAATGATGAGTTGGACTTCATTTGAAAGTTTTATTTTGTATTTTACAGCACAAACATTAAGTCATCTGTTAAACAAAGCAATGCAGTCTCACAATGAAAACTTAGCATTAAAACTTCTCTGCCCTTGAAACTCACATTCATTGAAACAGCATTGAAACCCACATTCAAAGAAAATACATTTTGCCAGTGGCAGATAAAGATTAATTTTGGGCTGTTTTCGAATCATAGGCCCCTTGCATATGAAACATACATGTGCTCTTTGATACACCTTCCTCATTGTACTAAAATTATATTCCTTGCACAATACAGTACACTTGTTAGAGGGTGTTTTAAATTTGTTTTGAACATTTTTCCAGTAAGCAATGAAACAAACCATATGCACCCATAATGGCAAAACTGCCCAGTTGAGAACATTTAACATAAATTCTACTCAGACTTCCACAGTCCACCATTATTAGTAAATATACACAATTCTACAGTCCACCATTATTAGTAAATATGCACAATTCCACAGTCCACCATTATTAGTAAATATGCACAATTCTACAGTCCACCATTATCAGTAAATATGCACAATTCTACAGTGCACCTTTATCAGTAAATATGCACAATTCTACAGTCCATTATCAGTAAATATGCACAATCTCTGAAGTAAGTCATCTAAATAATTCCACATTAAAGAAATCTGTAACTAATGAAGCGGTTGCTGCTAGCAATCACCTTTATATTTCATGGTTTCATCAAAAAATAAAGTGTCTGTTGCCCCTCAGGAATAAATTGCCTATATATAACATTAAAATATGATAAGCTAGTAATAATATTGCAAGAGGAAATGGATAGCAAACTGATAACGAACTCATAGTTAGTATCTTCACCAAGGAGAACATTCTCAGTACGGCAGCATCCACCCCTTGTGGGAGTAGAACCCACAGCCTTCTGCATCAAAAGCAAGTACCCAACCTGTTGTGCTATAGTATTAACTAAGCAAAGCACTAAACTTCTATTCCCCTGCAGCTCTCAGCTCCTTGTAAAATCTACTCAATACTCAACTGCATCTCAACTTCGCAGCTCAAGAAAACTGGAAAAAGCCAAAATGTATTGGGGGGGGGGGTCAAAAGCCCAGAAAACCAGGGACACATTAAACATTGCTTGTATAATCTTGGAAAGTTGCTAGAATAAAATGTTGTGTTGCCACCATATATTTTACTGCCAAGGTCCCTGAGCAAAAAACAGTCAGAGTAACATACCACTATGCCACATCAGCTGCTTTGTAAAAGGGAGGAAGACTGAAACTTAAATGGCTATCATTTAGTGAATTCAGTTCTCACCATAGCTGTCAACCTCTTAGTACAAAACACCTGGACAAACCCAGTAATGAGGGAATACAGCCCTCAAACATATTCAGTGAATTCAGTTCTTGCCATAGCTGTCAACCTTAGCACAAAACCTGGATGAAGCCAATAATGGGGGAATACAGTCCCAAAAATAGGGACAAATTTAAAATATTCATCTTATAAACTTAGAAAATTGCTAGAAAAAAAAGTTGTGCTGCTATGTATTCTGAAGAACATGAAGTTTGAAATTCAAATGCCTGTCAATTTTACTGCGGACAGAACAAAAACAATTTTCAGCAGAGATGCAGGGATTAATACTGCAGACACGTCTTTGTAAAATGGCAGGGCACCAGAGCAAATCCACACAAACACAGGGAGGAGATGCAGACTCCACACAGAAGCCACCCCAACCAAGAATCAAACTAGAAAACCTATCGCTGTGAGGCAACAATACTACCACTGCACCATCAAATCTGCAAGGGATTAAACATTCAGAAACCTGAAGTCTGAAATTCAAATGCCTGTCAATTTTACTGCGGACAGAACAAAAACAATTTTCAGCAGAGACGCAGGGATTAATACTGCAGACACGTCTTTGTAAAATGGCAGGGCACCAGAGCAAATCCACACAAACACAGGGAGGAGATGCAGACTCCACACAAAAGCCACCCCAACCAAGAATCAAACCAGAAAACCTATAGCTGTGAGGCAACAACACTACCACTGCACCATCAAATCTGCAAGGAATTAAACATTCAGAAACCTGAAGTCTGAAATTCAAATGTCTGTCAATTTTACTCTGGACAGAACAAAAACAATTTTCAGCAGAGATGCAGGGATTAATACTGCAGACACGTCTTTGTAAAATGGCAGGGCACCAGAGCAAATCCACACAAACACAGGGAGAAGATGCAGACTCCATACAGAAGCCACCCCAACCAAGAATCAAACCAGAAAACCTATAGCTGTGAGGCAACAATACTACCACTGCACCATCAAATCTGCAAGGAATTAAACATTCAGAAACCTTAAGTCTGAAATTCAAATGCCTGTCAATTTTACTGCGGACAGAACAAAAACAATTTTCAGCAGAGACGCAGGGATTAATACTGCAGACCCGTCTTTGTAAAATGGCAGGGCACCAGAGCAAATCCACACAAACACAGGGAGGAGATGCAGACTCCACACAGAAGCCACCCCAACCAAGAATCAAACCAGAAAACCTATAGCTCTGAGGCAACAATACTACCACTGCACCATCAAATCTGCAAGGAATTAAACATTCAGAAACCTGAAGTCTGAAATTCAAATGCCTGTCAATTTTATTTAACATTTGTTAATCAGGACAGTCTGACTTGGAACAAAAAACAATTTTCAGCAGAGGCCCAGGAAGAAATAATGCAGACATGTCTTTGTAACATGGGAGGACACAAAAGCAAACCCACACAAACACAGGGAGAAGATACGGACCCCACAAAGAAGGAACCCCAGCCAAGAATCAAACCTGAGGACCTGCAGCTGTGAGGCAACAATGCTACTATTACACCATCAAATATCAAGCATTGCAGCATTTACAAACCACAGATATTATGAGGAACAGATCAGATCAAATATGAGGCAAAAATCTGCAATTTTTTTACAAATGGTGGTGGGTAGGGGACTCAAGTCTTTAACACCTGCATACAGGGTACAGGGTTCAAACCTGAGGTATTCCCTATCACACCACCATGAGCACCTGGGGCATTTTCACACACACCTGTCCAGTTAAAAGCACCAGCTAACACAAATCTATCCAGTTAAAAGCACTAACACATAAAGTAAATTGCACCATACACTTACCTGTCTGTTCTCCATACCATATCCTGCCTGCGCAATACTCACAAAGACCCACGAGATCCCAGCAAAGCTCCTTCCCGATGAGATCCCAAGTAAAAGCTCCCTCCCGATGATGAGACTACTGCTGTTGCAGTCCGGACGCGATATATAATCCCAGCGTGTCTGTGCACTTTAAAAGTGCACAGACGTCTCCTTGAGTCCCTCTATGGGGACTGCCGGACTGCCTTGAGCATGCGCATAGACCGACGGTAGTCGGGACTAATGCGCGAAATTTAAAAAAATAATTTTGTTTTGTTTTCTTTTTTAATTTTTAGTTTGAGGGGGCTGCAGTCCGACAGCCCGATGCCACGAGCCGCCCCTGCAATTATGGTCAATATTCTTTTAATATTATCATAAGTATTCCAATTTTTTATAAATCCAGTTTGATCATTATTAAGGAAATATGAAGAAATTGTTGAATTTTACTAGCACGTATAGTCATGAATATTTTGTAATCAATATTTAATAATAAAATTCACTTATAAGAAGACTACTCAGCTGGGTCTTTATCAGTTTTCAAGATTGGAAATATAAGTCTATATTTCCATGACAGTGGAACCTTTGTTAAATCTTTAACTGTTAAAAAACATGAAGCAAGATATTTTAAGTATTTTTAGGCATAAGTTTATAAAGTTCTGAAATTAAGCCATCATTACTGAGGGCTTTATTCGATTTTAGTTTATTAATTTGATTTCTAAGTTCAGATATCAGTATAGGTCTATCTATTAGTTTCAATTATCCAGCAGTCAATTTGTTTTTAGTATATTTCCTAATAAAAGTTTTGATTGCACCTTTTGAATCCATTACTGGGTTATATTGATTCATTTTACTAAAATGTGTTCTAAATTGCCTTAAAATATCTTCTATTGCTGTAACCTTTTTGCTGTTCATCAGCTGAACATAACTCTTTAATATAATTAGATTTAATAATCAATTTGTTCTAGATGCTAATTTTTGCATGGATTTTGGATTTATAGAGAAGTTCATTAATTTAATCTTTTCTAGATTTATTTTAGTTTTATGATTTAAAATTTTTAAATATTTGCTTTGTAATTTATTAAATTGTTTCATTGAAATTTTATTGTGTTTTTGACTTTCTAGCTTTAGTTCATCAGTGTTTTCCTGTAGTTCAAGTAAATATTTATCCCACTGCTTTTTCATTAAAATGTACCAATTCAGAATGTTATCAATTAAATATGATTTTAGAGTATATCATATGTAAATCTCTGATGTATCTTCAGTGTTATTCAATTCAATTTGTCTGAATTTCCTTATTAAAGAATTATTTTAAGTATTTTAAGTTGGTTATATATGCAGGTATTCTTCTAATAGGGATATTATTATTATAGTTCAAAATGAATTCAAATGCTATGATGTTGTGGTCAGAAAGTGGACAAGAGACTACCTTAACCTTTCCTAGACTAGTAGTTAAATCATGGGAAGCATAAACTCTATCAATTCTTGATTGCTATCCATATCTATGTGAAAAGTGTGTAAAAAAGAGACTCGGAGACTGAAAACTCATTAATATCACTAATATGAAATAGATTAATGCAATTTATTAATGCTTTTGCTGAAGTTGATATTCTACATTTCCCAGTAGTATTATAATCATTTTCATTTAATATACAATTAAAATCTCCTGCCCAAATTAAACTACATTTTGAAAGATGAATAATATGATCTAATTGATGTATAACTGTTTTAATTCCTATACCAGGTATCCAATAAACATTAATGAGAGTATAAAATTTCCTTTTAATTTCTAATGTTACTGAGCAAAGCTTCCCTTTATCATCATTATATGTATTTAATATATTTGGCATAGGCAAATAGTTTTTCCACAAAAAGCTACTCCTCTCTTCTTCTGATTGTATCAGGAACTAGCTAATATAGTATAGTATTTATTATTAAGGCTGTCTACATCATTTGATAACAAATGTGTTTCTTGGGTAAAGACAATCTGAGAAGAAAATCATTTTAAATTTTTATTTAAACCATCCCTTTTTCAAACATTACTTAAGCCATTAATGTTAATAGAAATGCACATTAAATATGTCATCTAGTAGTCAAAGATAAATTATAACTGATAACATTATGTCTTCAAAATGTAGCAATATTAATAAACCACTTAGAAAATCTTGAACTGCCTAACAACTGTACATTTAATAGACTTGAGGTTATTATGTATGAATAAAGTGAATATAAATGTAGACACCAAAATAAGATAAAATGTTACACAAAAAATAAACATGAAGGTGTTTCAACATTCACTCCCCACATACAGTCTAACACTCCTGGCTTGAAGAGCGAATCTATCCAAACCAACCCACCTATTGATAGAAGCAAGATTAATACCATCCTGCTATTTTATAACTATAACATATTAATGCAAAAAAAGAGAAAAATGTCACATTCTACATTCTATAATAACTCCTAAAACAAGTAAGATCTCAATGACCTAAATACATTTTTAGCTAAAGAATATCTATGTATATTAAAATATATATTATACTGAATTAAGAAGAAGGAAAGAAGAAAGAATGAAAAAAAGAAGAATAAAGAAAGGTATATAATGAATAATTATACTATTGGCTCTTAGTATTTAGACATGTTATATTTTAGTCTCATCTTTTCAACACATTTGTAAACATTGAGTAATTTTTCCTGTTTATATGTTTAAATATATTTGTTCATTATTCTGCAAAACTAATTCTTTATTTATTTATAAAATAGGTTTATTTCAAATGTAAGCTAAGTTACCCTTTTAATTATTATGTCACAGTCTAGGTAACAATAGAAATATTGTGAGTAGTGTCTTTATAGATTCATAGGTTCATAGGTAGGTACTAGGCTATTGGCCCTAGGGCCTATATAAGCCTAGGCAAAAAGGTACCCTGACTTTCACCACCCAAGAAAATTACTTTCCTGTGCCCATGTGAAGCAGAGCCACAGAGGTGATCCCCAGGGTGAATTTCCTATTTCCCATTCAATCATCAAGATTTTTCTTGAAGAGTGCTAATGAGGAGCTTTGTTTGATATAGATAGGTAGTTTGTTCAAGAGTATGGGATGTCTCTGGGACAGGAATATATCCCTCCAGCATGTTCTGTTTATTGTGGTGACAAGGTTTAGGTCCCTAGAGCATGTAGCTTGGAGGGATTGGAATTTCTTTAAGTGGAGCATGTCTAACAGCTCTGGGTTTGACATAGCTTGTATGTTAGGCAGAGATCACCTCTGAGTAGGCGATATGCGACAGAGTAAAGTTGGAGTTTTTTTGAGATGGTCTGCATAGGGCATTTGTTTGAGGCCAGATCGTGTTTGTGAGGTATTTCTGCTGCCTTTCCAGTACTTGTAGATGTCTTGTGAGGTACATACCAAAAGGGGCATTGTACTCTATAATGGGTATAATGAGTGACGAGTAGAGGGGAACAATGACCTCTTTTTTCCTGGATGAGAAATCTTTTGTGATGAGGTGTGCCATGTAGAAGGATTTCCTGACTACTGTGGTGATGTGATTATCAAGTGAGAGACTACTGTCCACCTGTGTCCCAAGGTCTCCTATCACACTTTTGGTGTTAAGTAGACTAACACCTATGTGGTAGCTCATGGGTACAGAGTTTTTACCAAAGGGGATGACAATGCACTTTTTGGCATTGAGCTTGAGGCCATGGCTTTGACACCAGGCATCTGTTTCAGTGAGGTCCTTTTGTCAGATGTCCACATTGTTAGGAGTTTTGATTATGGCTCCCAGTTCGCAGTCATCTGCAAACTTCATTAGCTAAAGACCTTCTGTGTTAGCCTGTACTTCAGAAAAGTAGATACCAAAAAAAGGAGAGGACCCAGGACTGAACCCTGTGGTACTCCACTTGTCACTGGTCCCAAGTTGGATTTGGAGTCTGCTACATTCACAGTGTGGGTTCTGTCAGTGAGCCAGTTGGCAACCCATCTTGTGGCATAGGGATTTATACCTAGTTTAGTAAGTTTATCTATAATTCCAGAGTGGGAATGGTGTCAAAAGCCTTGGTGAGATCTACGGCTTTGGTGACTGCTTCAAAGAAGTATATCAGGTTATCAGCTCATGTATTTAGTTTAAGGCAGAGAAAGTATATAATGTTTGCTCAAATTAAAGAAAAAGGTATTCTCTTTATCCTTTCAGTATGACTAAAACTTTATATTAACAGAGAAGGAAGTGTATTATTTATATAACAGTTGTCTTTTTCTGTTTTTTTTAAGAAAGAGTTCATTAAGCAAATTAATGGGTGTTGTTTTTCTTATATACAATAATTCTTACTCCAGTAGATTGTACTCTGGTTAAACAAGCACTGTAACTGTAACATTATAGACTGACTGCATAACTTCCATCCATAACAAAAATGTAAAGTTTTATATATATATATATATATATATATATATATATATATATATATATATATATGGGTCTGGGACTAATGAGCGAACAGCCGTTTCACCGAATCTGAAATGGTCATGCATACTTACGCGAAAGTGCTTTTCACTGAAGAAGCATTTTCACGTAAGTATGCTTGGAGGTAGAGGGAGTTGTGGGGGAGCGACTGTTGCAGAGATCGTACTACAGTGCGGTTAAGGGAATTTTTCCCTTTTCCCCAATGTAGTATGATCTCGGAGTGAGAATAATAAAGTAGGGGGTGTGGGGGGCTGGGGTGCAGGGGGGCTTGCCCCCCTGCATAAATGCTTTTTTATTCTTTTTTCATGTTTTGTTTTTAACGTGCTTTAATGAAAGTGCTTTTTTCGGTAAAAGCACTTTCGTTAAAGTGTGTTCGGGTAAGTTGGATTCGATCTGTTGAACTAAGTTCAACAGTCCTAGATCCATATATATATATATATATATATATATATATATATATATATATATATACATATATATATATATATATATATATATATATGTATAAAATCACCTTATTTTTACAAAGTACTTTAATTAAAATAAATAAAGTTAAACACATCACATTCAATATTACTTCTAGTACTTTATATTTTCTGCTTATGTACCTCTCACGATATGCATCATTAAAGAACTAGAAAATCATAAACAGAATAGAAGAGGTTACAAGTAATGTCACTTGAAATGATAGAAGCAACTAAAAAAAAATACCTATAACATGACTAATATAGAAATGTTGTTAAAATGTAGAATAGATTTTTGCAAGAACTATTTTTTTTAAAGTGAATCAATAACAGTAAATAACAATGAATCTACTATTCTCCTGAACACTTTCATAAAAACATTCCAAATGCAAACAAAACATTGAGTTTAAAAGCTAAAAGTAACATTGTCATTTTAACATTGAATCCCATTAAGTAAACCAACATCAGTCTTATAGCCTTTGGTAACATAATATCTGGGCTTTCCCCAAATCATCTAAGCTATTTTATTAATTATGTATGTTTATCAGAGTGAATGTGATATAGGGAGACATATTAAATCCTCTGCTATTGTTGTACCTCCTGTTCTTTTAGTGAGTAAATACAACACTATATCGTATACAACAAAAAAGTGCTTATTTATAAGTTTGAGAACAGTCTATAGATTAAATATTCTGTTCCAGTTGGGAATCTTTACCTTCCTTAATGCAGCTATAATGAGTTAATTAAATAATTCATTCAATCACGCTGCAATAATCTAAATAAGTAAGTAGGAGTATAACTAGCTCATTTCAGAAATAACCAGAACTGCATAAATCGTCTCTAATTTAGTCTGATCTGTAGCTAGGATGTCTCATAACTAATTATGTGGTATCTAAAAAAAGAGACACTCAGCTGTAATGGTAAGAATCACAATAAAACACTAAGATCTATGTATATATTTATAAATCCCTGGTAGAACAGCAAGGGGCAACTCAGTAAATGTCTCACTATGAACATAATAAAACATAATCATTTATATGCTCTCTCTGCACCTGCTAAAGTAGACGTGCATAAGATATATGTTGAAAAAGATTTACATCTTACATTAACAAAAGTAATGAAATAATGATCCCTTACAATTAAATAATTATTCCTTATATCCAACTTTGAAAGAGAGTAAAGTAGAAGACATTTTTAAAAATCTCTTGCTGATCATTTTCTACCATACCTCTCAATTATATATACCTCCACAGAATGTCCAAATCACTTTCCAGCAGCCTGACATGTTTTTTGTAACATCTTGAATAATTGCCAAACACTGGGTATAGATTAAGGATACTGTTCACAAAACAATGACAAGTGTATGAATTCTGAATCACATTCCATTTAGAAAATGAACATCAAAGTAAAACCTGTTGCTGTATCAGATCTCCACATTTATAAAACAGTGTTCAATTCTTGTTCCTACCTTTGAGTCATTATCCATCCCCTATTTAGAAAACAAATCCAATTTCATATTTCAAAAAAATTAAAAGGGGTAAATTCAGCCTGTTAATAGAGCCCGGCAATTCATTCCGCCCACTAGGTATGCTCAAGTTTAACAATAGCAAACTGTCACATTTCATCAAAGTTACACAGTAATGCTCCACCCACTCCTCACCCATCTACATAATATTCCTGCAAGTCCAAACAAAAGAATCAATCAGTCCTACCAATAAAAAGTAAATTAAGTGAGTAAAATATGGAACTCAGAAAGAAATGGCCAGAAACATACCATATCTACCAAGATAACTTCACATGAATAATTCAACCTGCTCATCAACATGGAAACCAAGAACAAGCCATGATGTCCAAATGCTCACAATCATTTCAATTTACTCAGAATGCAAACAACCAAAAAGCTTCACCAACAGCCAATGCTCAATTCTTATATAATTAAAGCCATTGAGAGTGCAAACTGCTAAACTTTCATAAAGTGTACCAAAGTCATCTACCAATAAATAACATAAGACCAACACTCACTTTCAACTAACATAACTACAAAAAGCACAGTTAAAAATTCCACAACAACCAAACCAGTGCCAACAGCAAATAAAAAAAGACAATGTGATGTATGCACCGTGAACAAGTTACTTAATACATGACACTACAAAGAGGAAAATCACTGTATCACCATAAGGAGCACAGAGTGATGAAGCAGCCCATACATGAAAGAAATAGGACCTTACAACCTGCCACCAATCTCCAATACAAAACTGATGAACTACTGAACCAAGTAAAGCATCCCACAAACTATTACACTTCTAAAAGGGAAAAATGCACACAGTTAAATGTATATTTTAACCTATATATGATTCCCTATAAATAAATTATTTATGCAGTACCTAAGAAGCACCATTACAGTTCAGCATATATCTGAAGAGCAGTTTTAATGCTGCATTCTAATGCTTTAAATAATATGTGGCAGTGCAGTGGTGCAGCTGTTAATATTGTCACCTCTCAGCAAGAAGTTCTTCAGTTCAGTTCTTGGCTGGGTTGCCTTCTGTGTGGAGTCTGCATATCCTCCCTGTGCTCACATGGGTTCCTCCACATAATCTGGTTTCCTCACACATTCCAAAGACATGCATCTGGAGCCTTTCACTCTGGGCCTCCACTAAAAATAGGCTCTGTCCTAGTCGGACTATCTCTGTCAACAAATTATAAATAAATAAATAAATAAATATAGAATCATACATACATACAAATATTTAAAGCATAGGCATTAATGCCCTTCTAGCTTACCAATATACCAAACCAGTTGTTCCCATAATATGTGTCCAGGCTGTTCTTAAAACTATCTAAACTAGTACTTGCTTTAATGTAATTTGATAGTCTGTTCCATGCATCAGCTACTCTGTCAGAGAACCAATTAGTACACTTCTCATTACTATAGAATCTTCTACATAGGTTGTCTGATGATTCTCTAGTACTTTTTGATAACCCCAAACATTCCCAAAGGTAGATGTCTCTAAATGCCCTGTATACCTGAATAAGATCTCCTCTTAGATATCTGTAAGAGACACTGTACAAGTTCAGATATTTTAGTCTTTCATAACTTAAATTTTAGGCCACGATGGTGCAACAGTTAGCGTTGTCGGCTCACAGCAAGAGGTTCTCCAGTTCGATTCTCAGCTGGAGCACCTTCTGTGTGGAGTCTGCATGTCCTCCCCATGGTCGAGTGATGTTAAAGACATGCAGGTAGGTGTGGGCGTGAATGGGAATGCCTTCGTTGAAGGTTGAGCATCGGGCTGGCAACTCAGCACCGTAAAAATCCACTGCCAATCATTAGCGGACGGGAGTTCCGCTGTGGCAACCCCTAAACGGGAAAAGCCGAAATACTTTTTTTATAATAACTTACATTTTCACATCCATGGATGTCCTTGGTATATTTCCTTTGTACTCTTTTCAGTTTACTTATGCTTGATTTCTTTCAGGATTTCAATATTGTTATTCCATACTCAAGTCTGGGTGTAATGTAACTAACAAACAACAACTTCATTATTTTTGATTTCCTAGACTTTATAAATATTTTCATACAACCTATAGTTCGATAACTATCATTAACCAATTGGCTGATATGATTAGAAAAACTCATAGCTGAATCTACCCATGTACCCAGGTCCTTAAATGAGTCTACAGTTTCAATCACTGTGTGCTGTATTAAATATTCACCTTTCAATTTATGTCTCCCAAATCTCATATGCTTAGTTTTTGATGCATTTATCAGCATATTATTCTCCTGTGCCCAAATGGTCAATTTAGTCAAGCTGTTTTGCAGATATACCTTACCTGTAACACATGTAATCAGTTTACCCAATTTCAGGACATCTGCATATAGACTGTAGAACACCTCAGATGAAACAAATTAGATCTGAAAGATAAAATCTGAACAATTATGGGCCTAGGACAGAGCCCTGTGGGACACCCTAACTGTAACCAAGGATTTCATCTGTCCAGTTGCTGTATGATACTTGCCATGTCCTATTTGTAAGCCATGTGGTTATTCATCTTATCAAGAGTACATTGATACCTATTTGTACTAATGTAGTGATCAGTGTTTTGTGTATGACCCTGCCAAATACTGAAGTTAAATCTACATAAATTACATCATAGCACAATAATTCATTCATAGCTGTTATTATATTGTTATAGAACATCACATTACAGGTAGTAATAGATCTGTTTTCAACATATGCATGCTGATATATGGCTTTAAGTCCCAACCTATCCAGTTTTGACAATAACTTATCCAATATTACCTTCTCCATTATTTTTCCACAACATGAAAGTAGACTTAAGGGTCTATGTTACTCTGGGTTTATCCTACTCCCCTTTTTCTTAAAGACAGTTTTAATAAGCGTATGTCTCCAGTCTTGGGGAATCTCCCCATATTTTTATGATCTAGTGAATAATAGATATAATGGTACTGTAAGTTCTTGCTGAAGTGTTCTCAGGTCATTGTTACTAATTCCGTCTTCCTCCTGTGCTTTGTTTGAATCCAGTTTATGCAGTTCTTTTTCAAAATAATCTAATTTGATTCCAGTACCTGGGGTTATGTGGATGTCACTAAAACAACTTATTACCCCTTTTGTGGGGCCAAACTCTTTTGTATAAGATTTTGTAAATATTTCTGTAATCTGTTGTGTCTGAGAATAAATTTTAAAATCTGCACACATTTTATCAGTGTGTCTTTACTCCTTCCACATCTTACATATTTATAAAAAAGTTTTCCTATTATGCTCAATATCGTTATATAAATTGTCTTCAAATTTTTCTTGATCTTGTCTCACACAATGCTTAATCTGTTTGTCCAGCTTGTTTATTTCAGTTTTCAAAGTTGTAGCTCAACCTCTCCTCTGTTTCTTATATTTTTTTTGTCTCTCACCTTAATCAGATATCTTATTCTTATAGAAATATATCCCCCTGATGTTGTATGCCTAGATCCTGATGTTAAACATTTTTTTTTTATTTTTTTGCACTCAAACAATTTCTCTTTCAAAACTATCCACATTCCATCTGCAGTTTTTCCACTGAACACCTCACTCCAGTTAGTTTTACATAGTGACTGTTTTACTTCCATATAATCTGTAATTAACCTTTTGTGCATTGGCTTAGATTTCAGTTTGGCAGAATTATCTAGCAACAAATTAGCCTTTATAACCCTATGATCACTGCCCATCAATGGTGGTAAAACTTGACTTGAAGTTACAGCAATGTCTTTGGGAACACAAACAATGTCTAGTATGTTCGTCCCCTGGTAGTTTTTTTTTACAATCTGCAGCAATTGTTGTTCCTGAATATATGCTGTGAATAATTTCCTTACTAATGTTGAATCAATATTATTCCAGTCTGTTTCTTGTAAATTTAAGTCCCCAACTAATATTATTCTTCCCTTTTGTGTTTCATGCAAGTAATGTATGAATTCCTCTAGGTCATTTGCACTTGACTTTGGTGGTCTATACACTCCAACAATTGTTATCTGTTCCTGGGTTGTCTTCACTGCCACAGTTGCACAGTCTATAGTACTGGTGTTATCATTGAACATGTATTAATCACAGTTCTGATAGATATCTTTAATCCCTATCATAACACCTCCACCTGATTTTTTGTTAGAATGTCTGTTACAGTAAAAACATTTATACCCTGACAGAAATGGTTTTCAGTCATGGTTCTTTATCCATGTTACTTGAAATAATAACAACAACATCAATCTTGTGAGAATGTAGTAAACTTTCCAATAAAAAATACTTTATTATTAATGCTCCTATCATTAACAACCATTAGAGATGCGTCAAATGTTGCTATCTGTGAATTGTTAAATTTTTGACCTGGCAAAAATCCTGTCTAGTGTTTGTCAAATACTGCAAAATATCTGCTGCAAAAATTTTCTTCCCTGATCCTAACAAATGCGCAATATCCTATCTGAACACACATGTGCCCAAAACAAGGCTTGGATGCTCTACACATTTCCATTTTTTTTTAAAACAGGACATTTTCACCATGTAGCTATTTACCCCAAAAATCTTTTCATTCACAATGACCTGACTATCCTTTCTATAGGTGATTTGTGAAAAATATGAACTAACACCAGTACAAGCTATACTATCTAAGAGGGCTGTCAGTTCCCTACTAACCATCAGAGAATCCTTGCAGGTGACATAATTTGTACCAACATGAATAAAAACAGATCCATACTTCCTTACATTAAGGCATTCCAAGGCTTGTCTCACTTTTGTCTTTGCTCCTGGCAAGCATAATGCTATTTGATGTTCATTATCATATCTGCAAATATAAGTATCAGTTCCTCTAATAATTGAATCTACATTTACAATAATATCTTTGCTGGCCATCTCTGATGAATCTAGAGCTTCTAATACAGTAATATCTTCTCTATCAATTGTTACAAGGATAGAGCTTTATCACCATTAGTCTTATTAATCCCACTGTTTTCATTGTGTATTAAATTCTCATCCAGTTGGAATTGTAAATCCACAGTTTGAGCCATGCAGTCAACAACTGTCTTTCTCTTCTTTTTTCTTACAGTAATGTTCTTCACTCCTTCCACATTTAGTTTTGATTTCTTTCTTTTCACCTGATTCTTGCCTCTTTTTTCTACCTTCTCCATTGGCAAGATGATACCTTTTTCTGTAGACTGTAGGTTTTCTGATAGAAAATATCATAGCTCACTGTCACTTGTGTGTTACATAACAAAGCAGTGTCCTTTTTACTACATATTTTCTTTCCTTTACAGTCATTAGCTTCTTTTTCTTCCTTGATATTTGTTGTGAACTTTCTTTCTTTCTTTTTTTGTTTCCTTCTAAACAAACTGGATCCTCAGATTGCTGAATACTTGCATCCAGAATTCCAATGTTAGCAGGGGCATCATCTTGTTTCATAGAGGTTGAATGATCATTGCAGACAGTAGATGCATCGTTTTCTAAATGTGTTCTATTTGTTCTATGCCTAATTATTTATTTCATCAGTTGAGTCATTAATACATTAAACAACAGTTCTCCAAGCCATGCCAATTGCACAAGTGCAATCATCAGCAAGTCTAGATTTACTTCTAACAATGGTAAACAAATTATCCAGCTTTTGACATGAGGAACACAGATCACCAGTGTTATAAGCTGTTACCTTTAATATGCATAACATTTATTAAACTGTACAAGATATTTGTGCATTAGCAAATCATTAAATGCATACTCATTTAAGGAATCCATAATCAGCTTCAGCTGAATAAAATATTGCACAGCAGCTTCTGCTCACAAACACTCGCAGTTGTACTTCTTTTTAACAGTAAAGGTAAATAAATTACAGGTAAATATTTGATTGTTTAGATATGCTCAGGATATTCCTCTCTGCAGTCTGTGTAAATTTATAGCTGTCTAGGCCCATTGGGGTGGCTGGAGCTTGCCTGTCTAAAACCTAACCCTTTCTAACAACCAACAGTGAAATTAAAGGTAAAACAACAAAATATTAATCAAAGTAAATTTTGTTAACAAGCAGTCACTTCCTGCCTAAATCAGTGAAAACAAATACAATACAAATAAAACTTCTCTTACCAGTCAACTCCACAGTAATTCACAAACAAAGATAGGATTCTTCAGATATGCTCCGTTATGAGTTTATGGTAATGTAAGTATAGAAAACATGCATGCAAACCAGTACCAATGGGTAGAATATATATATATATATATATATATATAGATATATATAGATATATATATATATATATATATATATATATATATATAGATATATATATATTATTGAATCTAGATATATTAATCGCATAGTAGTAAATACACTAACTCTAAATATAATAAACTTATACTAATGGTAAATATTAAGATAGAAAATAAGCATAAGTAAATGAATAAAAGGAGTGAAAAACAATTGCTTTAGTGAAGCATGCATCCAGGCTTCATTTTTTTAAGAAAAGAAGGCTTAAGAGAGACATATACAGAATTAGTTATATAACAATTTAACAAATAAATTGCTATTGAAATGAGTTAGTCATTTTTCCTTCATTTTCTATTTCTTCTCAGTGGTTTTCCATTCATTCCTTTCAACTTGTCATTTCAGGGAACTATTACTCCAATCCATGTCTTCTATTTGATCAATTATATATTTTTTTTATTTCAGAAAAGACAATATAGTGTCCAGGTCTTCCAATGTTTTAATTTCATAGGAAGAAATAATTTAAGTCTGGCAGGGAAAAGCAAGTGAACTTTTACCTGTTTTTTTTCCCTTAAGTTCTTTAATTAAAGGTAAGAAACTTTTCCTTTTAGGTATCACTGCAGAAGAATAGTCATTATCAAATCTTATTACTCTTTTATCTATTTTGTTGGGAGATTTTGACCAAGCTGTTTTGAGAATTAATTCTTTGTCAGGTGAAGAAAAAAATCTTACAATAGTAGATCTCAGTGCTGGATTATTTTTAGAAGGTGAGATAACCAAAGACACGTGTGTTCTCTCAATGTCATAAGAAATTGCTTGTAGTAGATCAAGAATTTAGGAATCCAGGATGTAAAAAGTTTGACATACTTCTTCCTTCTATTTTCTCAGGCAAACAAAAGATGCTGATATTGTTTCTCTGAGATCTGTTTTCTAGGTCATCTATTTTGCTTAATAGTAAGGTTCATAGTTTCATAGGTAGGTATTAGGCCATCGGCCCAAGGGCCTAAGTAAGCCTAGTCAACAAGGTTCCCTGGCTTATGCCACCCAAGGAAGTTAATTTCCTGTGCCCCTGTTGAGCAGAGCCACAGAAGTGATCCCTGGGGTATATTTCCTATTTCCCATCCGCTCATCAAGATTTTTCTTGAAGAGTGCTAATGAGGAACTTTTCTTGGCATAGATGGGTAGCTTGTTCTGGAGTATAGGAAGTCTCTGGGACAGGAATCTATCCCTCCAGCATGTCCTGTTTATTGTGGTAACAAGGTTTAGGTCCCTAGAGCGTGTAGCTTGGAGGGACTGGGATTTCTTAAGGTGTAGCATGTCCAACAGCTCTGGGTTTAACATAGCTTTATATGTTAGGCAGAGATCTCCTCGGAGTAGGCAATATGCTACAGAGTAAAGCTGGATTTTATTGAGACGGTCAGTGTAAGGCATCTGTTTGAGGCCAGTAATCCTCTTTGTGAGGTACTTCTGTGGCCTTTCCAGCTGCTGCAGATGTCTTGTGAGGTACATTCCAAAAAGGGTGCTGTACTCTGTAATGGGTCTAATGAGTGCTGAGTAAAGGGGAACAGTGACCTCTTTTTTCCTGGATGAGAACCCTTTTGTGATGAGGTGTGCCACATAGAAGGATTTTCTGACTACTGTGGCAATGTGATTATCAAAGGAGAAACTACTGTCCACCTGGGTCCCAAGGTCTCTTATCACACATTTGGCATTAAATAGACTGATGTTTATGTGGTAGTTCATGGGTACAGAGTTTTTAACAAAAAAGATGACAGTTCAGTTTTTGGCATTGAGCTTGAGGCCATGCCTCTGACACCAGACATCTGTCTCAGTGAGGCCCTTCTGTAGGATGTCCACACCATTTGGGGGACTTGACTATGGCTCCTAGTTTGCAGTCATCTGTAAACATTGTTAGCCAGAGGCCTTCTGTGTTAGCCTGTACTTCAGAGAAGTAGATACCAAACAGGAGAGGTCCCAGGACTCAACCCTGTGGTACTCCACTTGTCACTGGTTTGAAGTCAGATTTGAAGTCTGCAACTTTTACTGTGTGGGTTCTGTCAGTGAGCCATTTGGCAACCCATCTTGTGACGTAGGGATTTATACCTAGTTTAGTGAGTTTAGCTATAATTCCAAAATATGGGATGGTATCGAAAGCCTTGGTGAGGTCAAGATAGGCTGTGTGAACCACCTTACCCTTGTCTACGGCTTTGGTGACTGCCTCAAAGAAGTTGATCAGGTTCAGAAGTCATGATCTGCCTTTCACAAACCCGAACTGGGTGGAGTCCAGAGTTTAGAGGTTACCAATGTTTTTGTTTATGAGTTCCATGATGATACATTCCATGGCCTTGCAGACCAGGCTTATCAGGCTAATAGGGTGATAGTTCCCAGGATCAGTGGTAGCTCCCCCTTTGTGGGGTGGGATAACTGCTGCTGTTTACCATTCAGTGGGCACAAAGCCTGTAATGAGACTATTATTGAACGTGGTGCTTAGGTGGGGAGCCAATTCATTCTGAAGTTTTTGTAAAACACAGCCTGGGATGTTGTTTCATCCCATGGATGCTGTGTTTTTGGTTTTAGAGAGTGCAGCTTTTACCTGCATAGATGTGATTACAAGGACTATGCATTCTTCCTGTATAGATATGGGCCCTTTAGGGTGTGAGAGGGGGATAACGTTAGCACTGAACCTATCTGCCAGGATGTTGGCAATATCAGTTGGTTCTGTAATTTTCATGTTGTTGTGTTGTAACTTAGAGCAGATCTGGGTGTTGCCATTGAGATTCCTGACATACCTATAGAATGCTTTGTGGTTGCCCTTAGAATCAGTGGCAATTTTGTTTTCGTAGCTAGCTTTGGAGGATCTTATAAGGGATCTCAGCTTCTTATTGAGGCTGACCAGGCAGCTCCCCCACTCATGGGAATTTACTGTCTTTTGCAACAATTTTTCCTTCTGTTGTAGAGTTTTTTTATGGAGGGGGACCACCAGATTGGCTTTCTTTTTTTGGAGGATAACATCTTGGTTCTGTTTGGGATAGCATGGTCCATGCACTTGTGTAAGTGCTTATAATGTGCATTTGTGTAGGATTCAGCAGTCATAAATGTATTGTCAGTCTGCATGGGTGTCATGAAGTTCACTACTTCTATCTTAAAAAGCATGAAGTTGGCTTTGGAGAAATATTTTACATTGGTTTCCTTAATGGTGTGTGGGAGTGGGATGCGGATATCTAGGGTGATTAGCTTATGGTTGGATCTGACCAACGAGGAGTTGATTTCCGGTGTGGAACACTGGTCACTCATGTTGGTAATTAACAACTAGATTTAATACAGACTTACACATCTGTTCTTGTGCAAATGATGATAAGTAAACTGTCTTCAAGAAAATGCCTTGTAAACTGTCTTCAAGAAAATGCCTTGTGGATTCTGTAAATGCTGATAAGTAAACTGTCTTCAAGGAAACACTTTGTGGATTAGAAAAAGCATATTTTTAAACTTTCTTAGAAAAGCATGTCCTGTTGTCCAGTGAAAGCAGATTACATTCTTGTCATGTCTGTAAGAAGTTCAGCTTTCTTGATGTGTGTAATACACTTATAAGCAAGTTCCTTATTTTTTTAAGCCACAGTTATTTAGTATGGTTGCTGATCACATATTACTAAACTCTGTTTCTGCATTTAAGCAAGCTTTTTCTTTCAGCATATTTAGAACATAATTAATTTAAATTCATAATATCTAACAATTCCCTCTGTTTTTAAACATACTCAAAACATTTTATACTGATATGTATTTTTTTATCACATTATATAGTCTTTTGATACAACAAATCAAAATGCAATTTTACATAGTTAATACAATGATATTAAATATCACTACCAAAACTGAATGTATTTAACAAGTTTTTCTTTTGCAGACCATTCTGTGAAAATATTTTATCAGTTATGAGCTGTGTCTGCTTTAGTTTAACTTGATTAATTTATTCTTTTGCAATTACAGAATTTAATTTATGACTTAGAACTGTTTCATTAACTCTTTGCAACTTGTTGAATTAACTATAAGAGACAAGAACCATGTGCTACTGCAAGCATTTATACACTACTGAAAATATACAGTTTCAATGTCATTTTAACCATAACATTGTGGTCATGTCTTTGAACTGCCCATTAACATCTTGGTAAAGTACTGAACTGGGCTTAGATAATAAATATTTGAAAGCAATTATTTTACTGGGGTAAAACCAGTGATATTACAACTTGACAAATTACTTTTAAACATATTACAATGTATTCTGTACAGTATGTATTTACACAGACTGTTTGCTATTCATGCATTTCAATTTAGCAGCTATTCTGAACCCAATTTTTTTAAACCATTTTTTTTCACACATATTCATTGCTAGACATTAATTTAATTTGTACAAAGACTATAAAGTAAATTTAGTCTAATCTTACAAATTTAATAGCATTAATATTAAGAAAAATCTTGGAAAATTTTTATGTCTCTTTAGAAATATCTAGTGGAATTGGCACCAAATGCATATGTCCTGTTATTTTAAACTACATACTCAGCAATTAAAAATATTCATGCTTTTTATACCAACATTGTCTTGCCAAAAACATATTAAAAAATAGTGTCCAATCTTGTTCAGTTTTTTACATATCTTTACTCTCTCTTGTATAGCTGTTATCAATTTTAAACCATCTCTTGTTTTTTTTAAACTATCTCTTATATAACTTTACAGTTTAACAGGTTGTAAATACAATTTAATACTAAACAATACAATAACTATTATGATAGCTATTAACAACTTGTAAAATATCTTATACTGTCAGGTTTAATCCAGTTTCTAATACACTAATACCTTGTTTTTCCCTCCCCCTGAAAGAGTGTTGTTAAGAAGGAACTTCTGCTCTTAGCTTTATTTCAGACCCTTTTGCAACACATACTGCTCACACAGTGTGTAAAACTGATAAAGTTCCCCTCCCCCTGTAGTACTGCAGTATTGTATATCTGCTTTATAATATATGTCAGCCCAACACTTTGGTTATACATTTGCTTTATTAGGTTATTAAACTATAGACCTTTGTCTGATTTGATCATCTTTTCTGTTGCCTTTGCTGTCTATTTCTACTAATAGTAGTTATTTGTACCCTCCTGTATACTTTATTTGAACTGTATGTATACTATAACCCATCTGGCTATACTTGATGTAACTAAGGTTTTTTTTTTTATTATTTTTTTATCAGTGACATATATGCACAATTGTGATGTTTTACTATAATTACCAAATAGTGTTGCATGTGAACATTTTAACAATTATGTTTTAATAACAAAAAATTTTTAGAAAAACTCAAGCCACTTGTCTGGCAGTCTTGTTTCTTATCTTATCTGTTCAACATTTCCTGTAACTATTCATCCAGTCTAGGAAGGTCTGAGCTCACATTTCAGTTAACCCTTTTTAGCATTTTTCCTTTAATCATATATATTTTTTTTACTTTTGATTTCAGTATTTTTTTATTTATTTAACTGTTCTGACATTCATTTTAAAAAGACTGTTTGACTAATACCATCCATGATTTTATTTCTTTTTAAAATTTAGAACTTTAACTGTTTGGTGTTACTATATAATTATAAAAAAATTGTAAAAAACAAAATAGATATTAGCTTAATTAACACATTTATATATTTACATTATTTATATTTGCTGTTGTCTGCCTGTTATTCTTGTGTGTTGTAAACAAATGTACTCTAGATGAAAATAACATACATGCATGTCTGTCTTGTATCTGTATATCTTTATACAATCATGTCAGTTTTGTGACTTTAAATCATTATTCTTATTAACTATTTTTATTTAATTTGTATACATTAGAACTGTTTTGTTTACCTTTTGACTATGCTATGAGAATGTCAGTCATATGCTCTACTTTACTTTAGTTCTGATAAATATATTGCTTTAATTGAATGGAAGTTTTAAACATTTGAGAATGATTTGTCAGATCCTATCATCCTACCATGTAAGCTTAACCATTTTCAAAACACAAACATATTATAAAATATATTTCTTTTGCACAGATCAGCTGTAGTTTCCTACTCTTTCCCAATGTATGAAGGAAGTCAGTCTCTGTCAGTTCAGCTATTCTATTTTCTTCATCTTGTAACTGTTTAAGAGTCTCCTCATGGTCTGCCTGATATGTCTCAGGAACCTGTTCTGCTGAATCTGAAACTCCTATGCACTTTTGAAAAAATGTTTGTATAACTTGCCTAAACTTCCTGAACTCATTGTGTCTCTTTTTTAGAAGTTTACTACATTTTTTTGTAACAAAATGTACTAGAGGTCTTGTCAGTAACTGATTTGACTCACATGTGGTGACAGGACATAACTGTTTAACATCTGAATATAATGGAAACACTTTAGCCTTAGTTAATTCTTCATCATGAACAGATCTGTCTTCACAGTCTATTGTTTTATGACATAATACACAAAATGCAGTTTTTGTTGAATCACACAATAAACATTTGTCATATTTCACATGGTTTTCTTTGAGATACCAGTTAAATATTGTAATACATTTGCATAATGCCTTACTATCAACCTGTCCTAATAAGGTTTTACATTTACTAATATGCTGTGTATACTAACATTGCAACTTACTATCCATACTGTCTTAATTAAACATCCAAACTATCGAATAGCAACCATACTAAAAGAAAAAGTCTTACCAGTGAGCAAGAAAACAGGTGATCGGGCTGTTGTTGCAGATGGCTGGAAATTTTTCAAAGTCACTTGAGAAGCTGGGAAAGCACAGCAGGCAGTGGACTGTTGGGCTAGTGGATATCCCCCTTTTCTTTAGCGAAATTATGTCACTGCGACTGGAACTTCTGTCTCACTCCGGATGTAGACGTCTAAAAAACTTTACTACTGCAAGCTGCATAAACTGGAATACTTCTGTTCAGAATTGACACATACGTACAAATGTTAGTTACTGCAATTTAACTGAAGTAACCCTCTGCAGGGCTTACCATCACTCCCCCTGCGTTTGAATGCAGATTATAGGTTGAAGTGCAGATTTTAGGTTCAAATGCAGACTAGCTTGCTATTGAAAAATTATATGGTGCTAGTCACTCAGCTGCCTCGCCATTGAAAAAATATATTGAGGTCTCTCTCTTTCTGCTGCTTACTGCTTGCTCTTGCTGTGGGATTTGAAGTCGTCTTAAGACACTCACTCTTGCTGGCTGGAATCAAAGTCTGGTTATAATTGCATTCACAGTCTGTTGCATACAGAAACTTGCAGAATATACACTGATAAAGCATCTGACTTTAAGAGCAGTAACCAATAACTTTTATAATAAACCAAACCGGACAAATGTTACAGCTTAAAAGTACTGTTCCAACTTTACTTCTCATATAGTACAGATGATGTGAGAGATATAACATTTACCTCAGAACACCAAATGTGTCCCTACCATACCCCTAACAACTAGATTTAATACAGACTTTTTATACATATTTTAGTTAAACTCACACCCTCTAGGTTTTGGAAAGATACTGGCTTGGTGACTCAAATGCTAACACATCTGTTCTTGTGCAAATGATGATAAGTAAACTGTCTTCAAGAAAATGCCTTGTAAACTGTCTTCAAGAAAATGCCTTGTGGATTCTGTAAATGCTGATAAGTAAACTGTCTTCAAGGAAACGCCTTGTGGATTAGAAAAAGCACATTTTTAAACTTTCTTAGAAAAGCATGTCCTGTTGTCCAGTGAAAACAGATTACATTCTTGTCATGTCTGTAAGAAGTTCAGCTTTCTTGATGTGTGTGTAATACACTTATAAGCAAGTTCCTTATTTTTTTAAGCCACAGTTATTTAGTATGGTTGCTGATCACATATTACTAAACTCTGTTTCTGCATTTAAGCAAGCTTTTTCTTTCAGCATATTTAGAACATAATTAATTTAAATTCATAATATCTAACAGTAATGACTAAGTCTAGGATATTGTTGCCCCTGGTGAGGATGCGGATAAGTTGATCCAGGGCATTGGAATTTATGAATTCCAGAAAGCTTTGAGTGAAGGAGTTGGTACATGAGCAGTTTTCCCAGTTAATGGTGGGGTAGTTTAAATTGCCCTTTATTAGGGTGTTTGGTTGAACCCTAATATTTTCCAGTATATCAAGAAAAGAGGAGTGGGAATCCTGTGGCATGGTGGGGGATCTGTAGCAAGCTGCAATTTGGATTGCAGTTTTGCCCAGAGTTAGTTGCACTTGGATAACCTCAGACGCATTATGCTGCACAACTAGCCTCGAGTTGTGGATATCCTCCAGGCTTCTTCAGTTAATCTCTCTTCTACATCATTTAAAGCTTCTTCGATTCCAGATATTTGTACTTTCTGCTGATTAAGAGACTCTTATATTTGTTTCTTTTGTTTTGTACATTTTCCTTAAAGTTGTCTAATTTATTGTTCATTTTGTCCATTTTCAGTGATAGTTCTTGAATATTAGTCAAGAATATCTGAAAGTCCTTTCTCAAGGATGAGTCTTGAGACCTTATTTTTGTATGACTCATTTTATAAGAGTAGAAAATTTCCAGATAAAACTTTGACATGAAAATAAAGGATTATTTGAATAATTTTTTAATGTTAGCAATCAGGAGAACTAAAGTATTAGTTTCTGACCAATAAATGAAGTATGATAACTTAGAAATATAAATTCCTGTCAGAAATAGGATGAGAATAGCAAGCTGGTAAAATCTTCTGCTAACCCAACAGCATCCTGGCCACACCCCCACCTTCCAAATTGTTTTGGAGTACAGGGCACATGGCTACATGAAATGCACATGGTTGCTTTATAGCTTGCTGAATAGCTCCACCATTTTGGATTTGTTGATTAGTATATAGTTGAGCTATGTTGTATATCTGGTTTGCATGGCTCTAACCTTTAAGTAGAGCTGTTTACTGAATACAACTTGGTGCACTATTGTGGCCTCTTTATGGAATACAAATTGGTGTGCTATAGTGTTTACATTGCACCACAATGCAAACACTGTGTGAGGTAGCCATGTAGGGTTTATTGAATCCAGCCCACTAACAGAATGAGAGCAAAGAAAAGATTTCCTATTTATAATTATTGGTAAAAACTAAATAATTTTTGGAAAGAAAGTGAGCAACTATTTCATTATTAACAATTGTTTATTTTGGATTCCAAGATGGTGGTCATTTGAATAGCACCCTCTCTACAGAGCTCTGTTACAACTTTCTCAATCTAACCTATTTACATAACTTTTGCTTGATAAAATGTTCAAATTGAATAGTGGAGCACCTAAAGACTGAAGATGTATCCTTTGAGTACACAAAACTTCAAAAGTAGCAGTTTTAAACAGCTTCATTCTTTATCAGCTTGCAGTTTCATTCTACATGTGGATTTTAGAGGTCTGGAGCTTCAGCACCTTGAATAACAGTCAGCACTTACAATACAATACAATTTGCAATATAAATCTAAAAGGTCTGTGGTACTAAAATGCCTAAGGAAATAGAAGGCATGGATATTCAAACATCAAAAACAAAATTGTCAGCAATAGCATCTCCTGAAAAGGAAATAAATACTAAAAGATAGAGAACAGTTAAACAGCAACAAAACCAAATAAAAGACTGCACTAAACAGAGGGCCGAGAGCACCATTTATATGGATGACCTGAAAAACGCTCTCCTTCCATTGCAAAATACAATTCAAAGCTTCTCAGAACAACTAAACTCTTTTGGGGGCACAATCAACAAAATTGCAGAAAGATTGGACTTGGTGGAAGAAAGATTAAAGTCTAACAAACTGGAAATTATGCAGTTGAAGTCCGAAATACAAGTTAAAGACAAAACAATCTCTGACATCCAAACCAAATTACTAGATTCAGAGGCAAGAAGTAGAAGAAATAACCCGATAATCAGAGGTCTGCCTGAAAAAATTTAACAGAATTAGCTAATCCCCACTTTAAAACAAATATTTAGTTTACTACTTCAGACAAGTGAGTTACAGTCTGACTGCATAGTTGAAAGAGCACACTGTGTGTTACATAAGAAGCAAGACCCTACATCTCCGAGACCCATTTATGCTAAATTACTCAACTTTCAAGATGTATAAAACATTTTATTTACTTATAAAAAACAAAAGCACTTCACTTGGAATACATACAATATTTCCATCTCTCAAGACTTCCCTCAAGAAATAAAAGAAAAACGCCGGAAACTTTCTCTGTTTTGTACAGACCTTATTAAGCGTAACATCAGATTCCAGATGCAGTTTCCAAACAATTTATCTTTCTTTCACAAAGAAATTAAATACACAATGTCCTCATCTAAAGAAGCTAAACAGGTCTTTACCAAGTGCTTCGGTAAATCTCCGATTGAATAAAATTAGAAACTACAAGAAAACAAACATTTCAAAAATTTTACAGGCTGGTCTGCCTTATCGGAGCATACAATATACTTTCTGGTTCCATTTAAATGTTTCCAGCCTAATTTAACACCTTCCTTTTTTATATTTTTTGCATTAAGGCTTGTTATGAAAAAGATCTATAATTTCTAGCCTGTGGTACTTACTGTCTGTGCAAAGATATGTTGCACAGGGGTCTCAGTTTTTGTGACACCGGCAGAATTTTATGAAGTACAATATCCTCTTTGTGCCAGTGTTTTTCCCAATTACTTCCTGTAGCTCCATCTAACGCAGAGTGTTCCTGTGATGTTCCTGTGTGTAGTTTCAAGGCTTTAACATTAAATTCTGCTAAGATATTAGCGGTAAGTCCTGATAAGGAAAGCCATTATTTAGTTTGCACCGGAGAGCCGCAGCTGTGAAATCTGCCAGCTAAAACTATTTATTTAACCGCTTTGCCCTCAATATATTGTGAAGCTTGATGGAAATCCATTTTTTGTAGCTTTTTCGGCACATATTCAAAACCAGTAGCATGCCAGATACTCACAATATGATCGTATATATCTATCTTGTGATCACATTAGTGTTTAGCTTTTGATCAATCTGATCTACCCTTCATCATGAACATTAGGCTAATGTTTTCCCCAAATGCTATTTGTCAAAATATCAAAAAAATGGAAATATATGAACTTTTAAGTTACTGTTGTATACAGTGAAATGCTAGTAAATCCATCTCTTTTTTAATTATATAAAAGCCTTGATCTAGGCGTACATAATATTATCCCCTTTCAATGATATTTTGCTTTAAACTAGATGTAATCTTGGAACCTGTATTTTATTATTCACATCACTTTTGCATATGATTGTGACAAAAAATTGTCTCTTGAAGGAGATGTGTTAGAAAAACATGTGCTCTGAAGACAAGTTATGTATTATTCATGCAGGCATATTCTGTTTTTCTTTTAACCTCTTATTATTGTATTAGCTAGATTTGCACCTTTTGCCATTTATTTTGATATACTGCATGTCATCCATCCATCCTTAGAAGTCATCAAAGCATTTTCTTTTAAGTTACATGACATAAAATACTTTTACTGCTCTGATTCAGATTCTGTTTGCTAACTTAACCTCGTAAGTTTTGTTTGTTCTGGCAAAGCAATATACATTAATATGTCCTACAGAGATAAGATAACCAAAAAAAGTTAACCTTTAACATATGTTACAATTCATACTTATGGCTGCAGTTAAATTCTATTTGGGTGTACCATGAGCATTATATGACATTAAAATGACCTACTACAGAAAGGGATATTCCCATTCATTTCATATATGGCATGATCTTATGGTTTGGGTTAGCTTTAAAAATATGTTACTAATCATATTCTTTTAAATCACTGCCTATTAGCAGTCAACTTTAAAGGTCTAGAAACTATTTTGGTGTAAATAGTCCTGCTTGTTTTTTAGTTAAATTGAATTTGAGTACTTGTATGGGTGAGCTATATCCTTGAAATGTTATATTCAAATCCATTTATATCTCTACAAAGGAAGTAGCAGTATGTACTTGATTATTTGAAACCTGACATAGCCTGTTTTTTTTCCTCATTGTTGATAAGATGGAAGAGTAAAAGGAATGTAACAAAAATCTTCTGAACAGACAGAATTCCTAACCTTTTCAGTGTTATCTAGCAAGGTTGATTTTACGGCATAACTGTTGTATTAGGAATGTGCTGACTAATGTTGGACATAAAAAGTAGTTGTTAAATAATCACTATTTTAATGATCGGTAAGATATTTAGTATCAGTTTCTCTTATCTAAATGACTATATAATGATACTATATGTGATTTATATGCAATAATCTGCTAATTAGCTTAATTCATGTAGTAAGATTTGGTTCTACTCCTCTGTGAAATTTTTCTATTTAATTGCTTCTACGTTAATTCAGAAGATGATTTTCTGTCAGACAACAAGATGATAAATCAACACTTGTTTAATTCCCAAATTGGATGTTTTATAATTACCCTTTACATGATCCTTTGAATCTTCACATAGTAAAAAATATTTTCCTATTATACTAGTATATGGTTGATAAAGTTAAGTTATAGGAAATAAAGTTACATGTAATGATTTTAAAAGGTTTAATTTGGACCTTCTTGTATAAAGAAGTTTGCAGGCCTCAAGTTAACCTGACTAAGATAGAATCTCTTTTTCATATAGGAATGGGTTAGATAAAGCCTTCTGCCAGTTTTTACTAAATTTTGAACAAAAGGTGGTAATTAGCAAACCTCACTTATCCAGTGTTCTCTTGGTTAACAAATGATATTTATTTCCACTTTTTTTGGGGTTAATTTGGACTACACTACTTAGATTAAATCCTTTATCTATCCTTTATACATTACCACCTTTGTAGATACCCCCTTCATATCTGGTAGCTACTTTAAAGGAAGAGCTGAGTGGATATGTAAAGTAGGGTACTTAATGATGACAGTTGGAATTGTATTAATGATGTACATAGGTTGTAAATATTCTTTTGTTTTCTCTGGGTACTTCTCAAATTCCTCAATAAAAATTCTAGTCATGTTTTTTTCACTTTTATCTCTCTCAAATAAAGGGGCTAGGTGGGTAGGCACAGTGCCAGGCTTGAGAGAGATTAGTGCTGCTTTTTCAACTAAATCTATATAAAGTCCCATCATTTCATTGAAGTATAAACCACACAATTATTTTCCCTATTTTATGTATCATTTTCACATTCTCTCTAAATTCATAACTCAGTATAAACATGATCAATAGTTGCAAAATAATATCCTAGAATGTTAGAGGTCTCCAGGATAAAAATAAAAGAAATCTTTTAATGCAACTCATATTAAAAACAGAAGCAGATATTTCATACATTCAAGAAACCCATTTGGTAGATGATGAGTGGACCAAAGAAAAAAGTAGGAAATGGATAAAAGACATTATATCAGAGGGTGGCAGCTCTAACTCCAGAGGGGTGGTAATCATTATCAAAAATTCCTTTAAACCTATTATAGTTGACAGAGGTTCAGATAATCAAGGTAGATGGTGCTACTTTACATGTCTAATCCCACCAATTAACAATCCAGTTCTATTCTTAAACATATATGGTCCTTGTTCAGCACAACAGCAATTCATTTTGAATATTTATAACCTATTATTAAAATTTACAAATCACTACTTGATTATAGGGGGGTATTGGAACACTGTTATTAATCCCAATATTGATCGCTCTAATAAATCCAAACCCTACAACTTGCAAGCATCTCTTGCCCTGCTAGATCTAATCTCAGACTTTAATCTAATTGACCCTATTTCTTTTGGAGAAGTTACACAGAATACCAATAACTATACATACTTTTCAAGGTGCCATAACTCGTGGTCAAGATTAGATTTTTTTAAATATCTGAAATACTAATAAACTGGCAAATAAAATTTATGGTTAACCAAGATTCTTTTCGGACCACTCTAAAATCACCTTGTTGATAAATTTTAATCAATATTCATCCTTTCAAAGTAATGGTTTTAAATGGTCCCTTAACAATAACATCATACTGAACCAAGGTGTGAAAGAAGAAATTGTATCTGCCCTTCAAGAGTGTGCAAATGATCCCAGAAACTCTAGTATCCCATACGACATTCAATGGGTGGCTTGTAAATCTATCCTCAGAGGTATATTCATTCAGAAATCCACATTTCTTAAAAAGAAAAAGAAAGAAAAACAATATGGCCTCATATCGGAAATTAGGGATTTAGATAAACTCCAAGAAAATCATTCATTAGAGTTGGAAAATGTTATGATAAATAAACAAAAGGAACTATTCAACTTATATCAATACAATTACTCCTTGCAAGAATTAAAGTTTATTGCCAAATTCTCTGAAGGGACACAAGTACCCTCTAAAGCTTAAGCTAGATTGATTGAAAACAAACAATCGTCTCCCAGAGTAACCTTTATTAGCCACCAATGTAAAATATTTAAATCAGACTGTCAGATAATCAATCTATTTCATCAAATATACTCAAATTTATATGCTAGTAATGATCACCAAACCCCTCCTTCAGAGATTGAAAATTATATTAATTCCATTACTTTTCGTAAATTGAATGGAGCTCAGAAAGAAATCCTATCAGCACCTTTGGCCCAATCAGAAGTATTAGATGCCATTGTTAACCTCAAATTAGGAAAAGCCCCAGGCCTTGACGTTTACACCCCAGACTTTTATAAATCATTTAAAGACTCATTAGCTCCCATTCTACTAAAAGTATGCAACTCTATTGCTAGTAATGGGATTTTGGACCTTTATATCAATCACTCCAAGACAATTCTAATCCCCAAAAATAACCTGGACAAATCAAACATTAACAACTATAGACCAATTTCTTTAATGAATATTGATATCAAAATCCTATCTTCTATTTTAGCTGAAAGGCTTAAAAAAGTTATCCCCTCCGTTATTTCAAATGATCAAGCCGGTTTCATGCCCAATAGACATACATGGGACAACACACTAACCTTAGAGACCATGATCAACATTACTAAGAAAGACAAAAATCCAAGATATGCCATGATTCCTGATGCTTCCAAAGCCTTTGACAGGGTTAATTGGAAATTTCTATTCATAGTATTAGAACATTATGATATACCCATAAACTTTATTAATATTATTAAAACTCTATATAATAGTGCCTATACACGCCTTTATATAAACAAGAAGTATTCATCGCCAATAAAAATTTCTAATGAAACCCGTCAGTGATGCCCCCTCTCTCCCCTTCTTTTCAATCTTTACTTAGAACCATTATTTCTACTTTCGTTTCAGAAAACTTTCCATTCAATACCCAAAATTTTACCTACCAATATATGTCTGACTGCATTTGCCGATGACTTGAACCTTTATTTTGAAACCTCCATAACAGACACTAAGAAGATAATCGCAACCCTTAGTACTTTCACACACATTTTGGATTATAAGGTTAATCAAGATAAATCTTGTATCTTTCTAATTAATCCTTTAGCTCAAAAACAATTTTTTTATAGACTCTCCATTTCGCACAGTATATTCCTTTAAATATCTAGGAGTTAGGTATGATCATGCCACACCTTCTGTACTACACTCCAATTTAACAACGGTATGGTCAAATATAACCCAAGATATGTCCAGATGGCAACAACTGAAACTCCCTTTGCTTTCCAAAGCATCTATTATCAAGATGAATATCCTTATAGGTTCATAGGTTCATAGATTAATACTAAGCTAACTGCCCTTGTGAGCCATTTTAAGCCTAGCCAATTATCCCTTGTGCGACTCAAACCCTGCACCTTGTGCTTGCAAGGCAAACACCTTAACCATTAGGCCACCCTCTCAATCCACCTAAAAATGTTATACTTTTTCCAGGCATCTATCTCATCCATTCCCAATACTTTTATTTCAAAAATACACAAAGCACTTGTGAAATTTTTATGTTACCCAAAAGCAGTCAGAGTATCTTATCTAAGACTTACACTTCCAAAAGATAAGGGGAGTTTGGGCATGCCAGACCTACGTATTTACTATAGAATTCTACATGCTAATAGACTAATTACAATTGTTAATCACAAACCAAACGCTCAGCTGAGATCCCCCTATGGGTCAATATGTGGTTTAATCACATTATAGATAACAATCTTAACCCCAAAGCTCTGCCTTTTATAGACCCATTATTTCTTAAGAAATCAAAATTGCATCATATTCTAAAGAAAAAAATAAAAAAATTTCAGGAACTGGTTAAATCTGTTAAATTGGAAAAATCACTCCTTCTATTACAGCCTATTCAGCTAAACCCCAGTTTTATACTGAACAGAAATATGATTAATTTAGCTAACTACCCTCATATCAGAGACTTTACTGTATGGGATATTCATAAGTTTAGGGATTTATCACCCATAATATTACGGGATACGCTAAACCTGTCCAAAAATATATTATAATTCTGAGTCAACTAAGGGAACTTTTTGCCTCTCTGCCTTATGCCCACACTATAAATGAAATAGACCTTAATCAGGTCTCTAAACTATTGGAAGTTTTATCAACTAATAAGAATATGCTATCCCAAACATACAAGTTTATCATTGTAACACTCCATAAAGATAATGTGTTATTTGCAGATTATTGGAACCAGCATGGATCAATCTTATCAGAAGATCAGAAACTATATGCGATTAAATCTACTTTATCTTTCTCCCCTTTTAAAAAACTTATTTACACCCAATTCATGATCAATAACAATCTATATTTCACGCTTGTCCGCTTAAACAAAATTAATCCAAATATTTCAACTGCATGCCCCTGCTGTTCCTACTCTCAAGCAGACATTATGCATATTTTATGGTTTTGTAGATACTCCCACTCCATTTGATGCTCTCTCAAGGTGAAACTGGACAAAATGAGATACCATAAATCAACACTTTTATGAGAGATGGCACTCTTACATATCCCAAATAATAACTTATCAAAACCTAAATCTCACATTCTAATAATTTTATGTTCATTAGTCAAATTATACATTACCAAACACTGGGTAGATCGTACCAAGATGTCACTGAGTGGCTTCAGGAACATGGCGATCACATACATAACTTCACAAAAACTCTTAATAACAAGTCCCAAGAAACACATCTACTTTCAGAAATTATGGAATACCCTATTTGAACTTTTGCCAGATAATTAAATTCATTTTTATGTTCTGATCAGAAGTTACCTCTAAATTCTATTCCTATCTATTGGATAGGAAATTATTCCTTCCCCTTTTATTTTGCCTCTTGGTGTGTGGTTCAGGGAAAAAAATGTTTTAACATTTATCTTCTCTGTTCTAAATTTGTGGCTGAATCCACAGTTAGTATTGTCAGGATTTATAATTTTTTTACTGGTAAATTTCAATACAATTAAGGTTCTTTTTGTCTCATATATCTAGGGATTTGTCCAAAGCAGCAGCACTTTGTACATATTGTAGATAAGATTTTTTTTTTATCTCTTTTTTATGAACACGCATGTTAATCTGCATCTAATTGTGTTATGTTCTCTTTTTGTTTGTAATATGAAAAAATTCAATAAAAATTTCAATTTGAAAAAAAAACAATTGTTTATTTTGTATGATGATCTAGATATCATTGTAAATAGTTACTGTGGTTGATATTGGTTACATTACTGTGATAAGTTCAAGTGTTAAAATTTTACTAAAATTAAAAAAAAATGTATGTTGGTCGATCTATTTACCAAGTCTGATATTTTTCAGCAGGGAAAACAGTTGTTAGTTCCTTCAGGAGTCACTGTATGGGTGGGAGATTTTACTTGTGATTACAGAAAGTCTTCTAGTACTGATGTGAAATTATTTCACAACGTTGTCTTTCATTATCATTACTCAGCTGCTATTTCCTCTTGCCCTACTTCTTTCAATTGGCATTGTAAAACTAAAGCTTTTTTTGTTTTCACTTCTCTACATCTCATAGTTATTTCCTATAAGATGATTGTTACTGGACCTTCTGACCACATAGCTTTTTTATTACAATTGTCATATAATTTTTTTGTGAATGGGATCTAGAATTCTGAAGCCAGATACAAACCTTTTATTTAGTGAGGATTGTAAAGGTTCATTTTTTAAATGGCAGTGTGAACATTTGAATACGCATATTTAGTATTCCTTTCGGCTAATTTGTTGCACAACATTTAAGCAAAAATTATCAATTGTCTATATAATTAAAGACTGGAGTCATGGCATAGATAAAAGGAAGACAATTGTCTTGCTATTTTCTTATGCTGTACCTTAGACCAGGATTATTATTCTGTAATACAGCAGAAGGGAAATGGACTTTTCTAATACATAAAAAAGTTTCCATGGGTCATTAATGACAACAATTTTGCATGATGATAGAAAGGAATTATTTTATAAGTTGTTTCTCACCTCAGCCAAGTGTACCATTCAGTAAATGTCACCATTATAGGATGCTGCTGGACCAGAAGCATATGACCATGTCTTCCTTGGATACTTTCATTTATCATTTGTTCCCATCTAACTTTACAGTTATCACTCCAGGATGATTTTACTTCATCTCTTGTTCTGTTCAGAGAAATTAAGAGTGCTTTGCAGCTAATTACTAAGTTTATTTCACCAGCGCTTGATGGTTTAGAATTATGGGAAGTTCTATACAATATGAAAATTGTCTCTCCATTTTGATTTTTTTAGTTTTGTTTAATGGATGACATTAATAAACGTTCCATCTTCACACGTTTATCAAGTTCCAAAGATTTTCTTTTTTTAATGAAGAACAATGTATGCCACTTTGACCATTGTTCAGCTGTCTTTTCTTTGTCAGTTTTTTTTTCAGAAAGACTTGCCAATTTCACTTAAACAAGGTGGAGACTTTTAATTATGATGGATACTGATTGTAAATTATGGGAATAACTAGTTCTGCATCAATGTCTCATCATGTATTCAGATGTGATTGTTTCTGAAGTGCATTATTTAAGTGAAATAACAATGTATTTTTATCCCCCTCCTTCACTCCCATTCATTGCCGGGGTTTTCCCCAGTGACTTCTTTTCCTTTACTCAATCAATCTGCTTGTTCCTATATCTTGGGGTGAGGGTCAGGCATGTTACAGCATGGGCAAGAGTTCCATGGCCTATATTTTTATTTGGTTCTTAGGCCTAATCAACCAATTTCATTAGTAGAGTCTGCCAGTCTATTAGATTCAGTGTACTCACTTCCCAACTCTCAGTGGAGCACCTAATCTCTGCTGCAGTTTTCAGAAGCTCCACTATATGTTGCTACCATAGAAATATGTCTGCATTCACACAGTTGCCTTTCCCAGCAAGTGCAAAGTACTGCTTGGCTGCATATGTTCGACAAGTCCATTTTCCATGGGTGAATGGCCATGTGCTCTCTGTATGTGCTATATTTCTGGTGAGCAAGATACACCTCAGAGAACTGACAATGGCCACTCATTTCCAAATTCCCCAGCTTATCCTCTCCATTGTCCAATCAGATAACTGAACATTGGTCATCTGAGTCACTGTTAGAGCTTCATCCCTCTGCTCCACTGTGTAGGGATATAACAATGTATCTTTATATTTTTTTGTGGTTGTGACTATGTTAAATGGATTCACAAAAAAGTGTCTTTCATAGTGTTGAATTACACAAAGCTTATCTGAGACTTTTTTTTCAGAGACTGTGTAATTTCTTTTATTATTACTTAATTTTATGGCCATCTTCTTAATGGCCATGTAGGATCTCCTTGTCCTACTTGTTGCATAAAACAGAGCTGCTCTCTTATTTTCCTTTTATTAAGTATGCCTGGTAGGATTTCCTGTAGCTGTTTTTTCCAGAAGATTTTTTTAGCCATTATCTTCTCAGAATGGCATTTCATTAGCCTCTTTCTCTTCTCATATGATATGCAAATTATTTAGTTTTGGTAGTGACCCAGACATCATATGACTCTTATCATTTCAGTTGTTCAGTCAGAATTTGCTGCTTTTGGTCTCTTTATTAATACTTTAATGAGTAGAGATTATGGACTTCTTATGTGCTTTGTTTAGCAGTACTCATATTTCTAATCACGGTCAGCGGGGCAATGTTCTATACAGATATGTTTATCTTTTTAAGAAGGGAGCCTTCATTGATATTTAAAAAAAAGGCTAATTTACTCTTAACTGAGGCCATATATGTTGTAACCGAGTCATTAGAAAGGGTATATTGGAATTATTGTTCTCTATTCTTTGTGGAGCTTGTTTGAATTCTGTCAAATAGAGAATTTTATTTCAATGCTATAAATTTGATGGGATACATCTTTTGCAATCAGTTTTACTTTTAAACTATGTAAAACTGTACAATGGCATAAGAATACAGAAACACTAAAACTGTAAAACTTATAAAACTTAAAAAATAGTACCGTATTTCCCCAAAAATAAGATCGGGTCTTATACTCTTTCCCCCGCCAAAATATACATTAAGGCTTATTATCAGGGGGTGCCTTATTTACCACCCACCTCGTACAACAATCTACATTTATTCATTTATTCATGTACAAAAATCGACATTTATTCATGTACACAAATCTAAATTTATTCATGTACAAATATTGACTTTTATTCATGTACACAAACTGACATTTATTTGGTACTTTTCTGTTATTGGGTAACAGTTCTAAGTAACACGTTAACAATTGTGTGAGAATTCTACATAAACAGTGCAACAAAGATCTCAACTTCAGAATATCTACACCTTGGCTTTCACAGTGCAATATTTCATGCTTAACAAAAAGTGCAGAAAAATCTCAATACATGTGTATTGGAGGAAGGGAAATAAAACTGAAAGCAGAAACAATCCATTCTGTTGCCCCGATAATGGAAAAGTTATTCAAATACAGTCATGTCATCTTCTTCTGGAACATTATCATAAGTCTCCAACCCCCGAATTTTGGCCTGAATTTCTTGCGACTCCATTTCCTGTAGAACCATTGGACCCAATCTGTCATGCCTAGCAAAAGAGCTCTGCTTAAATGAGCACTGCTTGTCCAACTAGCCTGCTCATAGTGCATTGGCAACACAGCTGTCAGTGATTTTATCCCATGAATTTTTCACCCAAGTCACGACCTCTTGCAGGCTAGGCTTCACAAAGTTTCCATGCTGATTTCTCTTCATTCCATTTTCAATGTAGTCATTGAGTTCCATGCGCAAATGGTCCTTGAATGGCTTGTTTATTGCAATATCAAGAGTCTGGAGATAGGCAGTCATTCCTGCAGGAATCATTATTTGATCTATTCTTCTCTGTGCAAGGAATTTCTTCATGTCTTTAGCGTGGTGAGTGCTGGCTGAATCCCAGACTAGCAGACCTCTTTCTCCACCTCGTAAAACAAGTGGCAGCATTACATCGACCCACTTCCTTATAACTGTTTGTGTGCTTTTTCAGTTTCAAGAATGTGAATGCCTGAAACATGTTCAATCTTATCTTTCTTGCCCTTACTAATGATTAGAGGTGGGGTTTTCTTTCCATCTAGAGGAATTTTCAAATTACAGGTAACACGTGTACTCTCATAACTAGTGGAGGAAATGTAGATTGACAAGGCACCCCTCTGATCAATTGTTGTTTGAGATCCTTGGCCCATAAACACTGCAGTTTCATACATAGCAATCATGTTGGAGAGTTGGAATTTAGAAAAGCGAATGCCATCAACAATGGACTTGAACGCAAGTGCACGTTTAATAACTTCATTATCTTCCAGCTTGAACAGTGTTGTTGATCTTCTTAGAGACAGTTCATATCACTGAAGAAAGCCATCCAGCCAATGTTGTTATGCTTTGAATTCTTATAGGGACATTTCTAACTGTGGTGCCATTGCAAGGGCAAATGCTTGAATATCAGCCCTGCACACAATTAAAGCTTTTGCTCCTGTTAGCAATCCATTCACAGATGATGTCTTCCAGCTCAGAATGCTGATTGAGGGCTCAGTGTCTGTTATTCTAAAAGTGTATTAATTCTGGTTTAAGCACTTGGGCTTCAGGCCAGTTATTTTACATTAAAAGGGTTCGTGGTCTGCACTCTTATGGGAGGAGAGGCTGGACTCTGCCCTTCTGAGCTGGGAATTTCTGGTTAAAGGCTTATAGTGCCTGCATATTTGAACTGCCTCTTACTGAAATTGGTACACCTTGTTTGCTGTAGTGTAGACTAGATCCAGGCCTGCTGAATCTAGCTTTGTTTGTATAACTTGAGCACTAATCCAGACATTCTTTAAAGTATTCAATTGTATTTACTACTGCTTGGTACTAACTTGATTAAAGTGTAGCTATCATTCTAAGTCTTATGGATTAAGCACTTGGGCTTCAGACCAGTTGTTTTACATTAGGAAGGTTTGTGGCCTGCACTGTGGTGGCAGAACAGGTAGCTTACATCCTTCTAAGTTGGGAACTGCTGATTGAGGGCACAGTGTCTGTCATTCTAAAAGTGTATTAGTTCTGGTTTAAGCACTTGGGCTTCAAGCCAGTTATTTTACATTAAGAAGGTTCGTGGTCTGCACTCTTGTGGGAGGAGAGGCTGGACTCTGCCCTTCTGAGCTGGGAATTTCTGGTTAAAGGCTTATAGTGCCTGCATATTTCAACTGTTTCTTACTGAAATTGGTACACCTTGTTTGCTGTAGCATAGACTAGATCCAGGCCTGCTGAATCTAGCTTTGTTTGTATGCTTGTTGTTTGTTTGCTTGTTATTTCCCTGAAATGCTAATACCACCTAAAATGCGGCTTTTTCGCGCTTCTGTGGATCCCTAGTGATATCTGCATTGCTTACTGTACTTATTTCCTTGTTTCACTTAAAAGAAAGTTACTGTTTGTCGTTTTTGCATTTAAGTTACCTGTAACACATTGCATTTAAGATACCTGGCACTTGCTCACTAAAGCAATTATATAAGTCAGCACTAAAAAATTAAAAGCACTACACCCTCACAAACTCCTGTTGAGTACCTTGTTCCCCATTGGCCCTTTTTTTTCAATTATAAAGGAATTCCCAATACTATTCTAGCATGTCCAATGGTCAGTTGTCAATCTCCTCTCCGGTCCAGCTAGTGAATCTGGGAATCTTGAGGCAATGTTACAACTGCCTCATGTACACAGACAACCCTCTCCTCCTCCCAACAAATTCCAACACATGTGAGAGATGCATCCATATAGCCAAACTGGAGGCTAAGCTCTCTCAACTCAGTACTGGAGTAACCAGTCAGGAGGAGAAGGAAACCACATTCACTACAATTCCAGTCTCACATAGACCTGCCACGACAGCAAACCAAACACATAAACACACAAAAACATACTCGGAGGCTCTAAATAAAAATCTGCCTAAGCAGCAGAGACCTCCAAAGCAGACACCCAAGCAACCGCTACCCCAAAACAAAACACGTGCAACACATAGCTCACAAAGCCAGTGTGCCGAACAGTCACAGCCCTTAAGGCTAAACAACACACCTGATACACTTGTAATAGGTGACTCTATCGTCAGGCACACTGACGTCCCGCTCACCAGGCTGAACAAGGAGAAGGTCACGGTGAGCTGCCTGTCGGGCGCTAGGATCCGCCACATAACACAAGCACTCAGGTCACTCCAAGGCAAGTACAAATATGACTCAGTCATTGTCCATGCTGGTGTGAATGACCTGAGACGTACCTCCCTGGACTACATGAAAAGAGACATAGAGGAGCTCTCTGAGCATGTGGCCCAGGCCGGTATGACCCTGACCTTGAGTAGCATCTTACCCTCACCAAGAATGATGCCACAATATGAAGACAAGATGATCAATTTCAACAATTGGCTTAAGTATTGGTGTCATTCAAAGGGGATCCAATGCCTGTCAGCCTGGGATGACATGCTCAACAAGCCACGATGCTTCGCTAGGGACGGCTTGCACCTGTCACCCCTGTGCTTTCGGATATTGGCAAAGGCTCTTGCTACCCCCATAGTGCCTTTTTTAGGCAAGGCTCAAAAGACAAACCCACCTCCATAGGTATCACAAGGGATAAGAAACTAAGAGTAATGCTACTCAATGCCAGAAGTCTAAACCTCAAGATGCACTCGAAACTCTCCTTAGCATGGAGAACATCGATATCTGTGCAGTAACAGAAACCTGGTTCAAGGCTCCCGAGAGCACCCCAACACTACCAGGTTATACCTCATACCATGCTGTTCGGCCCCAAAACTTGGACCGAACCACAAAAGGAGGGGGAGTATCAATATTCGTCAAAGATACCCACACCTCCAGGTTGGTGGCACAGCACGAAGCATCAGAGACTATCCATGTGCAACTAACAGTGGGTAAAACTGCCTTCCAGTTTATAGCCTGCTACAGACCACACTCCCAAACCCAGGAACCCCACTCGGCCTTCCTGAGAACACTGGAAAATATGAAGGTCTCTCCAAACACCATTATATTGGGCGACTTCAACTACCCAAACATAGACTGGGAGCATTAATCTAGCTCCAGCACCCTAGCCCAAAGGTTCCTAGAATTTATAAACTCAAATGCTATGGAACAACTTGTTACCACTCCCACAAGAGGGGAAAACATACTGGACCTGATCATCACCAACATGGGGACTCTATGCTCCAGACCAGAAGTGTATCCCTCACTGGTAAGATCAGACCATAAACTAATCTCACTGGATATTCACATCCCGACCCCACCTCCTGCCCAGAAAACCACAGTGAAAAACTTCTCTAAAGCAAATTTCACACTCCTCAAAACTGAGGTGGAATCCTTCAAAGTCCCCGGGCCTGTGGAAAATACGGCCCAGACCGCAGAATCCTTTATAAATGCATTCTATGAACAACTTCAGGAATGCATGGATCATGCAATCCCAAATAAAACCAAGACCCAATCCTCCAAAGTCAGACGTCCTGTCTGGTCGACCCCAGCCATAAACAAACTATACAATAGAAGGAGGAAGCTACTAAATGATAGAGCAAAATCCCAAAAAGGGAAGGCATCTCTGATCAGTATTAGCAAAAAACTACGGGCACTCATAAAATCGTCTAAGGCCAGCTTCGAGAGAAAAATTGCACATGACACTAAGGATAATCACAAGGCTTTCTTTAGTTATGTTAGGAACCTGGGTGGGAATTCCCAGATATGCTTGGAATTAGTCCAAAATGACAAAAAATACACCAAACCCACAGACATTGCCAACATCCTAGCTGACAGGTTCAGCGCAAACTTCTCCCCCCCCCCCACGAAAAGGGCAAATATCTATCCCAGCAGAGTGCTGCCCCCCTGACATCTCAGATGCTCAGGTAAGAGCCACCCTCTCCAAAGCAAAAAACACAGCATCAATGGGACCAGACGGTGTCCCGGGCTGCGTCCTACATGAACTCCAAGAAGAGCTAAACCTAAACATAAAACTACTGTTCAATCTCAGCCTTACTACAGGATATGTACCCAAAGAGTGGCATACAGCAACAGTGGTCCCTCTCGACAAAGGTGGTGCCTCAACGGATCCTGGAAACTATCGCCCCATAAGCCTGACTAGCGTGGTCTGCAAAGCTATGGAAAGGATCATGGACCTCATAAATAAAGATATTGGGGACCTACAGACACTGGATCCTACCCAGTTCGGCATTGTTAAGGGCAGATCCTGCCTCTTAAACCTGGTTGATTTCTTTGAAACAGTCACCAAGGCCATTGATGAGGGGAAGGGGTCCACACAGCCTACCTGGACCTCGCAAAAGCCTTCGATACAATACCCCACTCGGGCATTATAGATAAGCTCACCAGCTTAAATATAAATCCCTATGTCACTAGATGGGTTGCAAACTGGCTCAAGGACGGAACCCACATGGTTACAATTGCTGGAGCCATGTCAGACTCCAAACCAGTTACAAGTGGCATCCCACAAGGCTCAGTCCTGGGACCTCTCTTGTTCGGAATATATTTCTCGGAGGTACAGGCCAACACGGAAGGACTGTGGCTGACCAAGTTCGCAGATGACTGCAAACTGGGCGCCATAATCGACTCTCCAGCTGACACAAGCATCCTCCAAAAGGGCCTCATAGAAACAGACAACTGGTGCGAGAGCCATGGCCTCAAGCTAAATGCCAAAAAGTGTATAGTCATCCCCTTTGGCAAAAACAAAGTGCCCACAAATTACCACATAGGTGGTAATCCATTAAGTACAGAAGAAGTAATTAGGGACTTGGGGACCCAAGTTGATAGCAGTCTCTCATTTGACAACCACGTGGCCAAAGTTAGAAAAACATTTTATATAGCCCACCTAATCATGAAGGGATTCACATCTAGATCAGGGGAGGTCATCGTGCCTCTTTACTCATCCCTCATCAGGCCCATAATTGAGTACAATGCCCCTTTTGGGATGTACCTTACCAAACACCTGCAGCAACTGGAAAGACCCCAAAAGTACCTCACCAAGAGGATCAAAGGGCTCAAACAGATGCCATATGCTGCCCGGTTAAAGAAAGTCCAGCTCTACTCAGTGGCATACCGCCTGTTCAGGGGCGATCTGTGCCTGATGTATAAAGCCATGTCCAACCCGGAATTAATGGACATGCTGCACCTCAGAAAATCCAAATCCCATCGAGCTACGTGCTCGAGAGACTTGAACCTCAGCACTGCAATAAATAGGACATGCTGGAGGGACAGATTCATAACCCAGAGGCTCCCTTCACTCTGAAATAAAATCCCAGTCCAGGTTAGGCAGAGTCCCTCATTGACTCTCTTCAAGAGGAATCTTGATGAGTGGATGGGAGATCATAGGTTTAACCCGGGTATCACTTCTGTGTCACTGTTAGACAGAGGCACAGTATACTAACCTCGAAAAAGGGCATAGCAAAATTAATTTAAAATGGGTGGCGAAAGCCAAACACATTCTGGCTAGGATTATAAATGCCCTAGGGCAGAAAGCCTAGTATGGACCTATGAACCTATGAACCTATGACCTAAATAATGGTTGCCAACTTGATCCACACTTGTTCTTCTTAGCATTTCCATCGTTGGCCTGTTGATTGAGGTTACTGTACACTGCACACCATTTTTAGACCATTTGGAGATCTAACTTCTTCTCTTTGCAGAAAGCCATCAGATTATTTCCCTGGGAGTCCTCCACAATTCCTTTCTTGTACTCAGTGGAATAGCTCTTTCTTTTTGCACTCATCTTGTTTGGGGGGTTAACTGAAGACTTATGAGACCGGAGTGGCAACACAAAATGGCGATGGTTAAGAAGACACAACCACAGCCATTCGTTATCAAGTGTGCGTGCTTTACACACATCTGCCCTTTGACCAAAGTGCACCTGCCAGTGTTTATGGGCCAAGGATCTCAACCGTCAAGTGTGACTGATGATTCAGGTTACAGTAAGAATCATGGAGGATTCCTAGGGAAAGAATCTTACGACTTTCTGCAAAGAGAAGTTGGGTGTCCAAATGGTCCAAAAATGGTGAACAGAGTACGATAACATCAGTCAACGGGTGTCAATAATATTTTATAATTCAACACATCCATCATGTGTCGTTGACGATCTTAACTGAGGCTTATTTTTGGGGTAGGGCTTATATCATGACCACCCTGGAAAACCATGCTAGGCCTTATTCTCGGGTTAGGTCTTATTTACGAAGAAATACAGTAAACTTAAATTTAACTCAAACAACAAACTAGTACTTGCTTTCAGGCAGCCTATAAGTCTTTTATCAGTCAAACTTAATTTACTAAAAGGAATATTCAAAGTGGAAATTCATGAGAATAGTAATATTACATAACTATCAGTAGCAGATTGAAAATGCTGGTTAAGTAAAAGGTTCTATTCAGATGACTTTCTAACTAAAGGAAAAAGGATGGTGAAGGATATTCTTAAAGAAGGTATGATTAAACCTCATTTAGCTGGGAGATCAAGTTATAACAACAGTGGTGAGAATCATGCCAGTAAGTTGATTGTAAAATCAAGATATACTGCAAAGGAGTTAATATATGTCATGCAGTCTGAACCACATATTAGAAGTGTGATGGAAATAAATGAAAAGCTGTGGGACATTTTTACAGTCAAATGTTAAGGTTGGAGAGTTCATTTCTTACTAATTTCATGCAGATGGGCAAGCAATTAAAAAAAATATTTGAGCAAAGAGAGTAGTAATAAGAACAGAAGGAGTATGTACAAATGCAATGGGAGTACAGTGTGTGGAGATGTGGAGACTGCATGTTTTCATCCTGGTACGTGTACATGGTATTATTGTTATTTAATACATTTACAGCAGTTAAGATGCAGAGGGCTTCATTTTTTTGTTTTTAGAAAAATTCAGGTATAGCAGTTCCTATTTAGGTAAAGCAGGGCTTAGTTTTAAAGTCAGAATAAAGGAATATTTTTCAGACATAAGGAAGAAGGCAAAGACAAATATGTTTTATAAATTCAGCAAATGCAGACCATTGTGCATCATTTAAATTTCAGGTTTTACAGATAGTTCAATTTTCCATGAGAGATGGTGATTTATGAATTATGAAATGAACTGCTATGTGTAGAATTAGAGTGTGAATTATATCTGAGCAGTGCAAATGAATCCAGACGTGATGTTTCTTTGAAACCATATATCAGAACTACAGGTTGTAAAACTTAGCTTTAACTTGTACTATTTGTAATGTGTAATGGAAGAAGTTTATGTATATCTAAAAAAATGCTCATGTACAATGTTGCTGCAAAAGAGTTTGCAAGCAATAGATATTAAGAGTTTAGCTGTTGTTTCTTTCATGAGTGTAATACTCATATGAATAAGTTCCTGTTTGAAATGCTTGTTCTGCTACTTATATTTTGGTACCTGAAGAAATACTTGCAGTGTGCTCAAAAACAAGTGCATATCAATATCATATACTGTGTAAGATATTTATTTATGTATTATTTGATAAAAAGAAAACAAAAAGGAAACATGCTAGTACTTAAAGACTCTCTGTTTAATGAATATTGAACAGACTTCAGTGTCCAGCTGGACAAAGCACTTACATGTTTTTCTTTCAGCTTTTCCCAGTTAGGGGTCGCCACAGCAGAACTCTGGTCCACTAATGATTGGCAGTTGATTTTTACAGTGCCGAGGTGCCAGCCCAATGCCCAACCTTCAACAAAGGCACGGCCACTCACCCATGTCTTTCGAATGCCACTTGACCGTGGGGAGGACATGCAGACTCCACACAGAAGGCGGTCCAGCCGAGAATTGAACAGGAGAACCTCTTGCAGTGATGCAACAACACTACCGCTGCACCTCCATGGCTTACTGGACAAAGCACTAACATACATCACTAAAATGCTTGTGATTTTCTTTTTGAACCTGTACCTACTAGAAAACTGTATTGAATACTACTTTGTATACACTAACTAGATGATTTGTATTCTGCATCTTACTGTATGTATACTATTGTACTTTCTAATTATTGTATATTGCTTATATTTCTGTGTATACACACACACACACACATACACACATATATATATATATATATATATATATATATATGTATATATATATATATATATATATGTATATATATATATATATATATATATATGTATATATATGTATATATGTATATATAGCTATACACACACACAAACACACAGACACACACACACACACACACACACACACACACACACACACACATAATATATATATATATATATATATATATATATATATATATATATATATATATATATATATGTAAAACAGAAACAGTAATGAATTACATTGTGTAAATTATTATTAGTTAAATTTTAGGACTTGGATCAGTATTTTTTTCACTGATAGTAAAAGGCAGAAGCCATGTCTGTAAAGTATGATCTGCTCTGGACATTGGCAAATTGGCATGTGTTTGGACTAGATTGGGGAGATTTTTAGTAGCTTTTGAGAGTTTGCTGTTGTACAGAACATAGACAGAGGATATTGATCTGCACTTCTTTGTTTCACTCTCTGTCTGTCTTTCTCTCTTTAGCTCACACTGTCTGTTTTATTTTTAACTGTCTCACACAGTTACAGATGCACACACACACACACACACACACACACACACACACACACACACACACACATACATTCGTAGATGCATAAGAGAGAGCACATTTTGTCTTTATTTACCATTTATTTTATTTTATACTACATAAACGCATTTAGTGAGCATAAGAAAATGTTAGCTGTTTGCTTTTTTTTCTGATCAAGTTCCACAATACCTTAATATGCTGCTGTGAAATAGAGAACCTTTTCATTCATGGGCATTATCTGTATATTAACATCATGTAGAAGAACATTCATTCTCCAGTCTGGGGAAAATGTATGCTTGGCTCATTCTCTAATCCTGAAGAATTTCTATGATTTCATTGGGCCTGATTCCAAAAGACTTGCTGTCAATGTAAGTTACGACTTACACTGAGAATAGGCTAAGAGCAGGTGCTTTAGAATCTGATCATTATTGTAAGCCTATTTATAGACAGACCTTACACTGACATGTCACTTACAATGAGAGCAGGTCTTTCAGAAACAGGACACTGAGAGCCACAGTGAAAGCAACTATTTTGGAATCTGGCGCATTTTATCCACCAACTTCTTTTGAAACCTTCTTTCTGCATATAGATATATATGACTGACTAATTTTCCAAAAACAATACCGTGTTCATAAACACACATTTCTCCTGCCACTAACTTCATCAGAATCTTTGCATTTTACCTTAATTTCCCACTTTTTGTCTGAGGTCTAATTTTTAATTTTCAGTTTCTTAGTAATTGACTTATGTCCCACAGTTAATAATTTACCTTATAAATTCCAGGCCATTATGTAAACCATCAAGACCCTCCCTCAGTAACAGATTCATATCTCTCCTGTAATTAATTCTAATTTCTATTAACATGCATGCTTTGAATCTCCCATAATTATAGAGCCTGCAAGTCTATATGATGTCCCTGCTTCTGCCTAACAACTAGCCAAATCCATCTACAGGAATAACTACAGGTGGAAAGGTTTTTTCTTCATCATAAATGTCATGCTTTATGGACAAATCAACAATCCTGCTGCAGAGTTTTTCTTTGAATCTAATATTGCATGATTAACTTAAGCCAATCACTTAATCATTACATCCATAGAACAGTTAAATTAAAAACAAAATAACTGTCCTTCCAGTGGTCCTGGGACAGGGAAACCAAGCCTTTTCTGCACTTCTAGCTTAAGAAAAAAAATGCTAAATTACCGTGATGTAATCTAAACTCATCTTTCCCTTCATAACAAATTTCATTGCTATACTGAAATTTTAATTCATGATATAGACAATGCAAAATTGTTTAGTCTTGTATAAATTTTATGTTCTCCTTATATTAATCATCCTCACCAATCCCATAAAAATAATTCATTTTATACTCCTGATTTTTCAGAAATTATACTGGTTGCCATAACAATGAAACATCTAAATGGTCTATGTTTAAAAATTTCTAGCATGCATTTTCCTAAAATGCTGACAAAGCTAAAAATGTTGAAAACTGATGAGGACACAGAGTAAACTGTTTTACAATTCACTTACCTTTGAAGAACTCCCCTGTTACTATTTGATGCTGATACAAATAAAAAAAAACATCTAATAAAACTTAAAATAATGCAAGGAAAATACATAATTCACCACCAACAGATTTTCCTATAATATAAAGTCAATTGACATAATCATCATATAATGCAGTCAACTACAGAAATAATTGCAATTGAAAGTCATGGCATAATAAAGCATACGTTTCAACTTTTCTGTGAAGACTGAATTAACCCTGTTGCAAAAGCAAAGAAAGAATAAAGAAAATGTAAAACCAGTATGACCTATCCTGGTTGACTGTAATCCAAACAAACACAAAGAAAAAGAAAAAGAAAGAAAAAGAGGGAAAATGATGAGCTTCTTAAGAATTCTGGCAGTCGATGCAAAGGGTTAAGGCTGTGATCTGTAGCTCCGGTGATGCAGAGTTTGATTCTTTCAACCTTCATTTGCCCCATGTGACCTTGAACAAATCATTGAACCCATCAATTCTTGGGAAAACTGGAAAATTGGGCTAGGCTCTTTAATGATCCCCTAGATAGCAAGCCAAGCAACAACCACTGAACCTCACTTACAAAGAGGTACCGACTTCTGTTTAACTATTCACCTCTCCACTTTTCTATTACTCTTCTTTATTCATATAGAGTACATGATCAGAGTAGACCCTTAATACCCTCATTAGCATTTCTACTCAAACATGAACATAATATTTAGACTTATTAAAGATCTTAAAGTTTTGAAATGCAACTATGCTCCCTTTTCCCCATACGTAAAGTGATAAATGTGTTTGATAAATTCTGCTATAGCAAGCTGTTTAAAAATAGACTACAGACTTTTGAGTGTAGCCACCTTAATTATTTTGTAACCAACACAAGTCTTTATCAATCACTGTTGTAAGTTGACCCTTTTATAAACATAATGCCATTTTATACATACTATGTGAACATGTTATGACTTTGTAAATATTCATATTTAGCTCCATTCCAACTGAGTCTGTGGCAGAGAGATGAAGCCCTGACTATAACCTAGATGGCTTAGGTTGAATTTACAGTTCAGGCACTGGAAGAACAAGGCAGTGGGCGATAAGAGTAAGCAGTATATGATGGCTCGCCTACCCTGCAGACAGGGACTGGTGGACTAGTACCTGCTTTACTACATGCAAGTGAAGGTCTGTAGGTGAAAAATTTGTAGGCAGAAAAGTAAGTGTGGTGTATCAAATTTATGATGGCAGGTGGACACCATCTGGGTTCAGCAATTACATACAGGAGGAGGGCATGGTAGATCCACATTGGCCAGAGAGGAGCTGGAGTAAAGCCTAATATAAAAAAATTCCCTGAAAATTCCATGACCAATGGCCTCTGCACCAGCTGTCAGCCTATGGGGAATGAACAAGCTGATATGACTGTGGAGGGCCAATGGTCAGCAGGCAGTGATGCTGGTGGTGGGGAACAAATAGAATATAAAATATACAACTTCATTCTTCAACTTACATCCACTCTGATTGTTATTTGATATTCCCCATGTACCAAGGACAATTGCATATTGGCAGTTAGATCCCATGTACCAAGGACAATTGCACATTGGCAATTAGACAGACAAAGGACATGTTTATCCCATACCTTAATTATACAAATTAACACATATTATACAAAAAATTATCTGTTAGCCAGTTTATACATCTTTACATAGGGATATTAATCCTTTCAAACCATTGTGCACCAGCTGCAGTACAGAACCAACATCCAAACTCTGGACCCCACTCAGTTTGGATTTGTAAAAGGTAGATCATGCCTCCTAAGCCTAATTGACTTCTTTGAAGCAGTCACCAGAGCCATAGATGAGGGTAAGATGGTGCACACAGCCTCTGGTATTATAGATAAATTTATTGGACTGGGCATAAATCCCTATGTCACAAGATAGGTGGCCAACTGGCTCATTGACAGAACCCACACAGTAAAAGTAGCCAACTCCAAATCCGACTTCAGACCAGTGACAAGTGGAGTACCACAGGTTTCCGTCCTGGGTCCTCTTCTGTTCGATATCTTCTTCTCAGAAGTCCAGGCTAATACAGCTGGTCACTGGCTAATGAAGTTCACAGATGACTGCAAACTAGGGGCCATAATAGATTCACCTAAGGATGTGGACATTCTACAAAGAGGCCTCACTGAGAAAGATGCTTGGTGTCAAAGTCATGGCCTAAAGCTCAATGCCAAGAAGTGCATTGTCATCCTCTTTGGGAAAAACACTGTACCCATGAACTACCACATAGGAGGTAGACTACTAAACACTAAAAGTGTGATAAGAGACCTTGGGACACAGATGGACAATAGTCTCTCCTTTGATAATCATGCCACCACAGTAGTCAAGAAATCCTTCTATGTGGCACACCTCATCACAAAGGGGTTCTCCTCCAGAAAAAGAGAGGTTATTGTTCCTCTCTACTCATCCCTCATCAGACCTATTATAGAGTACAATGCCCCATGTAGCATGTACTTCACAAGACATTTATAAGAACTAGAAAGGCCACAGAAATACCTCACTAAGAGGATTACCAGCCTCAAACAGATGCCATATGTAGACTGTCTCAAAAAACTCCACCTCTACTCCATCACATATCGTTTACTCAGAGATGACCTCTGTCTAACATGCAAAGCTATGTCTAACCAGAGCTGATGGACATGCTACACTTAAAGAAATCCCAATCTCTCTGGGCCACATGCTCCAGGGACCTAAACCTTGTCACCAAAATAAACAGAACATGCTGGAGACATAGATTCCTGTCCCAGAGGCTTCCCATGCTCTGGAAGAGACTACCCATTCATGTTAAGCAAAGCTCCTCATTAGCCCTCTTTAAGAGTAATCCTGACAATTGGATGGGAAACAGGAAATTCACCCCGGGGATCACTTCTGTGGCTCTGCTCAACAGGGGCACAGGAAAATAATTTTCTTGGATGGCAAAAGCCAGGGAACCTCTTTTGGCTAGGCTTATATAGGCCCTTGGGCCGATAGCCTAGTACTTACCTATAAACCTATGAACCTACAAAACTTGCTCCTTCCATCATTCAAAAAAAATGAATCAAATGACTCTGGGCAAATACATTCCCTTTACGGAAAAATAAAATGTCCACCTTACTTCTCATCACAGAAAAATTACTTTTTTTTGTAAAAGAAGTACTTTTTATTTTGGAAAAGGTGTTTTTGTTGAGTTATCAAAAAAATACCCCCAAAACAGCCTTTGGCAAATCTCATAAGCAATTTTTTGTAGGGTCCAAGCCCCCTTGCATGCCCACACCCATCAGGCTTATCAATACCTACTTTAAGATTGCATAACAATCGAAAAAAAGGGAAAATTGTGTTTCACCACTTTTCTGTAAGTCTATCCGCATTCATTGAAATACTGTAAAAAGACTTACAGGCTCCCTAATTCCTGGTTGCCATACTTTCTGCAAAACTTGTTTCTTCTCATAATGCAAACAAAAAACTGAATCAAGTAATCTTTGACTTTCTATATATTTTTATCTTTTTTAGTCAAAGGCAATTACATGATTTTTTATCAAAGTTTTTTTTTTTGAAAATCATTCCATTGCACTTTGTTTTGCATAAGCCAATACATTTATACCTTATCCTCCTTCCAATATTCTTAGCAATCTTGTATTTTAACTCTAAACTTTATATTCCACTGTACTATACTGTTTTTCATTGTATCCTGTCATCTGGTTTAAATAGCAAGATAAGAAAATGTAGACCACTCAGTTAAGGTTGGAGTAAACGTAGCGATCAGATCCAGAAGAGGAATAAAAACTCCTCCCAAACACGGCTTTAAATCAGTATATATTGAAGTAACTTTATTAAAACAGAAGGTAAGCGCTTTCACAGAGTAACCTCTGGTTCATCAGGCCATGACAGAACACATTTATTAGTTTTTTTTAATTTTTGTTACACCTGTACATTCAAGCACATTCCTGATATTCTTTCTGCTTCTACATATAATGCATTTATCTGTATTTATGCTCACATTTGAAGCAACATACAGAGGCTGCTTGATGTTTTTTATGATTTGTTACTGTGTTTGGAATAAGTTTAATACATCTTTATATTTATTGATGGGAATATTGTTTTTATTGCTATGTATTTAACAAATGGTAGGCTGCTTTTATTGAATGGGACTTTTTTTATTAATGTCACATGACTGCTGAACTGTCTGTGATTGGTTGAGTTTTTATTTTAAATAGTACCTAGATTTTGTGTTCTGTCAGGGTCTGATGAAGCAGGGGTTACTCTGTGAAAGGGTTTACCTTCTGTTTTAATAAGGTTACTTCAATATATAATTAAATAAAGCCATGTTTGGGAGGAGGTTTTTTTTTACTGTTCTGCATCTGGTTTAAATGCCTTGTCACAAATCTTATTGAGGTGCCATTTATTTGGCATCATAGTCTTTCAAGAACTCAGTATTGCTCACTCCAGTTATTTCAAGTTCTCTCACACAATCAACCAAGAGTCATGCTAAATGTCATAAATCACCACAATTGTCTTCAGCACCCTTATCACTTTTGCTTTATTACATCAATCCAAAACCACTCTTCTCCAAACACAATGCTCTCAGTATTTTCATCATGAATTAATAAATGACACTTTTCCACACTTATACCTTGAATTCCACTCCAGATAACTCAACAAATATGACTTTATTCATCCAAAGTCACCCAACCAAGCTTTTATAAGGAGATCTTTTAATGGGTTGTTTGGGAGGGTCAAGCAGTTGTCTGCAAACATGAGAGCTTTGGTCTCTTGTACAATGACCATTGTATTTAGTGGTTTACTATGGATAGCATGAAGAAATAGAGTAAAATTTAATCGTAACAATAAGGGCATGATTTATTTAGCACAATGCAGTTCATGCCCTGCATGTATTCTGTTACAACATTAAAGGCTTTGAAGGTTAGAATTTACTAACATAATTTTGTCATTAAAAAGAAATATGGTAATAATGGATTATATAAAAATTCAGTAATTTGTGCACATTTTAAGAAATGTTTGTTTTTTGCACTGTAAAAAGTGTATTTTTGAAAGGAGGTATCTGGGAAGTGCATGCCGAGAAATTTGAATTTGTATTAACAAGTGTTGCTAGATGACACCAGTCCCCCGGGTAGCAATGATAGAATATCTATCAGTCATTTATTATTAATTAAAAGGGCACAGATTTAATTATAACACTGTATAAATGTAACATTTAACAGGGTGCTTAGTTTATATTATATTAATAACAAGTGAATAATGTTCATGATTGTGTTTAATATATTTTTTCTGCGTGAAGTAACATTAGTTATTGAATAAGATCTTACTGTTTCAAAATAGTTTTATTTTTAAGCAGGAAAATGCTGTATTCAAATGGTTAAGTATCCTCAAGATGTCTGTTAATCTGAGATGCCCTCATGCTTTCGTATTTGCATTTTGGGCTTTTTTTTTTCTACCACAGATAGAATTTACAGTTACATTGAAATCCCTAGCTGTTAATATTACCTCCTAGGGTGCTACCGTTCCAAAGAAATCATTGAAAAAAGAAGGGTATTCAATGATGGAACCAAATGCAGCATTCATATCCCATATGGAGGAGAAAATACACCTAAAACTCAATTTCACTGCTTATCTGAGTAGTTCTACTATAGCTTCAACCCCAGTGATGCAACCCTTAACACCACTACAGCATTCACCTTGGTGTTCAAGCTGTATAAAACTTTCCTGTCCCAGAAGAAATGAAGAATTATTGCATGCTTCTTAGCTATTTTGCATTCTTGTCCAAAATATATCACATTTCTGATTGGATAGCCATGTTTTAATTGTCTTCCACTTCCAAATGGAAAAGAGTTAAGTGTCACTGCATAAGTCATGACAATGTTGCACAAGATGACCTAGATATTAAACACATATAACAAGAAAAACAGTTAACATAATAAGAGAGGTAGTAGAACTGTAAACACAAGCACTCCTAAAACCCTCTTGGCCTCACTTAACAGGAGAAGAGGTATCTGCTGCAAGTTAACAGAGCATGCCAGCAGTAAAACACATGAAACTAACCCTGCTGGCACATGCAGTGTAGTATAATAGGTAGAACATAGTTAAATCTGAACAATGTCCAACAATAGTAAACAGAACTGTGACCACTAAGCCCTAGTACACAGTCAATAAATACCTTTAGACTTATTATTTACCCTTCTTTATCAGATGTTGTCCTCTTCAACTGCATTAATTTATCCAGACCTGTGTTTATATTTATTTGCAGAGTTGACTGCTTAGAAGAGGATTTAGCCAAGGCGTTGGCTGAGGTTCGCATCTTATAAAGTTGTTGTTTAACCTGATCCAATAATGGAAGTGGTACCTCTTTCATTACTTCAGATAGCTGTTTTGCTGGGGGCTTTTCTTACAGTATAAGACTATGTGTATCCCCTTCTTGTAGGTATTTTGTATAGAAGTAGGCTGTACCACCAAAGCTAAACCACTCAGAGGAGAATGATATGTATATCCTAGACTCTGTCATTTTCTTTGGCCTATCTAGTTGGTATGCCTGGTGTTCTGAGGTGACCATAAGTTCTCCAGGCCTAGTTTTTTTTTCATTAAGAACTCCTGACAGAATGAGTTTAGACAGCAAAAAAGTCATGGCTACATCAGCATAGTTAAAAGTCTTTTGTTGGTGTTGCCCTTTGAGCACTATTGTGGCTGTATAGTGTAAAGCTTTGGCCAGCTAAGACCTAGCTGTATTCAACTGGACATATAAGAGAATTTAAGTACCATTTATCTGCACTTTTTTCAAATAATACAGCATTTTAATTGATTTATTTGTGTTGCATTGAATATTAACTGAACTGGAAGTTTTGACTCTGTTTTCTCAGTTAGTGTTTGCTAGATTTTATTGCCTGTTAGAATTCCGGCATAGACAGTAATTGCAGTTGGGAGTAGTCTCATTCATTGATATCCTGTTACTGCCTATTTAAGTGGTACATTTTGGAATATTTTCTGCTTAAAACCTGAGCTTTGGCAGGCTAAGATCTAGCTGTATTCAACTGGACGTATAAGAGAATTTAACTACCTTTTATCTGCACTTTTTTCAAATAATACAGCATTTTAATTGATTTGTGTTTCATTGAATATTACCTGAACTGGAAGTTTTGACTCTGTTTTTTCAGTTATTGTTTGCTAGATTTTCTTGCCTGTTAGAATTACTGCATAGACAGTAGTTGCAGTCAGGAGTAGTCTCATTCATTGATCTTCTGTTACTGCCTATTTAAGTGGTACATTTTGGAATATTTTCTGCTTAAAACCTGAGCTTTGGCAGGCTAAGATCTAGCTGTATTCAACTGGACGTATAAGAGAATTTAAGTACCTTTTATCTGCACTTTTTTCAAATAATACAACATTTTAATTGATTTATTTGTTTTGCATTGAATATCACCTGAACTGGAAGTTTTGACTCTGTTTTTTCAGTTAGTGTTTGCTAGATTTTATTGCCTGTTAGAATTCCTGCATAGACAACAATTGCAGTCGGGGGTAGTCTCATCCATTGATATCCTGTTACTGCCTATTTAAGTGGTACATTTTGGAATATTTTCTGCTTAAAACCTGAGGTTTGGCTGGCTAAGATCTAACTGTATTCAACAGGACATATAAGAGAATTTAAGTACCTTTTATCTGCACTTTTTTCAAATAATACAGCATTTTAATTGATTTATTTGTGTTGCATTGAATACTAACTGAACTGGAAGTTTTGACTCTGTTTTCTCAGTTAGTGTTTGCTAGATTTTATTGCCTGTTAGAATTACTGCATAGACACTAATTGCAGTCAGGGGTAGTCTCATTCATTGATATCCTATTAGTGGTATATTTTGGAATATTTTCTGCTTAAAACCTGAGCTTTGGCCGGCTAAGATCTAGCTGTATTCAACTGGATGTATAAGAGAGTTTAAGTACCTTTTATCTGCACTTTTTTCAAGTAACACAGCATTTTAATTGATTTATTTGTGTTGCATTGAATACTAACTGAACTGGAACTTTTGACTCTGTTTTTTCAGTTAGTGTTTGCTAGATTTTATTGCCTGTTAGAATTCCTGCATAGACAGTAATTGCAGTCGGGAGTAGTCTCATTCATTGATATCCTGTTACTGCCTATTTAAGTGGTACATTTTGGAATATTTTCTGCTTAAAACCTGAGCTTTGGCTGGCTAAGATCTAGCTGTATTCAACTGGACGTATAAGAGAATTTAAGTACCTTTTATCTGCACTTTTTTCAAATAATACAGCATTTTAATTGATTTATTTGTGTTGCATTGAATACTAACTGAACTGGATGTTTTGACTCGGTTTTCTCAGTTAGTTTTTGCTAGATTTTATTGCCTGTAAAATTCCTGCATAGACAGTAATTGCAGTCGAGGGTAGACTCATTCACTGATATCCTGTTAATGCCTATTTAAGTGGTACATTTTGGAATATTTTCTGCTTAAAACCTGAGCTTCGGCTGGCTATGATCTAGCTGCATTCAACTGGACGTATAAGAGAATTTAAGTACCTTTTATCTGTACTTTTTTCAAATAATACAGCATTTTAATTGATTTATTTGTGTTGCATTGAATACTAACTGAACTGGAAGTTTTGACACTGTTTTTTTTCAGTTAGTGTTTGCTAGATTTTATTGCCTGTTAGAATTCCTGTTAGAATTACTGCATAGACAGTAATTGCAGTCAGGGGTAGTCTCATTCATTGATATCCTGTTAGTGGTATATTTTGGAATATTTTCTGCTTAAAACCTGAGCTTTGGCCGGCTAAGATCTAGCTGTATTCAACTGGATGTATAAGAGAGTTTAAGTGCCTTTTATCTGCACTTTTTTCAAATAACACAGCATTTTAATTGATTTATTTGTGTTGTATTGAATACTAACTGAACTGGAACTTTTGACTCTGTTTTTTCAGTTAGTGTTTGCTAGATTTTATTGCCTGTTAGAATTCCTGCATAGACAGTAATTGCAGTCGGGGGTAGTCTCATTCATTGATATCCTGTTACTGCCTATTTAAGTGGTACATTTTGGAATATTTTCTGCTTAAAACCTGAACTTTGGCTGGCTAAGATCTAGCTGTATTCAACTGGATGTATAAGAGAATTTAAGTACCTTTTATCTGCACTTTTTTCAAATAATACAGCATTTTAATTGATTTGTGTTGCATTGAATACGAACTGAACTGGAAGTTTTGACTCTGTTTTTTCAGTTAGTTCCCCACCCACCCTCCCTGGTTTTGTTTTGGTGTTAATATTGGTGGCTTTGAAAATGCCCGCCCCTCTTGTAAATTTGTGTTTGGATACTCCTTTTGGGCCTATCTCATTTGATCACTCAACTGAGTGCAGTGAGATCATATTCTGATTTCAGGCACTCCTACTGTGTACAAAGAGAGCATCTGGGAAAGAAAAAAAAAGAGAAAAATGTTAAGCTTGTTTTCTGCCTTTCCTGTAAGTGGTCTAGACTGTAGGCTTCTGATCCCCAAGCCTTTCTGTGTTGGAGGGAAGCCTTCTAGCTTAATTTTGTTTCTTAGAACTAGCCAGTTTTCTAGTTTCAGCACTCAAATCTGTTTCTTTGAACTCAGCACTTGTTCAGAACTCGTTGTAAGCACTAAATAAGCTGCAAATTACTACAGCACTCAAGTTTCCTCACTTGTCTAGAGGAAAGCAGTTTTTAGTACTTAATAAATAAACACATATCCAGGCATGTCTAAGGGCCAGCTCCCGGTGATTTCTCCTGTCTACCTGATGAATCTGGGCATCTTGGGGCAATGCAGCAATTGCCTCATGTACACAGACAACCCTATTTTCCTACTACCCAACACTACAACCTGTGAGAGATGCACTTATATAGCCAAACTGGAAGCAAAGCTCTCTTCACTCAAGACTGGACTAGACAGTCAAGAAGAGAAGGTAAACACTTGCACCACACCACACTCATCACATAGTCCCTCAAAACATATACCACCAAAACACACACATAGAAACACAAAACACACACCTACATTCATGGAGGCTCTCAATAAAAACCTGCCCAAGCATCAGGGACCTCCAAAGCAGAAACGCAAGCAAACTCCACCCCCCAACACAACCCAAATGACACATAGCCCACAAACTCAGTGTGCCACTCAACCACAGCTCATAAGGCATAATGTACCCAACACTCTAGTCATAGGTGACTCTATAGTCAGGCACACTGATCTTCCACTTACCAGGCTAAACAAGGAGAAAGTTACTGTTATTTGCCTGTCTGCCACATAATGCATGCACTCAGGTCACTCCACAACAAGTACAAATACGACACTGTCATTGTCCATTTTGGTGTGAATGACCTGAGACGTACCTCCCTGGACTACATGAAAAGAGACATGGAGGAGCTCTCTGATCTCGTAGCCCAGGCAGGTGTGACCCTAGCCCTAAGTAGCAGCCTGCCATCACCCAGAATGATACCACAGTGCAAGGACAAAATGATTGACTTCAACAATTGTCTAAGCTTCTGGTGTCATTCTAAGGGGATCCAGTATTTGTCTGCCTGTTGGTGTGAATGACCTGAGATGAACCTCAGTGGACTACATGAAAAGAGACATGGAGGAGCTCTCGGATCTCGTAGCCCAGGCAGGTATGACCTCACTCAATATAGTCGCAAATTTAAACACTGAGAAGGATGTTACACACATTTTTAACACAAAAGCGATGATTCTTCCATACAACCCTATGGCTGAGGAAGTGAAATTTATTATAAATGAAACTTGGTTTCGTGTACTCAATAAAGACAATATTAAAATATTGGGTGACAGACCAGTAATTACCTACAGCCAGGGTAAGAATCTAAAAGAGTTATTGGAAAGGGTTAATAAATCGGAGGTGTATGGTAACTCGAAAATGAGTAAATGTGGTGCTTGTTCAGCCTGCAAATTTATTAATAATGGACCATATGTGGCTGTCCACAACTTCAACAGAACAATAAAATGTTCAGGTTATGTAAACTGCAATACAAAGATGGTGATTTACATAGCTACCTGTTTAAGTTGCCCAACATTTTATATAGGAAAAATTATTAGGAAACTAAGATTAAGAATAAATGAGCACATTAGGGATATCAAAAACAGGAAAACTTCCAATGCTTTACATTTGCATAGTCGGAATTGCCCCAATTTCAATAAATTTATATTTTTTTGTTATAGATAGGGTTTCACAGAGTGATAGGGGTGGTGATTTTAAAACGTTGTTAGAAGTCAAGGAATGTATGTGGCAACTTCGACTTGACGCTATGAAACCTCCCAGAATTAATGACCTTATACCTATATCTAGTATATTAAAAATAAAATCTTATTGTATTTAATTTTATATTTTACTTAGATTTATTATGTGAGGTTAAAATTTAATTAAGTATGTATTGTTATTGACTATATAAGTGTTTTTTGTATATAAAAAATGTTTTTTATATAAAAATTTTTTTTTTTTCAATCACTATTTTATTTTATTTTTTAACCATTCTTCAACCATTGTTTTTTGATTTCAAGATTTTCAACAAAGTCTGTTAAATATTGATTATTTTGAATATATAAATCATATAGAATTACAGGTTTAAATACATTTAAAATAAAATAAAGTATTTTGAGAGTTAGGGTTTAGTTATGCATAAAGGTAACCTAGTTTCATTTTTAGACAATGTGAAGTACTATAGGTTTTGATCGGTAGATTCTACAGGTGTGTGCATGACTTATTATGTATTTAAAGGCGTGTGAAACACAGTATTAGTTAACTCTGATGAAGCCTGTTTTTGCACGGGTGAAAGCGCTTAGTTTCCTTGGATATTATTTGTATGTTCATTGCTTGTCTGCTTGTTTTGCTACAGTTTTACTAAAATATTTATTGTTACTCGACTTTGGTTTATGGTTTTTCCATGGACTTTCATTAAAGCTTTTTCCGTTTTGGACTACAGTTTTGGTCGAATTTACTAGTTTGTTGGTGACCAGTTTTATTGGAGTAGGTATGACCCTAGCCCTGAGTAGCAACCTGCCATCACCCAGAATGATACCACAGTAGAAGGACAAAATAACTGACTTCAACAATTGTCTAAGCTTCTGGTTTCATTCTAAGGGGATCCAGTATTTGTCTGCATGGGACGACATGATCAACAGACCATGATGCTTTGTCAGAGATGGCCTGCACCTGTTGCACTTGGGATTCCGGATACTGGCTAAGGATCTTGCCACCCCTATAGTGCCTTTTTTTTGGCAAGGTTCAAATGACAAATTCACCACCGTAACAGGTACAAGGAAGCAAAACCTGAGGGTAATGCTACTAAATGCTAGAAGTCTAAACCTCAAAATGCACTCACTCAAGGCAATACTTAAAATGGAGAACATCACATCTGTGCAGTGACAGAGACCTGCTTCAAAGCTCCAGAGAGCACCCCTGCATTACCAGGCTATAATTCATACCACACCTTTCAGCCACCTAACCCGGAATGAAGCACTAAAGGTGGAGGCATGTCCATATTCATTAAGGATATCCACACCTCCAGGCTAGATGCACAGCATAATGCATCCGAGATTATCCAAGTGCAACTAACTCTGGGCAAGACCACAATCCAAATTGTAACTTGCTACAGACCCCCCACCATGCCCCAGGATTCCCACTCCTCATTTCTTGATATACTGGAAAGTATTAGGGTACAACCCAACACCCTAATAATGGGCGATTTCAACTACCCCACCATTAACTAGGAAAACTACTCATGTACCAACTCTTTTGCTCAATATTTTCTGGAATTCATGAATTCCAATGCCTTGGATCAACTTATTCACTCCCCCACCAGGGGCAGCAATATCCTAGACCTGGTCATTACCAACATAGGCAACTGGTGTCCACACAAGACGTCAATTCCTCATTGGTCAGATCCGACCACAAGCTAATCACCCTAGACATCCGCATCCCGCCCCCAACCCCAATTAGGGAATCCACCGTAAAAAACTTCTCCAAAGCCAACTTCACCCTTCTTAAGACAGAAGTGGCAAACTTCATGACACCCATGCAGACGGACAATAGATGTACGACTGCTGAATCCTACACAGATGCACTTTATAAGCACTTACACAAGTGCATGGGGATCATGCTATCCCTAATAGAACCATGATGATATCCTCCAAAAAAAGGAAGCCAATCTGGTGGTCCTCTGCCATCAACAAACTCTACAACAGAAGAAAGAAACTGTTGCAAAAAAGAGTAAAATCACATGACTGGAGGAATGCCCTGGTCAACCTCAGTAAGAAGCTGAGATCCCTCATAAAATCCTCCAAAGCTAGTTACAAAAACAAAATTGCCACTGACTCTAAAGACAACCACAAAGCATTCTATAGCTATGTCAAGAATCTCAATGGCAACACTCAGATCTGTTCTGAGTTACAGCACAATGGCACTAAATATGCAGAACCAACTGATATTGCCAACATCCTGGCAGATAGGTTCAGTGCTAACTTTACCCCCCTCTCACCCCCTAGAGGGCCCATCTCTATACCGGAAAAATGCAAAGTTCCTGTAATCATGGCTGTACAGGTAAAAAACACACTCTCCAAAGCCAAGAACACAGCATCCATAGGACCTAACAATATCCCAGGCTGCGTTCTACACGAACTACAGAATGAATTGGCACCCTACCTAAGTACCATGTTCAATCATAGCCTCACCTCAGGCTTTGTGCCCACTGAATGGCGCACCATGGCGGTTATCCCACTCCACAAAGGGGGAGCCACGACGGACCCCGAGAACTACCGTCCCATTAGCCTGACGAGTCTGGTCTGCAAGGCCATGGAACATATCATCATGGAACTCATAAACAAAGACATTGGTAATCTCCAAACTCTGGACCCTACCCAGTTCAGGTTTGTAAAAGGCAGATCATGTCTCCTAAACCTGATTGACTTCTTTGAAGCAGTCACCAAAGCCATAGATGAGGGTAAGGTGGTTCACACAGCTTATCTAGATCTCGCCAAGGCTTTCAATACCATCCTCCACTATGGAATTATAGATAAGCTCACTAAACTAGGTATAAATCCCTATGTCACAAGATGGGTTGCCAACTGACTCATGGACAGAACCCACACTGTGAAAGTAGCAGACTCCAAATCCGACTTCAGACCAGTGACAGGTGGAGTACCACAGGGTTCAGTCCTGGGTCCTCTCCTGTTTGTCATCTACTTCTCTGAAGTACAGGCTAACACAGAAGGTCTTTGGCTAAAAAAGTTTGCAGATGACTGCAAACTAGGAGCCATAATCAAAACTCCTAACGATGTGGACATCCTACAAAAGGGCCTCACTGAGAAAGATGCCTGGTGTCAAAGCCATGGCCTGAAGCTCAATGTCAAAAAGTGTATTGTCATCTCCTTTGGTAAAAACTCTGTACCCATGAACTACCACATAAGTGGTAATCTACTTAATGCTGAAAGTGTGATAAGAGACCTTGGGACACAGGTGGACAGTAGTCTCTCTTTTGATAATCACATCACCACAGTGGTCAGGAAATCCTTCTACATGGCTCACCTCATCACAAAAGGTTTCTCATTCAGAAAAAAAGATGTCATTGTTCCCCTCTACTCATCACTCATTAGACCCATTATAGAGTACAATGCCCCTTTTGGTATGTATCTCACAAGACATCTACAACAACTGGAAAGGTCACAGAAATACCTCACAAAGAGGATTACTGGCCTCAAACAGATGCCCTATGCAGACCGTCTCAAAAAACTCCAGCTTTACTCCGTCTCATATCGTCTACTCAGAGGCGATCTCTGCTTAACATACAAAGCTATGTCAAACCCAGAGCTGTTGGACATGCTCCACTTAAAGAAATCCCAATCCCTCTGAGCTATATGCTTTAGGGACCTAAATCTTGTCATCACAATAAACAGAACATGCTGGAGGGATAGATTCCTGTCCCATAGACTTCCCATACTCTGGAACAGACTACCTATCTATGTCAAACAGAGCTCTTCATTAGCACTCTTCAAGAAAAATCTTGATGATTGGATGGAAAATAGGAAATTCACCCCAGGGATCACTTCTGTAGCTCTGCTCGACAGGGGCACAGGAAAATAATTTTCTTGGGTGGCGAAAGCCAGGGTACCTTTTTGGCTAGGCTTATATAGGCCCTAGGGCTAATAGCCTAGTACCTACCCATGAACCTATGAACCTATGAATCCTATTCTGAAAGCATAGCTTTCTTACTGTGACAAAAGCCCCTTTAGTCTTAATCATCTCTGCAGAAAAAAATCTGAAACACAGAGGTTTTCTGACCACAGAGAATAAATGGATACTCTTCAACAGCAGCCTTGAGAATATGCTACTTGTACCCTTCATTAAGCAATCTAAATAGAGGGACCTCTGGATCTGGATGGAGTATGTAAAGCTTTGTGATCCCTTTCTATAGTAAGTGGTACTGCTATAAAAAGATTCAATGCCTTTGGTAACTATTTATCTAAAGCATTTATGAAATTACTTTTCTCAGTCCCCTCTTTAAGGACAGCAAGGCAAAGATTACTGCAACAACTCTGATTTTCTAAGGAGGTCAATGGTCTTGCAGAAGACACATTTTTACGTCATGCATGGAGATGACCACAGAGCATTTTTGCAGATGAGAGGCTTGCAAATTAATAACAGACTCCAAAACAACAGTCTTGGCTATACAAGCTTCTACACCCTCATTTATTTGAAGATTGTCATGTTAATAGCAGAAGTGTCCATTAAAATCTGATTCGTCGACTCAACCAGCTTATTGAGCTTTGCAACTATGTCGGCAGTTGTGGGTTGAAAGGAAAATGCCTCACGGTTATTAAGACTGTTATCTAAAGCAGTCAGGTTCACCATTCTAACCAAAAGTGTCAAAAAGGAAACTTATGAAACACTTGCCTGGAAAACTGGGTTTAAAACTGAAAATATAATAGTAGTAGGAACTGATGTACCAGAGCTCAGGGAAAACACTGACGATTCCAAGTGTAGTCACATCCCTGATAAAGAGAAAAACAAAAGCGCAGACTATACTGATTTGCAATACAGACCCTGCAGGAATAAAATGCAGTTACCTATGCAATGGCAAATCAAAACCAATGCAGAGGACTGACACACTGTACTAAATAACTATGTGTGCCATAAAGGGGAAGAATACATACCAACTAACCACTCAACTGTGCGTAGAACAGTGGTGCAATCCATAAGTGAAAATTAGTGCAAGGGCTAACAAAGCAATCAGGAACAATCCCCTGAACAAAGGTGGTCTCCATCTTAGTGGAGCATAGGAATGGATAACAACAATGAGTGTCAAATATCAACATGTATGCCACTGAGTGGTACTATACCATGTAAATCATGCCTACATAATCATGAGTGGATGAAGGCCAGTGTGACAATAAGTCACAGCAGACTGAAATGGGCTTTGTGTATAAATTTCAGGGTGAATAGACACTGTGTGAGGCCAACTGAGTCAGCTTGATTTACAGTAAAAAAAGGAAGCATCACATATCTTCAGAGATTTGAATCAATTAATTAATTAGTGTTAAATTATCTGTACATTTTTACTTGCACTATATGTTCCATTTATTCAGAATGTAGAAAGGTATTTTAATGTGTCAGTGTTTGTACGTGTGTGTGTGTGTGTGTGTGTGTGTGTGTGTGTGTGTGTGTGTGTGTGATTGTGTGTTTACCTCTGCATGTATGTATATATGTGTGGATGGCACAGGCATTTTCAGCTGTCCTTAATGTTGCAGAATGTCCCTGATTTTGCCTCATATTTTATGTATTCCTTGTAAAGTTTTTTTGCAAATCAGTGAGGATTGCATTCAGTAAATAATGACAGAAATTTTAGTTTCAGACAATAGTATTCACAAAAGGCATGCTAATGTAAAACTTGTCATTCATGAGCTAAGAGATTCAGATGTATTGGTGACAGGGGTGAGTGGATTGCTGACTATAAAGTGAAAGCACTGAGCTCCAAAGATACATTCATATTTGGCAACTATTTCTGTATTTGTTCACTTATATCAGCTCAATCAAACATCTGAGGTGTACAATCATAGTCATAGAAGTGACTGTATTTGATGGTCACAACTTTGTGTGTTTATAGTTTTGTGTGTGTGTGTGTGTGTGTGTGTGTGTGTGTGTGTGTGTGTGTGTGTGTGTGTGTGTGTGTGTGTGTGTGTGTGTGTGTGTGTGTATGTGGGCATAGATGCTCTCAGCTGCCCTAGATTTCATAGAATGTCTCTGATTTTGCCTCACATTTTGGTCTGTTCCTTCTAATATGTTTTTTATGGCAAATTGGAGAGAAATGCAGTCAATAAATAATGACAGACATTTGAGTTTCAGACTTAATATCATTCAGAAAAAGCATGCTAATGCAAACCCTGTTGTTCTGGCACCTTTCCAAACATATAAAGGAAATACCAGTCCCTGACATTCATCCTTTGTCAGCCATTACATTCTAGCTTTCTACTCGATTCATTAGCTAACAAATTAAGTATGGGGTGGTTACATTGATTGCACACTGTATTCTAACAGCAGGGGGCTGAGAAGATAGATTTCTGTGTGGCAGTTATTTATGTATTCATTCATTATATGTCAACCAACATTCTGAGGTGTATAGTCATAGTCATATAAGTGTCTGTTATTGATGTTCACATCTGTGTGCATGTGGATGTGCCTAATACATGAATGTGTGAGGTCACAGATGCTCCCAACTGTTCCTGTTTTTGCAGAATGCCTTTGATTTTGCCTTATATTTTGGTCTGTTCCTTGTAACAGTTTACGTTTTTCAGGCAAATCAGTGAGGACTGCAGCAGTTTAATAATGACATACATTTCAGCTTAAGACTTCATAGTTTTCAGGAGAGGCACGCTAATTTAAGGCTTGTTACTGTAGCAAAATTCCTTGCTCATTTGTCTCCATTATTTTTTAGTTTCCCACTTGATTCTTGAGCTTCAAGGTTGCGAGCTATGTGTGTGGTGGGGTAGCAGTGGGTTGCACACTATTCTGACAGCAGTAAGCAGAAAAGATGCATTCCTATGTGGCAGTTATTTATGCTATTCATTTGATTACAATCAAACACCTGAAGTATATAGACACAGTCACAGAAGTTGTAATTGATTGTCACATCCTTATACATGTGTGTATATGTGCATGTGTACATGCGTGTGTGTGTGTGTGTGTGTGTGTGTGTGTGTGTGTGTGTGTGTGTGTGTGTGTGTGTGTGTGTGTGATGCAATGGGTCATACTGTATGTGGTTCTTGCAGGAGACGGACATTGCCATTATTTAGCTGGTCCCATTCAGTCACCTGAAATATACTCAGCCATGAAATTTGCTATAATTGGTGTTTACATCCTTGAGTGTGCATTTATTGGGAACAATTATTTTGTTAGCTTTTTTTCATCACATTGTAGGCACAATGTACTTTTCAAAGAAAGAAAAAATAAGACTGATTTCATTTCCTTTCTCATAATTTTTGTCCAGGCCATCAGAAGGTCAAAAAGTTGTTAAAAAAACACTTAAAAGCAAATAGAATTCTGGGGACCTAGTAGCCCCCAGGCCCCAGGTTTAATTCTCTGCCTTATACCACACTTCTTATAGTGGAATCTTGCCAGGTAAGATGTGGTAAAAGGGTATAAGAAAAAAAACAATAAGATAACTTACTTACACCTCAGAAGTGTGATTCAAAGAGGGAAATGTCTTCAAACTTAGTCAACGAGTGTGGGAAGTGGGGCAGGGAGGGAGTATAGCATACAAATAACCCCTCAAGATGAAAGGGGAGAAGGCCATGGCCCCAGGATGTCCCTAGGATTTATGACTAGTCCCCAGCAGTATTGGAGTAGGTTGGGGGGGCAAGGAGATAAAGTTGGTAGACCTGGCACAGATATGGAGCACTGAGGGCTGGACCGAATACATGATGTCCCAGCGGGGATAAAAAAAAAATAGAGTTGGGCTGGAAGCATCAAAACTGGGATGTCAGATAGTATCTCACTGAAATATATATTACTAGTTAACCATTCTCAAATCCAGGATAACTTAACACATTATGGTGAACAACCCATCTAACATACACCTGGTTTGCTGCCACTTGCATACCATAAACACCTAAATGCACATTAAATAGTTTAATTATTGAGGGTTTTCCACACTATTAGTCCATCTTAGGGTAGCTAGTCTTCGGGCTATAAATTTGCATACCTTCAGTTTTAGATTAGACATATGACTGTATTTCCATTTTTAAAAAGAAAAAAAAGATGTTAAAAGTCACTCTTTTGGAGACTCTTAATCCTTTTTTGCCACAGTATAGAACCTTTAGCTTAGAATCAAAGACTGACTTTGGCAATATAGCAGCCAACAACAATTCTAGTCTATAACAAAATAGCGGTGTATCTGCTTTAGATACATTGAAAGTAAAGTCTGATGCCATAAAGATTTGCTTACCATTAAGTCTTGAAGATTATGACCAGTCTGCATACCTGGATCAATCAGACCTCATTTAGACTTGCATTTATACATATTAATTAATGCATTTAGCTTACAGGAGTATATTTCATAATAAAATGTGAATGTACAACTGTGTTATGTTTATCACATGGTATAGCACCTTTATTAGCTTCCTAGCTGACTTTAGATGGTCAGCCCAGTAGTTGCTCCTTCAGGATTGGCTGGATGAGATTCCCTATCCTTGATTGACAGCCTACAGACAACAATTGTTAACTGTTTTCTCTCTTGGTGGATGAAGACACAGTTAAGAAGCACGCTAGGATCGAACTGATCTAAGGTTAGGTATCAAGACAAGTTTTTAGAGATGTGCTTCCATCGTTATGAGAAAGAACTGATAGTGTATGAGGAGAGATCCATTATGTATAAGGAGACATTCGTTATATATGAGGATACATCCATAATGTATGAGGAGACATCCACTGGCCAATAATAGTAATTAACCATAACAGTAAATCTTGGATTCAGCAGATGTTAACTATCATTTTAAATGGTGCTTTTCTCTTGCTAACCTGTAGCTGTAGATTCTGTATCCTTAGTCTATAATTCCTACATGATTATATTCCTCCTTGCCAGATTTTTCCCAGTGCGTGATTAAACATTTGCTCTTGAAATGCGGATTCTGCTTAGGGTGTGGTCTGTACTAAGAACTGTTGATGCTTACATACATATCTCAAATTAAATTGCTGTCTTCAATGAACATTTTTTTCTGAACTGGTGAGACAGGTTCTGCTTTTCTGTATTATATCTAATACTTGTCAGTTTATTCAGTGCAGAGATGAAACCCAGTAGCATTTCATTCCTGGCATTTGGTACATTCATCACAGAGAACTGTTTCATTCAAATGCCTGTCTTATATCCCAGTATCCTACCTCATATTTCATTTCATGTCCCCATATTCTGAATATACCATTACTGAAAATGATTTCTGGCATGCAGTCTAGTCACTTTTGATAAGAGCTGGTAAGTTGTAACCTCTTCGTTACTAGATAAGCAAATGTGTAGTCTTTATAAATAAAAGCCTGGCCTGGCATGAAGACAACAGTGACATTTATAGAGAATTAATTAATAGCTTCATATCAGCATTGTTTAGCTGAGTATGATTAGCATGAAAAAATTAACCATATAACTATGTTGTCCTGATATAAATCCACTTGAAAATATATTTCAAGAAAAAACAAATATATATTTGTGAATTATGAATATATAAGGTAACAGCACCTTTGGTATACTTTATCAATATACTATAACACATTACAGCAGAGAGCACTTTGTATGCCATCAATGCCCAAATAAAATGCGACTGACTGTGTAAACTACTTTTTTACAGCAGAACAGCAGGTGGATGTCCAAAAATATATGAAGGAACAGCTGAGACATAAAGACACCAATATGTGACATACTTGACTAAGAGAAATATATAACCTAGCTGACTCCATGTATACAATGTAAAACAACAGATGCCTTGCATGAAATATTAAAAATAAAAAATAATCAGATATTTGATGTGGTGAAATAATATAATCATAGACACATGAATCCAATGGACCAATGGAATACAGGCAGAGAAGGTTAATTTCTTGACTGTTCAGATACACCGCAACATATGTCTTAGATTGCCTTTCTGTTTGATAATGTTAGACTAGCAGAGGGTGCAAATAAATCTGTTGAATAAATATACTTTACACATTTCAGACAATATTAACTAATGCCTTTTACAATGACTGTCAGGCAACAGTACATTTTAAGGCTGCATTTTTTTCTTCTAGCGAGTGTGATTCTACTTTAGCAGGATATTCCCTATCCTTTATATAAAACTGTATTCATGACATGCTGTGGGGGGGGGTACAGCAGCAGCATACCACACAACAATGAATGTGGCGCTTAATGAATAATTAATGGGATAACAAAATATTCCAGACTGCAGAACTTTTCTAGTGTAATTATGCATATTTTTAGCCCCTGAGAAATATTAAAACCAAAACCATCAAAAAAGAGCTGCACTTATAGTGTAGATGCTTCAGACAGCAGCTTTTGGGTGATCAAATAGACAAAACCTTATTAATACTTATCATTTTAACACTAAAATCACTAAAGACAGCATTTTCATCTGCACATGCTAAGACTTCATCAGAGATACATTCACCATTTATCTTCCTGTTTATATGCCTTTTCTCATAATCATCATTTCTGCCATGAGATAACATGAACATTTTAAAATAATATAAATATGTATGTCTTTACTTAAAATACTAATATCTATATAAAAAGTTTTATTTTAAAACAATTACACCAGATATTGCAGTTAATATATATATATATATATATATATATATATATATATATATATATATATATATATATATATATATATATATATATATATACACAGAGAGAGAGAGAGATACAATAAATAAACTGGTTTGGGGCAGTATGGTAGAACAGAAGTATGTCATACTCCATGTGTTATGAAATTTGCTCTGTATTATGTTGTGAACCCTTTATTATAAATGATTTAGTAGGTGAAAGAGAATAGTAGAACTTATTGTGTATAAAAACTTAATATGCAGAGAATCATTAGCCCCATTTTATACAAAATCGTAATAATTTTACCTGAAAAATAATAAAAATAAGAATAAAAATACTTTGTCTCATAAAAAATAAATATTATAGTTATAACCTACGTGGTCTTAATTTTAATACAGAGGCTATTGATATATAATTATTCAATCCTAGAAGTTTGGCAGCATCCAAAATTAGTTGCCAGTATAGCTCCCTGTATTCTGTGTTTGTCTCCCATAGACCTCCCCTGGGGTCTTGGGCCACTTCCTCTATTGCACTAAACTTAAAATGACCTTTTATACATTACTTTTTATACCTGCACAAAGCGTTTGTTTCATTTTCTCTGGTGATGTCATATCACTGTACAATATGCAATACATATTACTCCTTTGTTATTTCAGTTGTACAGTTGTTTGTTACATATAATTGTATTATATTTTGAGCTGTAATGTTATTATGGTCAGTATTAGCCATATATGCACATTGTGAATAGAATCCTCACTTTGAAGTACCTGCTGTTGTATGCGTTGATGTGGATTCTGATGTCTTCTTACTTTCTAAAATGTCCTTCAAATTCCGGCCTCTTTTATAAACAAATGCTATGGCCTCAGAGAATATACCTGGTAATTCTGAAACTCTTGAAAACATCTTCCAATTCTCCAACATAATTGCCTTAATCTTGCTTGCATCTATATTATAATTCAATATGTATACTTCACTGATACTTCACTGAAATTATTTGAGAAACATTTGCTGATGCCAGCTATGTCAAAATGCATCATTTCAGTTTCAGTATAGACTATTAAGGTATTTTATTTAAGACAAACAGAATATTACAATGCTACTCTACACTAAAGGTGCGCAGGTTCATGTAAACAATCCCTATCATGGCATCAGAATACCAGCAGGCAAGGTATATCTTTACCTAAACAACAGAGGACACATCTTGTTAGTTACACATATTTATTACCACAGATTAGAAGAGATTTGTGACGGAGAGGAAGTTCTATAATAGACAACAATTATTGGCACCATTCAAGACTGCAAGATACCAAACTACATGACTCAAGACAAATTTAGCATTTTATTTTATTTTGTATTTGTTTCCCAGGGAAGAACACACTGAATGGACCATTTTCAGACTCAGCCCAGGAGCGGTGTCTGGTTAAGTAACTTGCTCAGAGTCACTGAGGCAATGGAGGCTGAGGGAATCAAACCTTGTACCACTGGACGACAGGAAGCAGCTTGTTAACAGCTCCTTAATCATCTAAGTCAACTGCAAGACATTGCTCCAATTCCCAGAAAATCCACATCTGATTAGGAAAGTTGAAGCAGAAAATGAGTACAGTACTCCTGTGTGCAAACAATATAAAATGTCATGCACTTCCTGCTAGCTGTTGTTTTTCAAGAAGCAGACAGCTTATAAGTTCACAGGTTCATAGAAGATTACTAGACTAATGACCCAAGAGCCTTTACAAGCCTATCCAGTTTTATCCAGATTTTACACAGTTTTCTATCCATACGAGAAAGATAAGCAAGCAGGGTTTGACAATTTTTACAGACTGCCTCTGTCCATAAGGGACATGGATATCATCTCAGGAGTGAAGTTATGATTTCACAAAAATTGGTCGAGATTGCCCTTGAAGATGGTCAGGGAAGGGCTCTGCATCATGTGAATAGGAATCCTAACCCAGAGGGGGGGCAATCTCTGGGACACATATCTGACTCTCCAGCATGATCTATTCATGTCAGAGATCAGGTTTAGATTTTTGAAGTGGGTAGCCCTCATGGAGTTAGTTTTGCAAATATGCAACATTTTCGCCAGGGCTAGGTCAGAGAGTGTCTTGTAGGTCAAGCAAAGATCACGCCTCAGTAATCAGCAGCAAACTGAATACAGTGGTAGGGCTTTTAATTTGTCCACATATGACATGTTGGTTATACCCTGCATTTTTTGGTGAGAAACCTCTGAGGATGCTCCAGTTGTTGCAGGTTCCTGGTGATGTATATGCCAGAGGATGCATTGTATTTGATTATTGGTCTGATGAGGGCCGAGCATAGTGGTACTATGATATCCTTAGTCAGCTGGTGTAAAACAGCTACTAAAGCTAAGGATGTATATGATTTTGAATGCATAATAAGATTATAAATCAATATTTTAATTTAAACATGGCTTCTAAAATTCATTTCATTGAAGAAATACCGAGAAATGAGAAAATAATTTTGGAAAGGCCCACAGAATAAACCATTGCTAGCCACAGTTAGCTACAAACAGTGGTCAGAGATGGTTTTAACACAGAAAGAGACTAGGTTTAAGGCTTGAAAGTTAACTTGAGTGAAAGCACAGGATTCCAAAGAAATAATCAGGGTCTTAGCACCTCAGGAAGAAAAAGAAATAGATGGAGTTGAAAAAGAACAGCAGCATCTAAAAACAGCATGCGCAAAGAGTACAAAACAGATATGCACTCAAGCCAGGTGTGGGAATAAGGTAATAAAAAGCAGGTAGTGTAATACAGTAGACCAAGACGTTATGAAGAGAAGAAACGAGTACAAAAAGGTGTTTGAGACAAAAAGATAAACCCGGCTAAAAGAGCAGTTGCAATGGCAAAGAATAAGGTGCTAGAGAAACTCAACCATCTCCTGGAAAGTGACTCAGCAGTTGGCATGAAAAAGCTCCATCAGGCTGTAGGACAACTACAAAAAGATAATGAATATTGTTGTCAGATGCCATTTATTGGGGCATGCCTGCAACAATCATACAGCAGTCCAGAGGCTACCTAAGGTAGATGGAAGGGGTACTTCAACAATCTCCACATAAACTGAACCACCTCATGCACAGCCTAAAATGAGAAAGGATGAATACATCCTAGAGGAAATGCAAAGAGCAGTAAGGAAATGATGTCAGGGAAAGTAATAGTATGTGGAGAAAGGCACATCTCAGATGACTGAAGAATACGCATTTTAGTGCCAGTGTACATGAACAATGGTGACATCTGAGAATGTGGGCACTGCAAAGGTCATACTCTTGTCACAATGAATGAAAGTGACAGACAGAGTGATTGATAAATGAATATACAGAGTAGTACAAAGTAAGATGGGAGATAATCAGTTTGGATTTGGATCAGAATGTAGTAGAACTAACCCAGTATTTGCAGGGAGACAGACAGAGATACGGAAAAGTACAAGTGAGCATTCCTAGACCTGGAGAAAAACACAAGATAAGGTCCTAAGAAAGCTGATTAGGGCAGTCCTGCAAAGGCTTGAAGTCCCTGAAACAATGGGACAATTAGTACTTAATCTTTACAAGGACTCAGTGACATAAATATGTCACATGTACAGGAAAGCAAAAGACAATTTGGTAAAGAACATTTAGGAGAGACATGAAGAAGGCAAGAGGAGCTGAAATTGTACGGTTAAGAGATGGATATATTACAGAAGAAAAGAGCTGTCAAAGTCATGCATGACTGCTAAAGAATGTATAAAGATTATATGAACTGAGTGAGGTGTGAGAGATGGTCCAACACTTTAACTCTACATAGAAAAAGGAAAAAAAAAACAGTGCTGCTGGTGGTGAAGTGAATGATGCAGAATCAGTGCTGTCAGCACAGATGTTTCTGACATGAACTTACTATGTGGTCCAAAGGCAGAAAACAATTTATTGCCATTCTTGCTTCAGTACAAGAAAAAAATGTAACAGAAAAGTCTCATTCTAAAATCAAGACTCCATCAGAAGCATTTCAGTAAATATGTGTACAATGAAACAATGTTCAGGTTTAATGTAACTTATGTACTACAAAAAATTACAGCTTTGGTAATAGTAAACAAGAGAGTATAGATTCATAGGTCAATACTAGACTGATTTTCTAGAGGACCATGAGTAGCCTAGGAAAAAATACCCTAAATCATAGTTACTCATTGACATGACTATTTTATACCTAGCTTTGACCTTTTTTAAAGACATCTTGAGGGGCTAGACCCAGGGTGTATTTATGGTTGCACATCCATCCATCCATCCATCCATCCATCCATCCATCCATCCATCCATCCATCCATCCAGCATACCTCTCAACTGTCCAGATTTTTGTGTCATATTTTTTGTCTGTTTCTCATACAATTTGTGGGTTTCTGCTATATTACTGGGATGACGTCAGGACTGAAGTCACTAAATAATTACATACATTTGAGCTTCAAACATCGACTCCTTCAGCCTTCAAAAAAATGCATCTTAACACAAACTCTGTTATTCTAGCACATTTCTAAGTTTAAAACAGCAATATTTAAAATCTGTCCTTATTTGTGGGCTATTGTCCCCAATTATGTCAGGGTTTGTCCAGATTTCTTGCACTAAGAAATTGAAAGCTATGCATCCAGGTTACACTTAAAGAGGGTCAGGGAGATATTGAGCTATTTTGCTTTACATACAGAATGAAGATGTTCTGTAGTGTAAGAAGATACTTCCTGTGAACAAGAAGAAAATGCTGTTCTTATATTTCTAAGCAATTGTCATAGAAATATATTGCTTCTACTTGTGTTTCTTTTTGGGCTAACTCCTTCAATTTTTTGCAGAAGGATAGAACCCTGACCGGGATAAAAATAACATGAGTATGACTGGAGGTTCAGGAGCTGGATGATCCAGGCAGGATGACTGAGAGGGAGTAGCTTGTGTCTCCCTGCCTATCCTTGTTTGGAGGGGGGATGCACTTGTCCATGCACACCTCTATGGCTAAAACTTTGCTAGAGTGCAGGGTCACACTGGTGTGCTGTCTGATTGAATGGCATGGCTTTGGCTGAGTTACTTATGGAGTTGTGGATAATTACTCAATTACTCCACAAGCCCATTGCACATGTCCACTTGGATGCTGCAGGCATGTGCAGAACAGGGAAATATGGGTAGAGAATAACACAAAAATATTGATGCATGCCTGGATAACAGACTCATGATCAGTTCTCACCCTCATGACCTCACTCAGTTTGATGCCAACAGGCAACAAGCTGTAAAATGGCAAGGATTCATCTCTGCATACCTTCCCACTTCCACAGGAGTCCCACAAGGATACATCCTTGGCCTTCTACTATTCAATATTTTTTATCAATAAGCTACATTCATCTTCATGTGAAGGTACCTTGATTCAATATGCAGATGACTCTACCATTAACTGCTCTTTATACACCTTAACTCACCTCTGGGAAATCACTTAAGTTATCATTTCCATCGAAACCTGGCTTACAACAGCACAACTCCTACTCAACCCACCCCAAAACTGAAATCTTCCTCTTTACCCCAAAACTCACACCCCTAACAAAACATCTTTCAACATCTTTTCAGCAAATGGCACTGACATTGAATTAGTCCACCATCTCCAACTTTTAGGAGTCATAATACATGATAATCTTAAATTTGAACTCCACATCTAAAGCAATATCAAGAAAACCCATCAAAAGCTAGGCATGCTACATATAAATAAACATTTTCTGACCACACCCTAAAAATTACTCTAGACAAAACCGACCTTCTGTCCTCTGTTCTGTATGGAGCACCAATTCTAACCAATTTGCAGTCCTCCATAAAAAACAAACTTGAAAGCTGCTACAACAAAATTACCAGTTTGCTACTAATTCATCCTCCTTTACCCATCACTGTAAAAGTCTGTATACCCTTAGCTGGCTGGAATGCCCCCTCCACCTCCCCTACATTTAACATATAACAATACATAAAATCAGACACAGACCATTAGCCTGCCCAGCTTTTACCCCTTTAATCAACATGTATTTTCCAAAAAGACCACTTAGATTGGAAGACAAATAAAACTTCACTATAAATAAACCAAAGAAATCCCCTGGACAAAGCCTATACTTGTACTCTGTAGTGAAAAAGTGGAATGCCTTACCTCTAACAACCAGAACTATTTCTAATCTAGCCACGTTTAAATGCTCCCTAAAAGAATACTTTACAAAATCCTGGACCTACACCTGTGCCAGTCCTGGCTAAACTTATTCAATATACTTCTCTCACCCCTTTCAACCTAGATCACACTTCACAACCCTCTCCAGCCTCCTACTCCACACTTTTTGTTTTCCCACTACCTTGCCTTATTCAGTTCATCTCTGCAGACCTTTCTCCTGCCTTTTCCCTTTCCTCCCTACTCAAATAAGCTACCTGAAGACACCCTACCCTGCACTCTTCTTATAATCTCCTTCTCTTCATCCTGCCTCCTTCTAAAACCATAATATGAACACCTCTCTCATATAAAGACAACACTCTGTTTCCCCTCACTGTCTCCAATCATATAATTTCTAATATCTCTTTAAATATCTCAGATCTCATTTATCGCATACTAATCTATGTAACAAATAAAATGACTATTGAATTTTTCCTAACATATTTTCATGCTCATGTTATTGTTTCTTCATTGAACTCTACTATGAAACATATGTTTTATAGGTTCATAGGTTCATAGGTTCATACTAGGCTATCTGCCATAGGGCATTTATAAGCCTAGCCAGAGTATGTTTGGCTTTCGCCACCCATTTTAAATGAATTTTGCTATGCCCTTTTTCGAGGTTAGTATACTGTGCCTCTGTCTAACAGTGACACAGAAGTGATACCCGGGGTAAATCTACGATCTTCCAACCACTCATCAAGACTCCTCTTGAAGAGAGTCAATGAGGGACTCTGCCTAACCTAGACTGGGATTTTATTCCATAGTGAAGGGAGCCTCTGGGTTATGAATCTGTCCCTCCAGCATGTCCTATTTATTTCAGTGCTGAGGTTCAAGTCTCTCGAGCACGTAGCTCAATGGGATTTGGATTTTCTGAGGTGCAGCATGTCCATTAATTCCGGATTGGACATGGCTTTATCTGTCAGGCACAGATCGCCTCTGAGCAGGCGGCATGCCACTGAGTAGAGCTGGAGTTTCTTTAACCGGGCAGCATATGGCATCTGTTTGAGCCCTTTGATCCTCTTGGTGAGGTACATTTGGGGTCTTTCCAGTTGCTGCAGGTATCTGGTAAGGTACATCCCAAAAGGGGCATTGTACTCAATTATGGGCCTGATGAGGGATGAGTAAAGAGGCACGATGACCTCCCCTGATCTAGATGTGAATCCCTTCATGATTAGGTGGGCTATATAAAATGTTTTTAACCACTTTGGCCACGTGGTTGTCAAATGAGAGATTGCTATCAACTTGGGTCCCCAGGTCCCTAATTACTTCTTCCATACTTAATGGATTACCACCTATGTGGTAATTTGTGGGCACTTTGTTTTTGCCAAAGGGGATGACTATACACTTTTTGGCGTTTAGCTTGAGGCCATGGCTCTGGCACCAGTTGTCTGTTTCTATGAGGCCCTTTTGGAGGATGCTTGTGTCGGCTGGAGAGTCGATTATGGCCCAGTTTGCAGTCATCTGCGAACTTGGTCAGCCACAGTCCTTCTGTGTTGGCCTGTACCTCCGAGAAATATATACCGAACAAGAGAGGTCCCAGGACTGAGCCTTGTGGGACGCCACTTGTAACTGGTTTGGAGTCTGATATGGCTCCAGCAATTCTAACCATGTGGGTTCTGTCCTTGAGCCAGTTTGCAACCCATCTAGTGACATACGGGTTTATATTTAAGCTGGTGAGCTTATCTATAATGCCAGTGGATATTGTATCGAAGGTTTTTGCGAGGTCCAGGTAGGCTGTGTGGACCAACTTCCCCTTGTCAATGGCCTTGGTGACTGTTTCAAAGAAATTGACCAGGTTTAAGAGGCAGGATCTGCCCTTAACAAGGCCGAACTGGGTAGGATCCATTGTCTGTAGGTCCCCAATATCTTTATTTATGAGGTCCATGATGATCCTTTCCATAGCTTTGCAGACCAAGCTAGTCAGGCTTATGGGGCGATAGTTTCCAGGATCCGTTGAGGCACCACCTTTGTGGAGAGGGACCACTGTTGCTGTACGCCACTCTTTGGGTACATATCCTGTGGTAAGGCTGAGATTGAACAGTAGTTTTATGTTTGGGTTTAGCTCTTCTTGGAGTTCATGTAGGACGCAGCCTGGGACACCATCTGGTCCCATTGATGCTGTGTTTTTTGCTTTGGAGAGGGTGGCTCTTACCTGAGCATCTGAGATGTCAGGGGGGCAGCACTCTGCTGGGATAGAGATTTGCCCTTTTGGTGGGGGGGGCCGAGTTTGCGCCGAACCTGTCAGCTAGGATGTTGGCAATGTCTGTGGGTTCGGGTGTATTTTTGTCATTTTGGACTAATTCGGAGCATATCTGGGAATTCCCACCCAGGTTCCTAACATAACTAAAGAAAGCCTTGTGATTATCCTTAGTGTCCTGTGCAATTTTTCTTTCGAAGCTGGCCTTAGACGATTTTATGAGTGCCCGTAGTTTTTTGCTAACACTGATCAGAGATGCCTTCCCTTTTTGGGGATTTTGCTCTATCATGTAGTAGCTTCCTCCTTCTATTGTATAGTTTGTTTATGGCTGGGATTCACCAGACAGGACGTCTGCCTTTGGAGGATTGGGTCTTGGTTTTATTTGGGATTGCATGATCCATGCATTCCTGATGGTGTTCATAGAATGCGTTTCTAAAGGATTCTGCAGTCTGGGCCATACTTTCCACAGGCCCGGGGGATTTGAAGGATTCCACCTTGGTTTTGAGGAGTGTGAAATTTGCTTTAGAGAAGTTTTTCACTGTGGTTTCTGGGCAGGGGTGGGGTCGGGATGTGAATATCCAGTGAGATTAGTTTATGGTCTGATCTTACCAGTGAGGGATACACTTCTGGTCTGGAGCATAGAGTCCCCATGTTGGTGATGATCAGGTCCAGTATGTTTTCCCCTCTTGTGGGAGTGGTAACAAGTTGTTCCATAACATTTGAGTTTATAAATTCTAGGAACCTTTGAGCTAGGGTGTTGAAGCTAGAGTAATGCTCCCAGTCTATGTTTGGGTAGTTGAAGTCGCCCAGTATAATGGTGTTTGGAGAGACCTTCATATTTTCCAGTGTTCTCAGGAAGGCGAGTGGGGTTCCTGGGTTTGGGAGGGTGGTCTGTAGCAGGCTATAAACTGGAAGGCAGTTTACCCACTGTTAGTTGCACATGGATAGTCTCTGATGCTTCGTGCTGTGCCACCAACCTGGAGGTGTGGGTATCTTTGACGAATATTGATACTCCCCCTCCTTTTCTGGTTCGGTCCAAGTTTTGGGGCCGAAAAGCATGGTATGAGGTATAACCTGGTAGTGCTGGGGTGCTCTCGGGAGCCTTGAACCAGGTTTCTGTTACTGCACAGATATCAATGTTCTCCATGCTAAGGAGAGTTTCGAGTGCATGCATCTTGAGGTTTAGACTTCTGGCATTGAGTAGCATTACTCTTAGTTTCTTATCCCTTGGGATACCTATGGAGGTGGGTTTTCTTTTGAGCCTTGCCTAAAAAAGGCACTATGGGGGTAGCAAGAGCCTTTGCCAATATCTGAAAGCCCAGGGGTGACAGTTGCAAGCCGTCCCTAGCGAAGCATCGTGGCTTGTCGAGCATGTCATCCCAGGCTGACAGGCTTTGGATCCCCTTTGAATGTCACCAATACTTAAGCCAGTTGTTGAAATTAATCATCTTGTCTTCATATTGTGGCATAATTCTTGGGGAGGGTAAGATGCTACTCAAGGTCAGGGTCATACCGGCCTGGGCTACATGCTCAGAGAGCTCCTCTATGTCTCTTTTCATGTAGTCCAGGGAGGTACGTCTCAGGTCATTCACACCAGCATGAACAATGATGGAGTCATATTTCTACTTGCCTTGGAGTGACCTTAGTGCTTGTGTTATGTGGCGGATCCTAGCACCCGACAGGCAGCTCACCGTGACCTTCTCCTTGTTCAGCCTGGTGAATGGGACGTCAGTGTGCCTGACGATAGAGTCACCTATTACAAGTGTATCAGGTGTGTTGTTTAGCCTTAAGGGCTGTGACTGTTCGGCACACTGGCTTTGTGAGCTATGTGTTGCACGTGTTTTGTTTTGGGGTAGCAGTTGCTTGGGTGTCTGCTTTGGAGGTCTCTGCTGCTTAGGCAGATTTTTATTTAGAGCCTCCGAGTATGTTTTTGTGTGTTTATGTGTTTGGTTTGCTGTCGTGGTAGGTCTATGTGAGACTGGAATTGTAGTGAGTGTGGTTTCCTTCTCCTCCTGACTGGTTACGCCAGTACTGAGTTGAGAGAGCTTAGCTTCCAGTTTGGCTATATGGTTGCATCTCTCACATGTGTTGGAATTTGTTGGGAGGAGGAGGAGAGGGCTGTCTGTGTACATGAGGCAGTTGTAACATTGCCTCAAGATTCCCAGATTCACCAGCTGGACCGGAGAGGAGATTGACAACTGACCTTTGGACATGCTAGAATAGTATTGGGAATTTCTTTATAATTGAAAACAAGGGCCAATGGGGAACAAGGTACTCAAGGGGAGTTTGTGAGGGTGTAGTGCTTTTAATTTTTAGTGCTGACTTATATAATTGCTTTAGTGAGCAAGTGCCAGGTAACTTAAATGCAATGTGTTACAGGTAACTTAAATGCAAAAATGACAAACAGTAACTTTCTTTCAAGTGAAACAAGGAAATAAGTACAGTAAGCAATGCAGATATCACTATGGATCCACAGAAGCAATGAAAAGCCACGTTTTAGGTGGAATTAGCATTTCAGGGAAATAACAAGCAAACAAGCATACAAACAAAGCTAGATTCAGCAGGCCTGGGTCTAGTCTATGCTACAGCAAACAAGGTGTACCAATTTCAGTAAGAAACAGTTCAAATATGCAGGCAGTATAAGCCTTTAACCAGAAATTCCCAGCTCAGAATCAACTCCTAACACCCACCCAACATGGTTTCCGCCCTGGCCACAGCACCATTACTGCCTTATTATCCTTCTCAGAAACAGTCAATCAAGCCAAGGATTCTGGATTACTAGTTTCCACTGTACTGCTAGATCTTTCTAAAGCCTTTGACACCATCTCTCACAAACACCTTCTCTTTCATCTAGCCAACCTTCATCTCTCCCCTGATACTCTATCCTGGTTCTCCACCTACCTATCAGACAGATCTCAAGCTGTCAGATGGAAAAACTCTACCTCCTCCTTCCTACCAACACCCACTGGCATTCCCCAGGGGTCCATCCTTGGACCCATGCTTTTCAACATCTTCATAAATAACCTTCACACTGCCATCCCAGACACAACAGTTATCCAATACGCTGAAGACTCTACCTTAGTCTGTGCTGCCTCTAACCTTCCTGAACTACTGACAAAAACCCAAATAGCTTTTTCCACTACTGAAAACTGGATGCATCAAAATCATCTCTCTTTCAACTCTAATAAATCTAAAATTCTTCTTTTTCCTCCATCCAAGGCTTTCACTTTTGACAAAAATGCTTTCAAAGTCCTAAGCCAAACCAACTCTACTATAGAAGTGGTCCCATCTGCAAAACTCCTTGGCATCACCATAGACGAGCACCTTAAATTTGATTTCCACTTACAACAAAACATAAAGAAAACCCACTAAAAGCTAGGTATGCTCTATAGGAACAACCACTTTCTCTCTAACTCCTCTAGGCATACCTTAGCAACTACCTATCTTCTACCATCTTTACTATATGGAGCTCCACTCCTAACTAACCTGTCTGCTTCCAACACCTCTAAACTGGAAATTTGCTATAATAAGATTTCTAAATTTGCAACCAAATCCAAAACCTCTACCCACCATTGCCTTTCCCTACAATCTCTGAACTGGCTAGAACTCTCTAACCACCTAGACTATCTTCAACTAACCACTGCCAACAAATTAATATTCTACCCTGATAAATGCCCAGCCTTAACAAACATCCTTCCTCCGTACATCCCAAATAGGTCTCTAAGATCTGAATACCAAAACTTAATCTCAATCCACAAGCCCAAATGCCCTGCTGGCCAACTCCTTCTCTCCTTCTCTCTAGGCAGGAAATGGAACTCTCTCCCTCCTTCACTTAGAACAACATCTAACTCAGAATCCTTCAAAACCCAACTTTTCTCTTACCTGTCTTCTAAACATAAATGTTCCTGCTTTCATCCCACTTAAATGTAAATAACTACCCCATTGAACCCTCCACTCTCCTCACTTCATACTACCCTAGAACTATTATTTTTCTATTGCTGCTAAAACAAACTTAAGCTACTTCTCAGTTTACATAATTTCTCTTTCTCTACTCCTTGTATGTAAATATTGTAAATGTCAAGTAAACACAGATCTCGATATTACAGACAGTGGAAACTTGCTGCTCTGAAGGGAAACAACTGAAAATCTGTTTATCTACTTTCCTTAATGATGTTTTTTTTTTTTTTATGTAAACTGTATGCATTTGCTTTTTTTTACTCACTGTATGAATGCATTTATACATGTATTTTTTACCTTCAAGACTATGTAACTTAGATTGTATTTGTATTGCTTATGGAGCTTTCTCCCCGGGCCTCCACTGAAAATGGGCACGTCCTGGCCCAGTGGACTTCCCCGGTAATCAAACTGGAAATAAAATAAATAAATAAATAATAAAATAATACATGATAATCTTAAATTTGAACTCCACATCTAAAGCAATATCAAGAAAACCCATCAAAAGCTAGGCATGCTATATATAAATAAACATTTTCTGACCACACCCTAAAAATTACTCTAGACAAAACCCACCATCTGTCCTCTGTTCTGTATGGAGCACCATTTCTAACCAATTTGCAGTCCTCCATAAAAAACAAACTTGAAAGCTGCTACAACAAAATTACCAGTTTGCTACTAATTCATCCTCCTTTACCCATCACTGTACAAGTCTGTATACCCTTAGTTGGCTGGAATGCCCCCTCCCTCCCCTACATTTAACATATAACAATACATAAAATCATACACAGACCATTAGCCTGCCCATCTTTTACCCCTTTAATCAGCATGTATTTTCCAAAAAGACCACTTAGATTGGAAGTCAAATAAAACTTCACTATAAATAAACCAAATAAATCCCCTGGACAAAGCTTATACTTGTACTCTGTAGTGAAAAAGTGGAATGCCTTACCTCTAACAACCAGAACTATTTCTAATCTAGCCACGTTTAAATGCTCCCTAAAAGAATACTTTACAAAATCTTGGACCTGCACCTGTGCCAGTCCTGGCTAAACTTATTCAATTTACTTCTCTCACCCCTTTCAACCTAGATCACACTTCACAACCCTCTCCAGCCTCCTATTCCACACTTTTTCTTTTCCCACTACCTTGCCTTATTGAGTTCATCTCTGCAGACCTTTCTCCTGCCTTTTCCCTTTCCTCCCTACTCAAATAAGCTACCTGAAGACACCCTACCCTGCACTCTTCTTATAATCTCATTCTCTTCATCCTGCCTCCTTCTATAACCATAATATGAACACGTCTCTCATATAAATACAACACTCCGTTTCCCCTCACTGTCTCCAATCATATAATTTCTAATATCTCTTTAAATATCTCAGATCTAATTTATCGCATACTAATCTATGTAACAAATAAAATGACTATTGAATTTTTCCTAACATATTTTCATGCTCATGTTATTGTTTCTTCATTGAACTCTACTATAAAACATATGTTTTATGTTTTTCTCATTACATTTTTCACTGTTATATTTTTTAGTGTAATATCATACTTTGTAATTTAAAATATTTGTACTTGATGTTTTGTAATGCAACATGATACATTGTGATTTATAGTATCTGTACTTGAGTTCTGAAAGATTGCAATTGTGGAGCTTTTCTCCCCGGGCCGCCACTGAAAATAGGCACTTTCTGGTCCGGTCAGACTTTCCCAGTAAACAAATGTCACATAAATAAATAAATGGACTCTTTTCATAGGAGGCTAATGGCTGCCAGGCATCAGGAGCTAAGAAAGAATTTAAAAAATATGGTTCTATTTCAAAATCAAATTACTGTGCCTTGATTTTAGAAAATTAGTTAATTTTTTCCACTTTTTTAAATATAAACTACAGGGCAGTATTATACTATTTGTTAGACACCCATGACTATTTGTTAGACACCCATGACTAATTGAATTCAAATGTCCCTTAGAAGGGCTCCACCCAAGTATATTTCAGTATCACTTTGTGGTAATAAAATCCATTTTTTCAGCAAGGACTAAGTTGCCTTTCTCCTCTGGTGCTTTTGCTACTAGTATATTTCAGTAAATATAGTATTAATTTTCCGAATGTTGAATCATAACTAAACAAGCATGTAGTCATACATCAGGCGCAACATGGAAAAGACCAATGAAACAAAAAAGGAAGACAAGTTATATCGTTTAATCAGTGCTAACAAAATTCAACAGAAAATTACTTAATAAGAAACCACATGAAAAGTGAGTAAGCATAAAATATAAGTATCTGTAATGCTGCATATCTAAAAAAAGTAAAACATCTATATTTTTTAACCTTGCATAATTACCAGTTAATACTGGACATGTTTACAGAAAAATGTTATATTCATGAATATATCCATATGGATTTACAAATTAGCAGGTCTAGTATAAGACATTTAGAAGCAACATGTCTAGAGATATGAAATGATTTGAATTTCCATATATTTTGTAGAACAATGCAGATTTAAAATGTTTATTACTTGTAAAATGGCATGAATCAGTTCTAAATATTATGTTTACTTATATGCTAATTCTAATAGGCATTTCAGACTATCTTTCAAGTCTTTTGCACTTTATCTAGTTAAAGAAAAATGCTCTGATACTAATTATTAGAACTGTAAAAACAACACAGATAATGATTTGCTGCTCATTAGGATCTACAGCATTCAGTTTCCCTAATATATCACAAAAATACAGTTAAAGTAAACACAGAAAATTCTTCAAGCAGAGATGTGTAAAAATCTATCTCAAAATATGGTGAGACAGCTATAAATCTGCCCTGTTTGTACTTCAAAGAAAAATGCCTTACTTATTAAACTTTCCATTAGAACAAATGCATGGGTAAAGCACATCCTTCAAGTTTTTTGACCTCTGCTTTTAATAAACCTGAGAGCGTTACTTACCACTTGCTTCAGATCGCTGCTCCCCCCCCCCACACACACAAAAACAATGTTTTCTAATTGGAATTAATAACACCTACTGTGACAAAGGGGGATACTGCCAGCCCAACCATTTGAAATTTTGTAAATAATTGTATACCATTTGTGAATATTAACATGATTCATAAAATATGCTTGTGTTACAAATGTATTAAAACTGTATGTCATGTACATATCAAACTAGGTTTGTACAGACGTGTTGAAAAAGGTTTTTGCAAAGTGTTTGAAAAGTAGCCACAGTGTGCCCTACTGGAATAGAACAGAACTATACATGTACTACTGTAGCTGTTTAAATGTATATATTTAACAGTGGAAACTGGAACACAGGAGCTTAACTCCATTCCAGCAAAACTTCAGAAAAATAGCTGAAATTAAATTACTAGAGACAGAATGTCCATACTAAAAAGCTTTCTGTATTGTCTTCGAAATTAGCTGATTACTAACATTGTTTTATGACTCCCAGCATCTGCCAAAGATGTGCGGTCTATGTATTTTCACAGGTAGATGCTAAATACTGCTAGCTTCTAGCAGTAGGGGATTCACCTGGGATAGAGTCAGATGACAATAAATTATATCATTCTGCAAGCTATCCAGCAGTAATATTTGAGATATTAATTTGAGAAAGTGTGTGTGTGTGTGTGTGTGTGTGTGTGTGTGTGTGTGTGTGTGTGTGTGTGTGTGTGTGTGCACAAATCAAAATCTCAAAGAGTCTGTGTGGGTATGTCAGCTACTTGGGCAGGGATACAAAGCACTGATTGGACACAGAGAGTGTTGGAGGATTTGGCTTGGAATCCTGGCTAAAGACTCAACTCTATAGCTGTAACAGTGAGGCATCTTATTGGGGATCTGGAGAAAGGTAGAGGAACCCGCCATGGACTGACTGGGGTCTCTGTGTGCTCTTAAGGGAAATTGCACTTGATGCAGAGAGCTGCATCTGGTAATACTACCTGTGTGCCTTGTCATCCTCTCAGTGTACATTGCACACTCATGCCAGTGGTGAGGATTGAGGCTCCTTGATTACAGGTCCAATGGTGTGTCGTCACACCTAAAATCTATTTTTCTTAGAAAAGAGGTACCCTGACAGTACTGCAAATACTCAGTTGCAATTAGAGTACCCTGATAAACATACATAAAATGAACACATAAATAAAATCTTATTACATTAGTAGAAGATACTGCTGATGAAGTGTCTCACAAAATAGATTGCCTAAATTTCCCCCATTCTGAAATCAGGTTTTGTTTTGGGATGGTATTCTCATGAAGAAGGAGAAATTACATACAAATTACATATAATTATGTTACTGCACACCAGGAATTATGGACATTATTAATTTCGATTCAAAAATAATTTTGGGGAACAGTGGCCAGTGCCCTCATAATTCACAGACCATTTTAATCAGTGAATAGTGCAATACATTAGTGTATTGTACTTACTATTATGTAAAAAATGTCTACTAACAGTAGCTCATTGTTTAGTATAGAGAGTTAAGGTTCCCACTCCATGTCAAGGGTGTAGACTTTGAATATTTTCTCCCCCATTTTTTACTTTAACTTTTTATTGTTCGTTTTTAAAGTAAGATGATGAGTGAAGATTACCAGTGGTGGTATAGAACACTACATTTCTGCATAAGGTCTGGGCATGAGTGCTGAAGGTACAGGATTTGAATTTTGGTAGTTACCTCTAAGGCACAATATTGGTTTCTAGTGGCCCCTCACCTCATGTCTTATATGCTGCAAAATGTTCTACATTAAGTGCCTTCAAGGCATGATATAAAGAGAATATCCCTGGTCTCTATTTCCCCCCACCCATCTTCTATGCTGCAAAATGTTGTTCTATTTTTAACGCATAATATAATGAAAGTATCCCTGGAGTGTAATGCCCCCCCAGTGTTGCAGGGTTTGATCATTAGTCTACTGTAGTGTGGAGGTATTAAAGCCCCTGCCACATACCCACACACATTCATGCATACATTACACACACACACATATACACCCCGACCCTACCTATCCCCTAACTAACCTCCTACTGCAACCTCCCATGCAGAACTTCACACACACACATACACACACACACACACACACACACACACACACACACACACACACACACACACACAGACACACACACACACACACACACACACACACACACACACACACACACACACAAACGTGCACACCTAACTTATCTGTCCCCTAACTAACCCCCATACATACACACACACACACACACACACACACACACACACACACACACACACACACACACACACACACACTCACCATATACTACTCCTATTTCTACACGCACTCACATTCATAATCAAACATATTTACACAAACACGCACATGCACACCCCCCCCCCCCCACAACATGACCAGACTGCTAAACACCCTGGCATTTAGCTTTACGACAATTGGGAGAAACAATGTCTTGTCTGTGCTTGTTAACATGGGTGGCTGAGGTAACTTAACCAGCTGAGTGACTGAATTGCTTAGTTTTTTAGATGTCTTACCACACATAGCTAATGACTCCGCCAGAATGCTTCATTAGCATTTCCTGCATGTCACAAAGATAGCGCACTGTGTTTCAACACATCTTTGTGATGTAGCAGCCTTGCAGGGCTATCACTGAATTGGAAATGGTTACCTCAGTATGTACACCACATGGTAGTGATTATAAATTCTGCCCATGGCATGCATTTTGCACTCCTTTTACTGAATTGGAAATGGTTACCTCAGTATGTACACAACATGGTAATGATTATAAATTCTTCCCATGGCATGCATTTTGCACTCCTTTTACAGCAAGCTGATGACCAATTGAATTTTGGTTCACGTGTGGGACTTTTGTATCATTGATGTGCGTTGTTTTTAGATTGTCTGCATTACTAAAAACAAAAGTGCTAAAACACTTTAGTAGAACAATTTTTGTCATGATATAGTTAAAATGTCCACAGATTATTAAAGTCTCTGTTTTTTCAACAGCATCTCCTTTGATTTTATATACCTCGCCATGTTTCAAGTCATCATCTAGTTAAAAGGCAAGAAAGAAAATAACCCTGTCCTAGAGTGTATCTGTGAATTCAAGCTCACTACAGTCTGTTAAGATAAAAATGCAAATGGTGGATCACTGTTCATAAACAAACGATGAACAGAGAAGGAAAAATTATACCCAGCTGTAACCAAACTATATTAAAGATTATAGTTGCAGTTCAACTGCTTTTCTTTATCTCATTGTAAAAGAAATGGTCTCTGAATATTATCTTTATAATGGGATAGCAAAATAAAAAAATAATTTCTTATGAAGCAGATGCAAAGTGTGCTTTTTGCAGCTTTTACTCTGGATGTCTGTTGCAGGTTTTACAACCGTGTTTCTTGTTCTTCATTCTGGATTCTAGCAATTTTGAAGATCTCATCTGTATGCTGTCCAGGATGATTAGAAGTTTTGAACATGTGGCTGCAGAGACAGAGATATGAACAAGAGTCATAAAAAACAATAAACAATAGTTTAAAATCCTGATGTGCTACTTTATGTAAATGGTATCTTTAAGTAAATGAGGGGGAAGGCACTGCAAATCCTGATGAATTGCTCTGTTGGAATTATGACAACTCAACATCTACTCATGTAGTTGTGATAGAGCTTTCTAGAAAGCAATCAAACAAGAACATCATGGGGAATTACAACCCATGACCCCTCTAACATATACAAACCACCACTGAAATTGCTCTTGAGTTAGAAAACATGGTCCCTTTATCTGAATTACTTACAGTTATGGTGAGTCCTGCTAAATGAGGGGTTTACTATTCAGATAAAGCACAATTACCTGAAACTGCAACAAATCAACAATGTTTCTCCAAAGCAAAGTTGGAGCAAAAGGGGTTCAAAAGCTGCAGTGTCATAAGATTCATTATATTTCTTTAGCAAACTCTTCAGTATACAGAGTTCAGCAGGAGGTGTGTACAACTTGCTGTAATCTGAAATCATTGACACTATACTCAAGCCTGAGCCCATTTCTTCAGTTTAGCTGTGACCTTAGAGGTGGTATATGCAAATAAAGTGGGTGTAGGTGGGATAAAATCCATAGCTTGCAGTTAACTTGGATGAATACATATTTGGTTTACAAAGTGAACATTAGTGCTGTTTGTGCAAACATCAATTTGTATGAACGTCTGTTCAACTGATTGCCATTTTGGTTGGCAAAGGTAAGTGGTCTTTTGTTAGGATGGGAGTTTGTGTGTGTGTGTGTGTGTGTGTGTGTGTGTGTGTGTGTGTGTGAGGATTAGGTAGGGAAGAGTATGTAAGATACAAAAGTTTAATCAAAAATCCACGGAGCTTTTGGGACAAATCCTTCCTCAGTGTGTACATGTAAAATTCAACAGTCACAGTCACATTTAAATAGTTAAAAACTAAATTGCACAACACAGCCTTAGACCATTAAATAAAACAATCATATGAAATGATAAAAACATTAACAAAATAGTTACCACAATCATAAAATAGTAATATGAAATATAAAGCAAAGAATTCTACACAATCATTGCAAAAATAATTACTTTAAAACCAGTTGTTTTCTTCTTAAAATAGGTTTGGTGCTAACAGCCATATTAGGCCCAGGTGCATGATCTGCCTCAAACAGTAAAATCCATTTACATTCACACACCTCAAGTGTGTCATTTAAGTCACCACCCCTTCTGCTCCTAAGTCTAAGGTCTATCACCCTGAAGAGAAATTTATGTTCACTGCCTTTTTCTATTATATGCTTAGCAAGTGCATTGCTGATTATCTCTCTCTGTATCTCTGATTTATGCTCTGTTATCCTTTCTTTAAGTTTTCTAAAACTTTTTCCTATATAAAAGGCAGGACATTTCACACAGTTAACAATATAAACAATATTAATGGTGTTACACATAGCATAACATTTAAATACAAACCTTCCTGAAGTTACTGTGAGTAAAAATACATTATCTTTCATAATATCATTGCAACAACTACAATTGTAACATGGGAATGTGTCCATTTTCCTTATTCTTTGTGACTGAATAATTGACAAGTCTTTATAGCATAAATGTTTTTTTTAAATTAGGACATTTTTTGTATGTGAAACATGGTTTCTCACCTAATATACTACTAACTTCAGGCATAGCTCTCAGGATATTCCAATTTTTTGTTGTCATATTCTTAATTCCTTTAGAGTTCTTACTATAAGTAATGACATATCACATGTAATATTGTCTCATATCATCCCTAATATTAACCGTTTTGCTGATATGAGCTGTGAAATAAGGTCTGGCATCTGACACTCTATTCACCAAAGTATCATTTTTTTATTTTCTGCAATAACTTATCCTCATATCCACATTCTTTGAATTCTGCTGTCATTTCATTCAGTTTTTTACAATGTAGAGTAATAACAGTATTCAGCCTATCAGCTTTCAAGAACTGGCTCTTAACTATGCTTCTGAACATGAGTGGGGTATGCATACTAGTCCAATGGGTAAATCTATTCACTTCAGGGGATTGAACTTCAAGTTTACTTCACATGCTCTGTCTAGAACGCTATTTAAGTTTCTGTCATGCTCTGCTTCACCATAGCCTCAACCAATAAATCATCTACTATTATGACATAAGGATAACCAAAACAAACTTTGCTCCATTGCACGCTGGAAGACTTCACTTGCAGAATTTGTTCTAAATGGCATCCTTAGAAATTTGTATCTGACAAATGGGGTACCAAAAGTGGTTAGTAATGAGAATTTGGGATCAAGCATTACTTGCCAAAATTAACTTTTTGCATCCAAGATAAAAAACAGTGGCATTTGGTATTAGAGCTGCAACCTCTTCAACTGTATGCATTGGATGATGCAGTCTCTTCAATGTTTTGGTCAGATCTATTCTGATTTCATCTGTCTTTTTTGTGAGCTGCTACTATAGACAAAACCCATTCAGTTGGTTCTGTGACTGGACAAACCACACCTTGCTGTACCATTTTATCCAGCTGAGCCTTCACTTTATCCTGCATAGCTATCTGAACTCTTCTTGCTGGTCTGACTATTGGAGTGACCTCTGGGTCTAACTTCATGGAATACACAACTGGAAGTTTGCCCAACTTGTCTTTGAAACCATCAGCATACTCTGAGAAAATGGTTTCAGAAACATTAGAACTAGGACATGCACTTATATGATGAACGTCTTTGGTAAAAGAAAGCAGATTCATTCTCAAACTGTCTTTGAGACCTAATAATGATTATACTGGTCTTTGGACTACATAGAATAACAAGTTGTAACAGTTCTTAGTCAAATAACATGAAAGCATCACTGAACCTTAGGTTTGAATTTCTTCACCTCCATAAGCAACACGTTTCTCATTACTGGTCACATTGAGTTGTTCATTAGTTCTCACTTTAGCAAGTGTGTCTGCTGATGCAATATTACACTTTCAACCAGTGTCTGCCTTAAGCTCTGTGGATTTACCATTAATCCAGACTGTACCTCTTTGCATATAAATTCACTGCATCAACTTTTCACCAATTACTGATACACAATCTACATAGAAAGTAGACTGCTGCAACTGTACTTGATCAGTTTCCTTTTTTGTGTGACCCTTCTTTACAACTGTTTGGGGTTTTCTTAACTTGCAAAACTTTAAAAAAATTGTTCCATTTTTACATGTCTGACATGCTGACCAAATGCTAAGCATTTTCTCTTTTAGACACATGATTGGCACTACAATTACGACAGTTAGCAATAAAGCTGGACTTGGGTTTTGTTAACTCACATTTGTACTACACTGAGCATGCTCCTTTAACTGAACTGGTGTTAGAACTTGCTGGAAAACTACGTAGTTTCCTTGGGGAACCCACAGGGGTTGTGACTGCCATGTGCTTAGGTCTACTTCTGTTTGCCATGTGTTGCATGCTATCTACATTTGGTCTGGAGCCTACTGAAACCATGCTCTTGTCACTTGCAACCATACTTGTGTGTTTTTCTGTAACTTCATGGATTGACACATCTCAGTGGCTTTACTCAATGTTAAATCACTGTCACAGCAGCACTATCAATATCACACAAGAGTCTTTCTTTTATTAACTCATCAGTCGCCAAATCAACATATTTTGGCTTTGTTTCTCATGTTGGTTATATAAGCTGCTAAAGTTTCCCCTGGTTTCTGATCTGTCATGTAAAACAAATCTCTCTCTAATGTAATATTTGTCTGGGGGTTACACATTTCTCTGAATTTGAGCTTCAGACACTCAGAGTATTCCCTTGATTCAACCTGTACAACGATATGATGATTTTCACCTTCTCCCTCATATACTGATAGTGCATACACAAATGAATGCTTACTTTCAATAGCCTCTGACCCTGTTAGGTTTAAGAAAATAAAAGCCCTGGTGCATGCATCTTTGAATAAGCTGCTTCTATAAAAATATCACACCCTTGCTCAAATATTCTTCAATTCTCTGCAATATTCTGATCAAATACAAGTGGTAAGGGTTTTTGAAATCCATCTGCCATACTAACACATACCAGTGAAGGGTTTTCCAAATAAGCACGAACACATGCACATACACGCATGCCAGAAATTTATGCCAGTATATATAACTTTGCCTAATAGTACAACAAGCCTCTGTAAAACTGAACTATGTGAAATAAGTCTCTCAGGCACTGTAATACTCTTGAAATTACTGTACTACAAGAAATCACCTCATCAGTTTAAGAAACATTTCAAATACCTAAGATGCAAATGAACTGGGCAGGAGAAGCTGAGTCAGTAACATTTTAAAGTAATTGCATTTTGTGAAAAACTGTACACAGCACATTGAAATTTCCCCAAAATGGTGGCACCTTACTAGACAGTTCATTACAGTGCAAGAAACACTCTGTAATGACTATACTTTGGGAGTAGGACACATCAGCACAAGTAACTTTTCAAAGTGGCTATACTTTGACTGTACTTCACAAAATAGTTGCACCTTGCAGTCAAATAAATTCATTGGAATACATGCACAGTAATAAGCACAAACTGTAAGCACTTTTACACACTTTGAGATACTTTGAATAACTCCAGTTATACCCTTGATACAATACAAAGTCATAGTTATGCCAAAACACAGCACTTTACTAAAACACATGCAGTTGCCTTTGCTTTATTTATACTTAATATGCCATTGTTTTTTGCCCTTATTATATTTATTTTGCTTGTTTAATCTCCTTTCATGCCCATTGTACTTTTCTTGTGTTTGTTTTATTTTAAACATGCCCATTTTGCTTCAAATATACTCGTTTTGCTGTAAACATACTTTTTTTGCTTTTCTGATAATCTTTTCTTCAAATATCTTAATCTTAAATGTTTTGCTTAGTTAATTAACCTTTTGTGGCTCCTGCTTGTTTAATAATGTAGTTTGTGCCCTTTTGTGGCTCCTGCTTGTTTAATAATGTAGTTTGTGCCCTTGTAATGCTTTGTTTTTTTCTTTTTTATAAAATAAGCAGTTTATGCAAATTCTCATTACCTTTGAATCTTTTCTGGCTGTTTTTTTTTTTTTTTGTGCTCATCTCTCTTAGTTTACCTTCACTGTTATATCTGCACCTCATGGCTCCAAATATCATTCTCTGGAATCCCAGTTATGACACTGTGCTGCTCTCTTACTTTGGACACAATAGAATAACCTTCGTGGGCTCTGTTCAAGCAGCTTTATTTTATACAAACACATCATGATAGAAGTTTACTGACTTTAACTTAAGTAACTTATATACAGAATAATTACTGCAATCATACATGCTCACTCTTTGGCTGCACTCTCAAAATGGCACTGGGAATAGCATGTGCCTGGTATTTATATGTGCACGTTCAGTCCTTGATATGCTTCTTAAAGATACAACACATGCACTCTGATGTAAAAATCTGGCACATTTTGATAACCTTTTGGTAACTAACAAAGCCTCTACTACCAATATAGACTGCAATCTTTTGAAATAATTTTATATATATATATATATATATATATATATATATATATATATATATATACCATGGTTATCTTTAACACTGTAGTTTCTGCAGCATGCTGCCCTCCATTTAGCCAATATTCAGTTTCTGTTGATACTGTGTTCTGTGGCGAACACTACAAGGCACTGAGCTGAGACAGACGAAGATGGACTTCTGAGAAAGCAGTTGTTATAACTCTGCCCTTCACCCAGACAGAGTGAAGATTATCTTGGTGTGGCAGGCATTGGATTTTGCCCAGAAGTACAGTGCACATTTGGTATATTGTCTTAAGAGTGCCCTTGACAGAGAGTAAAATATGTATGGGTACATTTTTAATGGATCAGACTAATTTAACTAATAAAATAAAAGCAGATGAAGCAGCAATAGTAAATTTAAATAATAAACGTGCCAAAGTTTCGATACAAACTGACTAACTGTTTGGTTAACTTGTAATTTATTCAGTTTGTAGCTTCCATAGACTAAAAAAAAGGAGTCAGTTAGAGGTAACATCTGGGAGGGGGGGAGGATTGCATGCCATACCAATTCATGGATTCCTGTTTAAATTGCAAGAAACAAATGTACTCCTTGGAAAACTGACCCTAAAAGAGCAAAACAGGAAATATGCAGTTTATATTTAATAGTGATGTGGTGAGTAGCCTTACAGTGAGTTTTGAGGTTTGGAGATTCACTGCATTTCTTTGCCATTTACATATTATTTGTTTCACAGTGCAGGACTCCCAGATTCATGTCTTTCACTCCTTCATAGGTAGCTTACTTCCTCTGTCGCTGTCCCATGTATTCCACAACTATTTCATACTGTTCCTTTGCTGTTTCTTAATAATGATTATCATCATCCGCCACCCTTTTTGTGAAACAATATTTAGTTCTTATTTCCTTAAACCATAAAACTTGCATCTTCTGATAGTGTTCCCTTGTTATCAAGGTTTATATTTGGACTCTACAGACGGACTTTGTTTCATGCCCATTCATCTCTTTTGCACAAAACTACATGCATTAATAACAGCTTCTTATTTTCACCAGTGATGCCTCTTTCTGCTTATCACAATATTGAAATTACCCATGTATGTTCTTTTTTTCTGCTTACTACCTTTAGGCAATGAAATACCACTGCACAAGAGCAGTCTTCTGTTCTTCTCTTGCTAATGCTTATTTTCCAGTTCTGTGATTCTTTCTTAGCTTATTTCTTTAGAAAGTTCCAGTTCATCATATCTAAACCTTCATGTGTATTGACACTGTTGCACAATATTGCATGATTGGGAAAAGGCAAACTTTTCTTGCCTGACCGTCTGCATTGGTACTGCTTGTTTGCATCTCATCAGTTCACAATTTGATAATGCAGTTCATCAAACATGGTAACTAGAAAGAATTTTATCTGAATTCATCACACTGAATAACATGCTCATTTCTTATAATGCAGATATCTTGGAGTACATTGAGTTAGAGTGAGGTGCATGTTGTTTCCTTCTGCACAGAACATATAAGTAGTGGTTTTGTTCCCAATAATATCCCTGTCTACAAAGTACAGTTTCAAAATCTGTGTTCCCTGAAGTGAAACTTAATGTGTTTTAAGTAAATGACAATAAATCTTTTGCAACATTACATCTGTGGACTCAGAAAGGTCAACTCAGTAGTGACCCTTTTGGTAAACCTCAAGTAACCACCCAGTCATCTATCTAAACCCCATTTCCATTCTGTGCAATATTACACATCCGATGGTTTATCCATTTTATCACCCTAAGACCCACAGTAAATGTTTCTATTGTGTTTGCTAGCCATCTATGTGATACAATGCTAATCAGCCTCACAAAATGTGAGCAGGCTGCATTTGTAGACTTTTTGTGATAAACCACTTTGGCTACCCAGTCAAAGAATACTCAGCTTTATTTATGATACAATTCCTGTCATGAATCCTTGCTGTCTTTGGTTCTGTGGGTCAATGTCTTCAGGATACATACATATTATTTTATTCAGCAGATACTCCATGACTGTTCTAATGTATGATCTAAAACTGGGATGCTGATAATTTATGGCTTTCCCCCCATGTTTATGAAAAATAATATAGCAGGTAATGCTGATTTACCCACGGTTACGGTTTGGTCAGCCCGACCAAACAAAGCCAACCGTGGGTAAATACAGCATTACCCACACCCAGAAGTGGTTATTGCTATTATACATGACATTATTTAAGAAAGAAACTATTACTTTTCTTAAATAATGGCATAGTATAATGCCTGTTTACTGCCCTTCCGCAGATGTCTGGCATCCGTAGTTCTGATGTACTGTCGCCTGCACAGTACATCAGAGTTGGCAAAATCAACGGAGAAAGCAAGATCTCCGTTGCTTTTTTTTTACTGTTTTCGCTATGTTAAATGGGTTTAGCATAGTGAGACAGCTTTAAAATAAGCAACGGAGATCTCCATTTCTTATTTTAAAGCTGTCTCGCTATGTTAAACCCATTTAACATAGCGTAGAGTTATACTAATGGAAAAGTCCGCGGACCTTTTTCCATTAGTATAACTCGATTTACAATGTGCACGCTGGCCAATCAGAGTGCATGTTTTGGGGGGGGTCATGGTATAATTACAGTTATTGTCTACCTTTCTGTCTTTGGTGACTGACTGACTGACTGACTGAATGGCAGACTAACTAGACATGAAGATGGACTGGTCTGCATGGGCCCTTTCTCATTAACAACATAGCACAATTCAAAGAAAGAAACCTACAGTTATACAACAGAAGATAAATCATAGACATTCAAGGAAGTAATTTAATTCAAGTGTTCAGTTGCTTAACAATTGTTAATACTATTAGCATAGTACAAATGCACAGTAATACATACACTCAATAAAATATAAACAGCTAATCCAAGCAAATGTAAGGGTTAATAGATAAACTAATACTTATAGCTACAGACAGTGAAAGAGGCTATTTGACAGCAATTCACTTTATTAGCAGCTGGTGGAATTTGTAAGGAAAGAAAAATACATTATCTTGTTGCCTATTTGAAATTCAGTAAATTAAATAAGGAATAAAACAATCACATATTTAGCCCTTTTTTACACAGTGACCATTGAATACTTGCATTCTGCATGGTAAAAGATTTTTTTTGTATGTGCAGTGATTAATTTTCTAAGAATTTCAGAGGTTTTGATCCTTGGTGTTAAGTATTTTATTTTTGTTTCTGGGTACTAAATGCTTTGCTGTTGGTGTTCCTTGTATGTTGAGCTATACTTATAGCAAGTAGAAAGGCAACTGTTGAATAGAGTGCCCAAGACATAGACCGAGATTCAAAATTTGAGATTCAAATGTCTTTGTTGTTATAATCCTTAAAAACCTAAAATCTGATTTCCTTGACTTTAAGATTTTCATATTGCCAAATACTCATCTTGTTTCCGTTTATGTTAGTAAAAACAGTTCCACTCATTATACAAATTCTAAATCACTTAACAAAATGTATTATTTTATAGATTTTAAAGAAAGTACTTGTCACTTTTTTCAAATGGAATAGTCACATTTATTTAACAAAATTCCACAAAGTCCTGTTTCTCATTGTTTACAAAACAGGTCCAGTCAGGACCTAGTATACTTACAAGTGAAGTTGCTCAGATTTCTTTACATTTACTGCAGTTGAGTAATATAGCTTTATTTATAGTCACTGTTGCACAGCTGTGTACATATTTCTCAGTGTGACAATCTCTGATGCTTCCACACCACTTGCCTTCTCTTACCAATTCTCCATTCCCTAAAGATCAGTAATAACCATAATATACCCCAGTCTGTTACTGTACATTCCCTTCCTATTTTAGTCCGATGGTGTTTGATCTCTCTTCTTTAGTAGGGGACTTGCTGTTCAATGCACTGTATTGTATTGCATTTCCATATGAACAAAATACTTAAAATGAGAGAAAAATATATGAAATGAAAATGAGGTCAAACTATAACTTTGACAACTGAAATAAACAAGCTGGATAGACAAATTAACCATAGTGTGAGGCAGGATAAAGAACTATTTGGAGGAAATTTACATAAAAATTTTGAGCATAGCAGGAAAACCATGTTATAGATACATAAGATCTGCTAGGAGTAAAGACACACAAATCACTAAATGAAAAGTTATTCTGAAATCCAACTGATTAGAGATATTTTTACAAAATTTTATAAAAAACAGTTTGGCTGCAGAAAGGGGTGTTAAATTGTCCTAGTAACATCCAGGTAACTTCAAGTAATGAAATTAAATTAGAATATATTGAAAAAACTACACAAACTGGACCCAAACAAGGCAAAGGGAGGAGACAGAACTAGCAATAACGATCTGAGAGCACTTCAGCATGAACTTAATACCTTCCAATCTGTTATTCCCTAACTCATTTAAGTATGTGGGAGTTTCCTCTAGACTCGACACATGCACTTGTTAGACCCATCTTTAAGGAAAAGGGGAAAAGGACAAAACCATAGACATTTAGGCCATAGGTTACTTTCTTGTTAATGACAAATAATGAAGAAGATTATTTTGGATAAATTGTCAGAACTGGAGAGATTTGGACTTGGAAACATATATCAGCATACATATGTTGAACATAGTTCTATAACCATTTGTAACATAATGCTCTATATAATAATATAATAAGAGCTATAAATGGAAAAATTAGCTGTAATGAGATTTATATAGACTTATCTTCAACCTTTGATAGGGTAATACACAAAACACTGATCAATAAATTAGAACACTTAGGTATTAATGTAATCATAATAAGATTGATAGCTACATGGCTTTCAAATAGGACATGGTATCTTACTATGATTGGAAAGGTGAAATTCTTGATTACAGTCAGAGTGTTCCACAGGACTCTGTACTAGGCCAGTACTTGTTGTATCCTTGAGAACTATAATTTTCATCTGAAGTGTTCTCCAGTCAGTATGCATATGACTTCAAAATTAGTTAACTGTTTACATGTGTTAAAGATAGGCCACATCTGCAAATGAATTTGAGGAAACTGGCCATTTGAGCATAGGAGAATAATATGCTAATTTATTTTTATTTTTTGTATTTTGTATATTTTAAATACTGTAGTTTGTTTTCTTTACCTTGTGTTTTACCTGTATTCTGCTTTAACAGCATATTAAAACTTCAAAAGAGACCACAGCTCTCTCTCTCTACTGAGTCAGGCAGATTTTTTTTCCCGCCGTCCCACCCAGTCATAGTTGTCTTGTTAAATACCACTGTCTTTGTAGTTGCCTGCCTCTTATGTTAATCTGACCATATATCTCATTTCCTCTCTACTTTCAGTGGCTTGTGTGAGTAATCACTAAATCAAAAACCCCTCCCCTTCAACTATTTAAATTTATTGGCCATCCTACTGTATTCCATAGTACAAGAATACAAAAGTGACCACCCCTTTCAACCCATCTTGCTGTTTTAAAAACAGTAACTCTCCACTAAACCTTAACTTTTTAAACAGGTAAAACTAAAGTTACTTACTTTCACGTCTACCTTCTCTAGTGCACACTGCAGTGTGCATTTTTTTCATCTTACTTTTAAGCATCCCTTTCACTAGCACTTTCTCTAATACCTGCTGGAAAGCACTAAGAAGCCTTAAACTGATACAAGCACTCAACTCTCCTTGTTAATAAGGAGAAATTAATAGTAAGCACTAAACAGCCTATAATTGCAAAGTACCTTGCTAAGGTAAGGGGAAACAGCTCCTGTACTTTACAAAAAAAAAAAAGCATCAAACCAGGCATGTCCAAGGGTCAGCTTCCGGTGATTTCTCCTGTCCACCTGGTGAATCTGGGCATACTGGGGCAATGCAATTGCCTCATGTACACAAACAACCCTCTCCTCCTACCACCCAACCCTACAACCTGTGAGAGATGCACTTACATAGCCAAAATGGAAGCAAAGCTCTGTCCACCCAACATTGTGCTAGACAGTCAAGAGGAGAAGGTTAACACCCACACTACACATCAAGCAAGATATAGCCCTTCTAAACCCACACCACCAACACCCACATATAGCAACACTAAATCCACATATGCAGACGCCCTTAACTGTAACCTGCCCAAGCAACAAGGACCTCTGAAGCTGAAACGCAAACAAACACCAGTCACAACCAAAGTGTCACATAGTTCAAAACACCTGTGTGCCACCCAGCAACAGCCCCAAAGGGAAGACAATGTACCTAACACTTTAGTCATAGGTGACTCTATAGTCCGGCACACTGATGTCCCTCTCACCAGGTTGAACAAGGAGAAAATTAGAGTCAGCTGCCTGTCAGGTGCCAGGATCCGCCACATAACGCATGCACTCAAGTCACTCCACAACAAGTACAAATATGACTCTGTCATTGTCCATGTTGGAGTGAATGACTTGAGACGTACCTCCCTGGACTACATGAAAAGAGACATGGAAGAGCTCTCGGATCATGTGGCCCAGGCAGGTATGACCCTAGCCCTGAGTAGCATGCTGCCTTCGCCCAGAATGATACCACAATATAAGGACAAAATGATTGACTTCAACAATTCGCTAAGCTTCTGGTGTCATTCAAAGGGGATCCAGTATCTGTCTGCCTGGGATGACATGATTGACAGACCACGATGCTTTGCAAGAGATGGTCTGCACCTGTCGCCTCTGGGATTCAGGTTACTGGATAAGGCTCTTGCCACCCCTATAGTGCCTTTTTTAGGCAAAGTTCAAAGAACAAAACCACCACCGTAACAGGTACAAGCATGCAAAATCTGAAGGTAATGCTACTCAATGCTAGAAGTCTAAACCTCAAAATGCACTCTCGAGGCACTCCTAAAAATGGAGAACATCAATATCTGTGCAGTAACTGAGACCTGGTTCAAGGCTCCAGAGAGCACCCCTGCAATACCAGACTACAACTCTTACCACACTTTTCAGCCACCAAAGCAGGACCGAAACACTAAAGGTGGAGGAGTGTCAATATTCACCAAGCATATTCACACCACCAGGCTAGTTGCCCAACACAATGCGTCTGAAATTCTCCAGGTGCAACTAACACTAGGTAAGACTGCAATCCAAATTGTAGCTTGCTACAGATCCCCCACCATACCCCAAGATTTTCACTACACCTTTCTAAACATACTGGAAAATATTAAGATAGAACCAAACACCCTAATACTGGGTGATTTTAACTACCCTGCCATTAACTGAGAAAGCTACTCATGTACCAACACCTTTGCCCAACGATTCTTGGAATTCATAAATTCCAACGCCCTGGATCAACTAATCCATAGTCACACCAGGGGCTCCAATATCCTAGACCTGGTCATTACCAACATGGGAAATTGATGCTCCACATCTATGGTCACCCCCTCGTTAGTCACGTCTGACCATAAGCTAATCACCCTTAACATCCACATCCCACCCCCGCCCCCCAGTAAGGAAACCTCCATTAAAAAACTTCTCCAAAGCCAACTTCATGCTACTCAAGTCAGAAGTGACAAACTTCATGACACCCATGCAGACGGGAGCTGAAAGTTCAACTGCTGAATCCTACACTAAGGCACTGTACGAGCACATCCACTCATGCATAAATCGTGCCATCCCAAATAGAACCAAGATGCTCTCATCCAACAAAAAGAAGCCAATCTGGTGGTCCCCTGCCATAAACAAACTTTACAACAAAAGGAAGAAACTGTTACAGAAAAGAGGAAAATCCCAGGATGCAAAAAACTTCCTTACCAGCCTCAGTAAGAAACTGAGATCCCTCATAAAATCCTCCAAAGCTAGTTACGAAAATAAAATTGCCAAAGATTCCAAAGACAACAACAAGGTATTCTATAACTATGTCAAGAATCTAAATGGCAATGCTCAGATCTGCTCTGAGCTAAAACAGAATGGCATTAAATATACTGATCCCAAGGATATTGCCAATATCCTGGCAGATCGATTCAGTGCCAACTTCACCCCCCTCTCTCACCCCCTAAATGGGCCATCTCAATACCAGAAGATTGCCAAATTCCGGTAATAACAGCCACACAGGTAAAAAACACACTCTCCAAAGCTAAGAATACAGCATCCATGGGACCAGATGATATCCTGGGCTGTGTACTGCATGAACTACAATATGAACTGGCACCTCACCTAAGTGTCATGTTTAATCATAGCCTCACCTCAGGTTTCGTGCCCACTGAGTGGTGCACAGCTACAGTTATCCCACTCTACAAGGGGGGATCCACCTTGGATCCCAGAAACTACCATCCCATCAGTCTGACAAGCCTTATGTGCAAGGCCATGGAGCGTATTATCATGGAACTTATAAACAAAGAAATTGGCAACCTTCAAACACTGGACCCCACCCAGTTTGGGTTCGTGAAGGGCCGATCTTGTCTCCTGAACTTGATTGACTTCTTCGAATCAGTCTCCAGAGCCATGGACAAAGGTAAGGTGGTCCACACAGCCTATCTAGACCTTGCTAAGGCCTTTGACACCATCCCCCACTCTGGAATCATAGATAAACTTATTAAGCTGGGCATTAGTCCCTAAATCACCCAATAGGTTGCTAACTGGCTTACTGATAGAACCCACACTGGAAAAGTAGCCGACTCCAAATCCAGCTCCAGACAAGTGACAAGTGGAGAACCTCAGGGTTCAGTCCTGGGACCGCTCTTGTTTGGCATCTACTTTTCTGAAGTACAGGCCAACACTAAGGGACTCTGGATAACAAAGTTTGCAGATGACTGCAAACTGGGAGCCATTATTGCATCCCCAAATGATGTGGATACTCTACAAAAGGGCCTTACAGAAACAGATGCTTGGTGCCAGAGCCATGGGCTCAAGCTCAATACCAAGAAATGTATAGTTATCCCCTTTGGGAAAAAACATGTATCCGTGAATTACCATATAGGTGGCAGTACACTAAACACCGAAAGTTTGATAAGAGACTTAGGGACACAGGTGGACAGTGGTCTCACCTTCGATAACCACATCGCCACAACAGTCAGGAAATCCTTCTATGTGGCACACTTCATCACTAAGGGCTTTTCATCCAGAAAAAAGGAGGCCATTGTCCCACTGTACTCATCCCTCATTAGACCCATTATAGAATACAATGCCCCATTTGGTATGTACCTCTCAAGACATCTGCAACAACTGGAAAGGCCACAGAAATACCTCACTAAAAGAATCACAGGCCTAAAGCAGATGCCCTACGCTGACCACCTTAAAAAACTCCAGCTATACTCTGTCGCATATTGTCTACTCAGAGGCAATCTTTGCTTAACATACAAGGCCATGTCAAACCCAGAGCTGCTGGACATGCTACACTTAAAGAAATCCCAATCCCTTAGAGCCACACGCTCCAGGGATCTAAACCTTGTCATCACAATAAACAAAACATGCTGGAGGGATAGGTTCCTGACCCAGAGACTTCCCAGACTCTGGAATAGATTGTCCATACATGTCAAGCAGAGTGCCTCTTTGGTCCTCTTCAAAAGGAACCTTGACAATTGGATGGGAGAAAGGAACTTCACCCCTGGGATCACATCAGTCGCCCTGCTAGACAGGGGTCCAGGGATATAAATAGTGTAGGAAGAAATAGCCAGGGAATTGTTATGGCTAGGCTTGTATAGGCCCTAGGGCTGATAGCCTAGTACCAACCTATGAACCTATGAACCTATGCTGATAAATGCGCCAAATACTAAACATATGAATTTTGGGAAACATAGATTGAAGGGTAAATGTTTAATACAGCACATGGTAAGTTAAACTGTAGGTTTATGTAAGGACCTATGTATATGAGTAGATCCAGCACTGATTTTTTTTTCTAATCATATCAACTAACTGGTCAGTGATAATTATAAGACTGTATGATGAAAGCATTGTTTCATAGTTTCATAGTTTCATAGTATAGTACTAGGCTATCTGCCCTGGGGCATTTGTAAGCCTAGCCATAGTGATGTGGCTTTTGCCACCCCATGAAATGGTACAAAAATGTACAGAATAAATCTAGAATACTGTGCCTCTGTCTAGTAGTGACACAATGAAGGTCCCCTTATATAATAGAATTAGTTTACTGTGCCCTTGTCTAGCAGTGACACAGATGTGACCCCTGGGGTAAACTTACGATCTCCCATCCACTCATCAAGATTTCTCTTGAAGAGAGTCAGTGAGGGGCTCTGCCTAATACGAACTGGGATCCTGTTCCAAAGCATGGGAAGCCTCTGGGTTATGAATTTATCCCTCCAGCATGTCTTATTCATACTTTTGCTGAGGTTTAAGTCTTTAGCTCTCGTGGTCCTGATGGATTTGGATTTTTTGAGGTGGAGCATGTCCATCAGATCCTGATTGGACATGGCCTTGTACGTCAGGCAGAGATCACCTCTAAGCAGGCGGTATGCTACTGAATAGAGCTGAAGTTTCTTTAGTCTGGCAGAATAAGACATATGTTGGAGACCCTTGATCCTTTTGGTGAGGTACTTTTGTGGTCTCTACAGCTTTTGCAAATGCCAGGTGAGGTACATATCAAATGGGGAATTGTACTCAATCATGGGTCTGATGAGGGAGGAATATAGGGGTACAATGACATCCTTGGATCTGGATGTGAATCCCTTCATGATGAGGTGTGCAAGGTAGAATGTTTTTCTAACCACTTTGGCAACGTGGGTGTCAAATGAGAGGTCGCTGTCTACTTGGGTCCCTCGGTCTCTGATTACGTTTTTCATACTCAGTGGGTTGCTGTCTATGTGATATATTGTGGGTACTTTGTTTTTTCCAAAAGGGATGACTATACATTTTTTGGCATTTAGTTTAAGGCCGTAATGCACCAGTTGTCCATTTCAGTGAGGCCTTTTTGTAGGATGTGTGTGTCTGCTGGTGTATCGACTATGGTGCCTAGTTTGCAGTCATCTGCAAACTTTGTCAGCCACAGCCCTCCCATGTTTGCTTTAACATCTGAGAAATAAATGCCGAACAAGAGGGGTCCCAGGACAGATCCCTGTGGGACACCACTTGTGACTGGCTTTGAGTCTGACATTGCTCCAGCGATTTTAACTTTATGGGTTCTGTCCTTTAGCCAGTTTGCAACCCATCTAGTGACATAAGGGTTTACTTTTAAGCTGTTTAGCTTATCTATGATGCCTGAGTGGGGTATTGTGTCGAAGGCCTTAGCCAAGTCCAGGTATGCTGTATGGACTGCTTTGCCCTCATCGATGGCTCTAGTGACTGTTTCAAAAAAGTCAACCAGGTTTAAAAGGCAGGATCTGCCCTTTACAAAGCCGAACTGGGTGGGGTCAAGTGTCTGTAGGTCCCCTATGTCTCTTTTTATGAGTTCCATAATGATTCTTTCCATAGCTTTGCAGACCAGGCTAGTTAAGCTTATGGGGCGGTAGTTTCCAGGGTCTGTAGAGGCACCCCCCCTTGTGGAGTGGGATCACTGTTGCTGTACGCCAGTGTTCAGGTACATATCCCGAAGTAAGGCTAAGGTTAAATAGCATTTTTATGTGTGGGTTTAGCTCCTCTTGGAGTTCACGTAACACGCACCCCGGGATACCGTCAGGTCCCATTGATGCTGTGTTTTTGCTTTGTTTAGGCGGTTCTCACTTGGACATCTGAGATGATAGGGAGATTACATTCAGCTGGGATAAGTATTTCTTCTTTGGGGGTGAAGGAGGGGAGAAATTTGCACTGAACCTGTCAGCCAGAATGTTAGCAATATCTGTGGGTTCAGTGTATTTTTTGTTGTTGTGAACCAACTCTGAGCATATCTGAGGGTTTCCGCCCAGGTTGCTAACATAGCTGAATAAGGCTTTGTGGTTATCTTTAGTGTCCTTAGCGATTTTTCTCTCAAAGTTTGCCTTGGATGTTTTTATGAGAGAATGTAGTTTTCTGCTAATGTTGATCAGAGATGTCTTCCCTTCATGGGATTTTGCTCTGACGTGCAGTAGCTTCCTTTTTTTGTTATACAATTTGTTTATGGCTGAGGTCCACCAGACAGGACGCTTACATTTGGTGAAGAGGGACTTGGATTTGTTTGGGATTACATGATCCATGCATTCTTGGAGATGTCCATAGAAAGCATTTGTGAAGGATTCGGCATTGTGGGATGTGGTATCCACTGGCACAGTGGGCTTAAAGGATACCATCTCAGTCTTAAGAAGAGTGAAGTCTGCTTTTGAGAAGTTTTTCACTGTGGTCTTTTGTGCTGGGGGTGGAGTTGGGATATGTGTATCCAGGGTGATTAGTTTGTGGTCAGATCTCACTAGTGAGGGGTATACTTCCAGTGTGGAGCATTTTGTCCCCATGTTTGTGATGATCAGGTCTAGTATATTATCTCCCCTAGTGGGAGAGGTGACTAGTTGTTCCAGTGCATTTGAATTTATGAATTCGAGGAACCTTTGGGCTAGGGTATTAGGGCTAGAATAATGTACCCAATCTATGTTTGGGTAGTGGAAGTCTCCCAGTATGATGGTATTTTGTGATACATTCATATCCTCCAATGTCTTCAGGAAGGCTGAGTGGGGTTCTTGAGATTGGGAGGGTGGTATGTAACATGCTACCAGTTGTATAGCAGTTTTGCCTATGGTTAGTTGCACCTGTATGGTCTCTGATGCTTCATGTGTTGCTACTAACCTGGAGGTGTGGGTGTTCTTTATGAATATGGACACTCCCCCTCCCTTTGTGGTTCGGCCCGGGTTTTGGGGCCGAAAAACATGATACGAGGTATAGCCTGGTAGCGCTGGGGTGCTCTCAGGAGCCTTGAACCAGGTTTCCGTTACTGCACAGACGTCAATGTTCTCCATGCTGAGGAGAGACAAAAGTATAGAATAACAGTATGGAAACCTTATATGTAAATGAGCATGAGTAAAGTGAAATAAGTAAAGCAGAAATGGAGGTCCACTTATAAGACTGTAGACTGTATGATGAAAGTATTGTTTGTAAGTTATATTAGACACAGACAAAAGTATAGAATAACAGTATGGAAACCTTATATGTAAATGAGCATGAGTAGAGTGAAATAAGTAAAGCAGAAATGGAGGTCCATGGATGTGAAAATTTAAGCTATTACAAAAGATTAAAAGATCTGAACTTGTACATTGTCCTACACTGATATTTAAGGGGAGATCATATTCTAATACATACATAACTACTTTTGGGAATGTTTGGAGGTTATCAAAGAGTAGTAGAGAATCACCCGCCAACATATGTAGAAAATGATATAGGAATTAAATGTACTAATCTACTGTCTGAGAGAGTAGATGATGCAGTGAAAGATTACAAAATTGCATTAAAGCAAGCATTAGTTTAAATATTTTAAACAACATGGGCACTTATTATGGAAGAGAACTCAGCACAGCTCCTCGTGGTATCCAGCAGAGTTCCTAGAGCAGCAGAGAAAGGAAAAAGCGATCTTTCCAGATTTTAAGTATTTTTTTCTTGCATTTTTCGACCATTTGTGTTATTCGACGACTGTTTCTGTCTATTTTATAGTGGTATTACCTGTTTTTCCTGTTTTTATAAGCTTTAATTGTTGGTTGCACTTCTTAGTTTAAGTTTGCTTAAAAGTTAAACTACAGGCTAATACACTCAAGTGTACTAGCTTTTGATAGCATTTAATCGAAAAGCAAAGCATTTATAGTGTTTTCTGTTCTGTCTGTGAAAAAAAAACTTGAAAAAAACAAAAAAATATTTTTGTTCTCCTAACTTTCCTGGCTAGTTTGTTCCAGTGATCAGATTTTGCTGATCCCTGGGCTTTGTCTTGGTTCCTGTACTTCTCCATTTTCTTTGTTTAGTCAGGGGGAAGTTTCTTTACTCACCAGTGGGAGTGGGGAGTACTGAGCTGCCTGTTTGTCCTCAGAGGAGTGGTTTAAGACAGTAACTTGTAGTTCAGTGGCCATTTTGGGTCATTTCCTGCCTTTTCCAGTCGCGTGCTTTAGCGCGATTTAGCGCGGAGTTGCCACTAGAGCAGCATCGGGCAGAGCCCGGAGTTGCCACTAGAGCAGCATCGGGCAACGCTGGTTTAACAAGGTTAAACTTTTTCTGGCTCCATAAAGTCTGTTCTTCATTTTTTTCCCTTAGAACTCTACTAGTAACCTAAACAGTATATCCCTTGACTAAAAAGCACAGCACTTGTTCCTAAAAGTTTTAAGCTCAGCACTTGTCACTTGTATATTACACAAAGTCCCTCACTTGCGAAACCAGGAGTACCCACTTCCTTACTAAGTCCTCTCTTATTCAGTCTCATACCTAACTTCTTAATTTTTCTAGCATGTCGAAGGGCCAGATGCTGGCGTCCTCTCCTGCCCAGTTGGTGAATCTGGGAATATTGAGGCAATGTTACAATTGCCTCATGTACACAGACAACCCTCTCCTCCTCCCACATAACACAAATACTTGCGAGAGATGCAGCTATTTAGCCAAACTGGAGGCTGAGCTCTCTCAACTCAGGACTGGCAAGACCAGACAGGAGGAAAAGGCAACTACACAAACCACAAAACCAGCCTCACATAATGCTACCACACCACTGAATCAAACACATAAACACACAAAGACATACTTGGAGGCTCTGAGTAAAAATTTACCTAAACAGCAGAGGCCTCCAAAGCAGACACCCAAACAACTGCTACCTCAAGACAACCCACAAGCAACACATAAACCACAAAATCAGTGCGCAAAGCAGTCACAGCCCTTAAGGCCAAATACAACACCAAACATACTTGTCATAGGTGACTCCATAGTCAGACACACTGACGTCCCACTCACCAGGCTGAACAAGGAGAGGGTCACAGTAAGCTGCCTATCGGGCTAGAATCCGCCACATAACACAAGCACTGGTCACTCCACGGCAAGTACAAATATGACACAGTCATTGTCCATGCTGGTGTGAACGACCTGAGACGTACCTCCCTGGACTACATGAAAAGAGACATAGAGGAGCTTTCTGATTATGTAGCCCAGGCAGGTATGACCCTGACCCTGAGCAGTATCCTTCCTTCACCAAGAATGATTCCACAATATAGAGACAAGATGATCAGCTTTAACAATTGGCTTAATGTCTGGTGTCATTCAAAGGGGATCCAGTGTCTGTCTGCCTGGGATGACATGCTTGACAAGCCACGCTGCTTCACAAGGGGCGGCTTGCACCTGTCACCCCTGGGATTCCGGATATTGGCTAAGGCTCTTGCCACCCCCATAGTGCCTTTTATAGGCAAGGCTCAAATTCTAAACCTACCACCCTAGAAAACAAAAATGGGAAGAAACTGAGGGTAATGCTGCTCAATGCCAGAAGTCTAAATCTCAAAATGCACGCACTCGAGGCCCTTCTCAGTATGGAGAACATCGATGTCTGTGCTGTAACTGAAATCTGGTTTAAGGCTCCTGAGAGCACCCCGGCACTATTAGGTTTTACCTCATATCATGCGTTTCGGCCCCAAAACCCGGACCACACCACAAAAGGAGGGGGTGTATCAATATTCATAAAGGATACCCACACCTCCAGGATGGTGGCAACGCACGAAGCTTCGGAAACCATCCATGTGCAACTAACCATAGGCAAAACTGCTCTACAAATTGTAGCATGCTACAGGCCACCCTCTCAAACTCAGGAACCCCACACAGCCTTCCTGAAGACACTGGAGGGTATAAATGTATCTCCAAACACCATCATATTGGGTGACTTCAGCTACCTGAATATAGACTGGGAACATTACTCAAGCCCTAACTTTCTAGCCCAATGGTTCCTGGAGTTCATAAATTCAAATCCCATGGAACAGCTATTCACTGTTCCCACGAGAGGAGAAAATATACTAGATCTCATTATCACAAACATGGGGACAAAATGCTCCACACCGGAAGTATATCCCTCATTGGTGAGATCTGATCATAAACTAATCTCACTGGAAATCCACATCCCGCCCCCACCCCAAACAAAAAAGACCACAGTGAAGAACTTCTCTAAAGCAAACTTCACACTACTCAAGACTGGTGTGGTATCCTTCAAGGCCCCTGAGCCAGTGGAAACCACAACCCAAGCTGCGGAAGCCCTTACAAATGCCTTCTATGAACACCTCCAGGACTGCATGGATCAGGCAATCCCAAATAAAACCAAGACTCTTTCCACAAAGGACAAACATCCAGTCTGGTGGACCCCAGCCATTAACAAACTTTACAATAAGAGGAGAAAGCTATTACATGATAGAACAAAATCCATAAAAGGGAAGTCACCCCGATCATTATTAGTAAAAAAAATATGAGCACTCATAAAATCAACTAAGGCCAATTTTGAGAGAAAAATTGCCATGGATTCAAAGGACAATCATAAGGCCTTTTTCAGCTATGTTAGGAACCTGGGTGGAAACTCCCAAATATGCTCAAAATTAGTCCAAAATGATACAAAAATCACTGAACCCACAGACATTGCCAACATACTGGCAGACAGGTTCAGTGCAAACTTCACCCTCTCCCTAAAGGAGAGATAACTATCCCAGCGGAGAGTAGCCTCCCAGATATCTCAAATGCGCAGGTGAAAGCTGCTCTCTAAAGCTAAAAACACAGCATCAATGGGACCGGATGGTGTCCCCGGCTGTGTGCTACACGAGCTAAATGAGGAATTAAACCCACACATAAGGCAGCTGTTTAATCTCAGCCTTACCACAGGATACGTGCCCAAGGAGTGGCGTACGGCAACTGTGGTCCCACTCCACAAAGGCGGTGCCTCTACGGACCCTGGTAATTACCACCCCATAAGCTTAACAAGTCTAGTCTGCAAAGCTATGGAGAGGATCATAATGGAGCTCATAAAGATATAGGGGACTTGCAGACATTGGACCCGACCCAGTTTGGCTTTGTCAAGGGAAGATCATGCCTTTTGAACTTGGTCGACTTCTTCAAAACAGTCACCAAGGCCATTGATGAGGGAAAGGCAGTCCATACAGCCTACCTTGACCTTGCAAAGGCTTTCGACACAATACCCCACTCAGGTATTGTAGAAAAACTTACCAGCTTAAATGTAAACCCATATGTCATAAGATGGGTTGCAAACTGGCTTAAGGACAGAACCCACAGGGTTAGAGTTGCTGGCACTATGTCAGACTCCAAGCCGGTCACAAGTGGTGTCCCACAGGGCTCGGTCTTTGGCCCCCTATTGTTCGGCATCTACTTCTCAGAAGTACAGGCCAACATGGGAGGACTTTGGCTGACAAAGTTTGCAGATGACTGCAAACTGGGCGCCATAGTGGAAAGTGCATCGGACACGGATATCCTTCAGAAGGGACTCACGGAAACAGATAGCTGGTGCCAGAGCCATGGCCTGAAGTTAAACGCCAAAAAATGTATAATCATACCCTTCGGGAAAAACAAGGTAACCCCAAGCTACCATATAGGCGGCAATCCACTAAGCACAGAAGAGGTTATCAGGGACCTGGGGACCCAGGTTGACAGTGGCCTTTCTTTTGACACTCACGTTGCTAAAGTGGTTAGAAAGACCTTCTACATTGCCCACCTGATCATGAAGGGATTCACATCCAGATCTAGTGAGGTCATTGTTCCCTGTACTCTTCACTTATCAGACCAATGATCGAGTACAATGCCCCATTCGGGATGTATCTCACCTGACATCTGCAGCAATTGGAGAGACCCCAAAAGTTCCTCACCAAAAGGATAAAGGGACTCCAAAATCTGTCATATGCTGCCAGATTGAAGAAACTCCAGCTCTATTCAGTCGCATACCGTCTGCTCAGAGGTGACATGTGCCTGACATACAAGGCCATGTCCAACCCGGAATTAATGGACATGCTCCCCTCAAAAAATCCAAATCCACCAAAACCACTAGAGCAAGCGACTTAAACCTTAGCACGGATATAAATAGGACATGCTGGAGGGATAGATTTATCACTCAGAGACTCCCTATGCTGTGGAATAAAATCCCGGTCCATGTGAGGCAGAGCACCTCGCTGGCTCTGTTCAAGAGAAATCTTGACCTGTGGATGGGAGAGCGTAGGTTTACCCCAGGAATCATCTCTGTGTCACTGCTGGACAGAGGCACAACAAACTAATGGGCACAGTATTTTTTCATATAAGGGGTGGCGTAAGCCACAAAACTTTGGGCTAGGCTTATAAATGCCTCAGGGCAGATAGCCTAGTATAAACCTATGAACCTATGAACCTATGAAATGACTGCTTTGATATATAGAGAGACTAGAAGGGAATTGCAGCATGTGTCTGAAATATTTCTATGTATGCATGCATTGAGCATTTCAAGCACATCTTATTGAGCATTTTCTAACATGTGCTGCTTTGTATATAGATTTTGTTTTAGCATTGTGCACATAATACCTATTTGCAGAACTTTTTATTCCTAATTATACCTACTTTAATTACTGCTCTTTGTTAAAGTTTATCACATCTGAGGGCCATCCTCCCAATCATATCTTGTTTTGACTGTATTTACATGTCCTTTTTATCTACTGACTTTCATAATACCTTGCTATATCTTTCCCTACTCAGCATAAATCATGTCTGAAAAGGGTCTACAGAGCATAACTGCCCAATTATCAAATAAATGAATAAATAAATAATATTTTCCCTGCTGCTGACTTGAGATGTAGGGGAACTGTGTTTAACCCTTTTGATCTCATTTTTGCATGTTACTTTTTTACAACACAAATGTGAACTTCATTTAAATTGACATGTTCTGTTTGCATTATTAATACATATACAGTATTACTGATGTTAATTTTTCTGCATATCATTTGGAATAACTGCTTTTTATTATCATGTTTTATTGTAGATTTCCCCAGTGTTGGGAGGATGGCCTCAGTGTTGGGAGGATGGCCTAATGGTTAAGGTATTTGCCTTACAAACACAAGGTACACAGTTTGAGTCTCAAAAGGGATAATTGGCTAGGCTTAAAATGGCTCGCAAGGGCAGTTAGCCTAATACTAACCTATGAACTATGAACTATAAATCACGATCAGTGTTTTATATATGACAGGTAAGCTTCTTGTATGGCAATGTTTTTGTGACTAATTTCTCTTGTATTTTAATCCATGGTTGCTAAGGACTTTAGTAAGTTTTTGAGTTTTGCAGTTTAACTCATATTTTCCTTTCTGTTTTTCATTTTTCTATAAAGTATATCTTAAAATCTCTTCTTTATTTTACATTATAAGTTGAGATCAATTTGTAAAGTCTCTAATGAGTATTATTCCCTCCTCTTTTGGGATTTCCAATTCTTCCTTTAGGTATATTTCACTGAAAGACAAGGAAAGACCAGCTGTGAATCTTAGTACTTTATATACTTTAAGAGCTGATTGTCTTTGTTTTGCACCCAGGTTTCAGACTCATATGATACTGAAATAATTATTCAATTTAATCACTATTGTAAAATGTTGCATTGGAGAATTACTGTGCTTGCAAACAAATCTTATCAAGCCATATTTTTAACCTATGTTTTCAAGTGTTTGATACTCTATTGCCATTTGACCTTAAATGTGCAAGTTAAACTTAAATGTTTCCAGGACTGAACCTGTTCATCACATTTTTTTCAATTATAGGCTGTGACTCTCATTTCTTTTGCAAAACACAATTAATTTATCTATTTAGAATTATTTTAACTTATAATTTTTTATACCATTTGTCTAATTTTTGCAGTTGGTTTTATAAAACTGGACAAGTGAAAATTAGAACTAATAAGTCATCCTTATCCTTCATAACAGTGATTATTTCTTTCCCATTGTTTGGAAACATCAGGCTTTGATTCTGTTAACTTTTTATTATTTAACTGATTGTAAATTATAAATAGGCAGGGTGCTGAATCTTTTTTAAATTGAAAGCCAGCTTGTGAATTTATTTTTTTCATATCATTTGCTTTTACTTGTTAGTTACTATATATTTCCATAATTATTGCTTATATCTCTTTTCACTAACTTTTCCTTACTACCCTTTCCCAGCAAATGTTGTATCTCTAGGTTAACAAATGTTTCTTCAAGATCTAGAAATTTTTTGTTTTATTTATTTATTTTTTGCATGTATTTTACTAATATGTACTGAGGGAGAAGACAAGCTGCCTGTGATGAATACTTCACTCTATGGAAACTGTAGTTTTTATAAGCTGACTTTTTATGATTTACACTTCATTTCTTGTATCAAGATGGAATCTTGTATCTTCAATGATGAATCTAATAATACAGTATAATATATCATTACATTTATGTTTTTCCCTCTTCTATTGATACCAGGACAATATTAATTTTTTCATGAATCAGGACATGTTAACTCATTCCTTCCAGTACATCTCCTTTGAGTGTGTCCTTTTAACTCCCAGTGGATGTGACTTGAGCCTTTTAAAAAATGAAGTTATCACTTTACAGTTTAAACAAATGTCCATATCTCTGGAACCGTAGGCATTACTAGAAAACAGTCAATTGCAGACTATTCAGGATAAATGAAAATTTACATTAGTGGCATTCATTCACTTAGATGCTTTAAACTGTATTTTATAAGCCAAAATAATGACAGTGAATATTAATTTTATAATGTTGTATAAACAGCTTATGATATCTTAGTAACCATTCAAGACACATACTGCCAGCAAGAGTTTTTTCATACAGCTGTGAACTTTCATAGAGGCTATGCAGTTCTGTCTGTGTTACCTGACTGTTGAGATATTTAGAAAAATAAGATAACAATTACAATACAAATGAACACTATACACATACTATTTAATATCTTTTTAAATGTATTAGAAAGATTTCAAATATCAATGCAATTGTGTTTGCCATCATGTATGTTGTAATACAAAATCTGGTACCTTGAATGTAGCATGGTTTTGGAATTACTAATGCAAATATTAATAAGCAACATTTGATGCCTAGAGGCATGATTAGGAGGTAACTGCAGAAATGCCTGGAGGTACACTGAACTGTAATGAGTTAAATGTTTAATGTAATTTTGATATCTAATACTTAGGATATTTCCTGTTCAGTATTGGCTACCTCACAAACTTCATTATTCCATTGGGTCTTCCTAGAACCTTTTTTGACATCTATTTCATTTCTACTTTTATTTTATCTAATTCTATGTTGCCAAACCTATCTTGAAACATGTTATTGATATATCAGTCATAAAAAGTCTTATCCAAATCCCTTTACAATTTATTGCCAAAATGTTAAGCTATCATTCTTCAAATTAATTTTAACATATTACGACATCTATTTTCTCTGTACTTATTTTTTATTTATAATTATAAGATGTTTACCCCTAACCGGGATAAGCCAAAAGACACAACAACATTTTTTCAACCTTTACCAAAGTATAATCATGTTTATATTTAGACCCCACACATTTACATGCTCCTTTCTTTTTTGTTTTAGTAAGTCAACATTCTCTGTCATACCATCTGTTTTATTTTATTTTTCATCCCCATTTTCTTGGTAAATGTTAACATTTAACTACTTTAGATGTCCTCATCGAGTTCCTGTCCTCATATGCTGACAATCGTTTTTTACTATTTTCTTTATTTCTTCTTTGCTACTTTTTACATCTGATGCACTGTCACTCAAATTATTGATATTTTCTGTACCATACTTATTTACTTTCTAAATAATTACTAGTTTTGCTTCAGCTATTAGTGAAAAGTGATTGCTTTCAACTCTTACTTGAACTTTTAATCTGTATTTTTTATTAATTTGCCTTCAAATGTTAATGAATTATCAACCTGCAGTTTTTGAAACACCGAGTGAAGTTGGGACTATCTTCCTGTACCAGTCCATTAAGTTACCAAGCCCTCTCTAACTTTTTCAATAATTGTTGATCATGCATTTTATAATTTTATATGTCAATCTTCTATTTTCATATTTTCTTGTATAATCCTAATACTTTTGGAATTGTCCTGCACTTTTATTTAAACGTCAATGACCACACAGTTATGGCATTTCTTATTAATTATGTTTGTGTGTTTTTTCCCCAACATTTGCTTGGATGAGTTGTTTCATTTCTTTTTATGAGGTATATGAACAATCAATGTATAACCATATCATAATTTATGGTAATTTCTGTCAAAATATAACTATTTGGCCTTTTGATAAATTTGAAATAAAAAACTGACTATCTTAAATATAATCAGTCATTCCTCAGCTGATCCATTTTTTTTACTCTTCTGTGTACATTGCAATGCAATATTGGCATAGTTCCTTCACTTCCTAATCAGAGTTGGACATTTCTTATGTTTTGATTTGATCTTTCACCTGTGTATATTCCTGCTTCATCCATACCTCTCAGCTCTCCAGATATTTGCAGAATGCCCAGATTTCTGGTCCATTCCTCATACAAATTTCTGTTTTTTCTCTCAAATCACATTGAGGATTGAAGTTAATAAATAATGACATACATTTGAGTTTCAGGCTTTATATCCTTCAGAAAATGCATGCTAATACAACTCATGTTATTCTAGCAGCTTTTTAAGTTTATAAGAGCACTATTTTAAATCTGTTCCTATTTTTGGGCCTTTGTCCCCCATTTTTTTGGGGATCTGTCCAGATTTAAAAGAAAACAACTAGGATAAATGATGAGTGGTATAAATAGCCAACTCACAAAAAGAACCACTAACAACCAGGCAGGGAAGAAAAATAAATATAATACCGCACAATGAACTTAGCATAAAAAACTTTTAATTGTACGCTTTCATCCACAAGGACTTCTTCAGAATACATATAAAATGCAACACTATATAATGCATTTAAACTACCATTAACCAATAATAATCAATAATCAATTAAACAATAATTATCCATTTAATCACAATAAAACTTCTTAAAGATACATAAGTCAAACAATAAAAATACAGACTGAACTTGTTATCAAATAACATGTTTTTATTACTTTTATATTTGTTACTGTAAAGGGAACTGTAAACTACACTTGTATTTTGAGCCACATTCTTGACAAATATTGCAATTTGTCTACTTCATGCTATTCAGAATATATCACTTGTCTGTATTTCCTGTGAATCAAGTAACCAGATCTGAGTGACCTAATGGCTATATATGTCATTGTGGTACCTAATAATATAGGGCCATATTTCTGAAGCCTTTTGAAATTTGCTAGCACATTTTTGTGTCAAAATGCAGCAGTGCTCAACTACAGAATGAAGTTGTCGATTTTAGGTATAAAGTCATACAAGCAATCTCTCTCTCTCTATATATATATATATATATATATATATATATATATATATATGGAGAGAGAGAGAGAGAGAGAGATGGGTGTAAGGCAGTTGGTCAATTTTTCCTTTCATTGGAGAAAAAAAGTCGATCAAATGCATTCAATCAGATGGTGCTGGCTTTTCTCATTCCAAGATCAAGGAACAGTGGTGATTGGGGAATTTGCACTTTCTCCACCTCATATATATGCATATATGTATGGCAATCAAACTTTGAAATTTATACTTCACCAACAGATTTTGGTAAATGTATTGTATTTACACTGTTGAATGTTTTGGGTGTTGGAAGGAGGAAGATTGATTGCATGTGTGTAAAATATGTGTAGGTTTGGGAGTTTAATGCAGAAACGTTTTGATATGCTGAAAGTTCCAGAATTATGGGGTGTGAATGTTTGTGCTGGTGTTGGCAGGTAAGTATTAGAATAAGAGCTAGGCAAGGGGATACATTTACTGTTGTTCATGTGTATTGCTGTATGTGGTATGCATAACTAAGTGTGCAGTGAAACAACAGTGTTACAGCAAGGGTTTTTCTAAGATAAGGTAATGTGTACTAACCCTAACCCTAACCCTAACTCTATACCATACCTTAGGGAAAACCTTTTATTTATTATTTATTTAGTTTACATTTGTTGACTAGGTTAGTCTGACTGGGAAGAAAGCCCTTTTTCAGCAGAGACTCGGGGAGAAAAGCTCCATAAAAGTACAAGAAAAACACTTTTAAATATAATTCAAATCAGTTCAAACAAAAGATAAGCAATTCAGTTTAAACAGTTGCGATGCAGTCATGTTTCTGCAGTTATTAGACAGTCATATTTTACAAGGCATAATATAGTAAGCACAACAAATAGAGTAGAGATGAGTAGGGAAGATACAGAGGCTCTTAAAAGTGAAAATAGAAGGGAGAGAGGATGAAAAAAGGGTAGAAATGAGTTTAGTGTAAACAGTTAAATAGTAATAGGAGTAATTATATAGCTTGTATTAGTTTTAAAATATGAATATACAGATGATGAGGAAAAACAGGAGGGATAAGAAGAGAGAATGTGAAACAGGAAAATGTTGGATTGAGAGATGAGAAGAGGGCAGAGAGAGAGAAAGAAGTTATGGTGGCTGCATGCAGTAGCAGGACCAGTGATTTTTGAGGTGTTCCTTGATAGCTGCCTTGAATAGTTTTGGATTGGTAAGGGCTCTAATCTTTTCAGGCAGTTTATTCCAGGACATGGAAGGGTGGTAACTAAAAATGTTACATCCAAATTTAGGTTTGGGTTTATAGATTTGGAGCACATTTTAGTCAGAACTTCTAACATGGCAGGAGGGAGGGTAGTGTGAGATGAGAGGAGCAAGCATTGGACAGTAAGATGGTTGGTATAGGATTTAGTGAATAATGGAGATCTGTGAGAGTAAAAGTTGGTGAGGTAGTTCTAACCAGTTTATAAGTTTTAGAGAGATGCAATGATGGGATTTGTAGGTTTGTTGAGCTGCGAAGCGAGCATCTTTATTGTAGGTGGTTTTGAGTTTAGCAAGGAGGGTAGAGTTGAGAATAGTAAGGATCTGGGAGCCTTGCATAAGACTGGGTAGGAGGTATGAAGGGTCTATATTGTCTTATCGGACGATGAAAAGAGCAAATGCTTTCATCGATCTGATAATGTCGAAAGGAGAAAATAGTGAAGTCACAGACCATCGATTTTTCCCAGGGAAAAAAATTGGTGGGCCATCTTTGGGACTTTGCCATTTCCTCCACTATGGTGTGATCTTGGAGTTGGTATATTTATGTAGGGGGGTGTGGGGAGCACAGCCCCCCACATTGGGGAGTGTGGTGGGCAAAGCCCCCCACTTAATTCTGTGTTTAAACTTTTTTTTTTTTTTTATGGAGCAGCAAATTATTTCCCTGAGAAAAAATTTGTTGTTCCATGTATTTGCATTTTTGTGGTTTTGACATTATCATTTTGATGAAAGAGCATTCGCTCTTGTCATCATCTGATAATGTGATATAGATGTGGTATGAATGGAAGAGAGTAATCTTGGCTTCAGGGGAGAGGAATCATTTTGTTCTGTAGAGCAGTCCGAGTTTTTGGTGAGTGGTTTTGATACAATTATTGACATGTAAGTTGAATTTTAGTTGGTCATCAATGGTTATTCCTAATAGTTTGGTGCTGGGTTTTACTTGTTTACGAGTATTGTTTAGGGATAATATAGTGAACGTTGGTTTGATATTAGCATGGTTTTTAGGGAGGAAGAGTAGCAATTTGTTTTTTTTGGGGGGGGTTGAGGATGAGCTGGTTTTCAGTGAGCCATGTTTTGACTGAGTTAAAGGCTGTTTGGGTGGCAGAATAGAGTTCAGAAGGAGAGTTGGCAATTTTAGTAACAGTTGAATCATCAGCGTATTGAACTAGTGAAGACTGGGGGCAAGAGGACTGGAGTTGGTTAGTGAAAATATTAAAGAGTAGAGGCCCTAAGATAGATCCTTGTGGTACACCCATTTTCAATGGGAAAGGTAGCGAAAGTGTTGATTGCCATTTTACTGATTGGGATCTGTCAGGGAGGTAGCTGGAGAATCATGAGACTGCATCAGGGCAGAAGTTAATTATGAGTAGTTTGTTCAACAGGAGAGGGTGAGAAACTATACCAAATGCTTTAGACAGATCTAGGAATAGGCATGAAACCAGTTTGTGGTCATCCCTGGCAAGAGAGACAGTACTGAGAAAGGATAAGAGTGCTGTGGTAGCACTATGTCTGGGTCTGAAGCCATGTTGAGTAGGAGTTATAAGGTTTTCTTGGGTAAGATATTGCATAACCTGTTTATGTACACACTTCTCTAGATAGAAGGGACAGGATAGCAATATGGTGGAAGTTAGAGATATCTGAGGAGTTGCCACCTTTGTGTATTGGAAGAGAGTGACATTGTTTCTATATAGCAGAGACTTTTGCTTCTAGTATAGAGCACTTAATTAGTATGGATACTCGCAGGGAATAGACTCAGCTGCTAGTTGAAGAAAGGTAGGGGGAATAATATCTCTTGATGCAGAGCAAGGTTTTTAAGTTAGATAGTACGGTTTTGATAAAGGAGGTCGGTACTGGTTTGAGGGAGAAGGTATTATAGGTTCATAGGTTTATAGGTTGGTACTAGGCTATCAGCCCTAGGACCTATACAAGCCTAGCCATAACAATTCCCTGGCTATTTCTTCCCACATTATTTACTTTCCTGGACCCCTGTCTAGAGAGAGCTGTAGTAGAAGATGAGTTGGTGAAAGAAAGGTTTGGAGTTGAAAGTGAGTTTGGATTTAAAAGCTTAAATATGGAGCCAATAAAGTAAGAATTAAACATGGTAACAATTTCTAAGGGTGTTTTATCTGGGGATGGATTTGTGAGGCAAGGATTACCAGAATGTAATATTTGGTTAATGGAGTGCCAGAATTTTTTTGAGTTTGATTTTAATGCAGTAGGTGGGTTGTAGTAAAAGTCCTTTTTATCTTTGTTAATGTGTTTTTTGTTATGTTCCTAACTTCTCTGTATTTTTGCAGGTCAGAGGAGAGTTTGGTTTGGGACCATTTTTTCCATAGCTTGTCTCTGGTTTTCATAAGGTTAAGAGTAGATTTGGACAGCCAGGACGATATGTTTGATTTAATGAGTATGGTGCAGAGAGGAGCAAGAGAATCCAGGATGCTGAGAAAGGTTGAGTTGAACTGAAGGACAGCTTCATCTAGAAGGAGATATTTTAGGAAATTCCAACTGATTTTAGAAAAAAGGATGTTGAAAGTAACAGAGTTAATTAGAGAGTTTGCGGCAAGTAATGGATCTGGGTGGTCTAGATAAGTGGGGGGAGAACCTAGTTACTTTTACTGGTAAGTGATCACTTAAGGTGTCTGATAGGGTTAGGGGGTCATGGTATTTTGAAGGTTGAGATGTGAGTAGCCAGTCTATGAGGCTGTTTGTGGTATGAGAGTTATTTGAGTGGGTTGTTTGGGTGATAAGCTGAGAGAAGCCATATAAATTAATGTTGATTTTTGAGTTTGGATCAGAGGTAGTTAACCAATTGATATTCATATCCCCTAGGAGAATGATTTCATTAAGAATATTATGTGAGAAAAAGGAGAGTATATTTTCAAGTAGATGAATGTTGTCCCCTGGAGGTATATAGGTTGCAGCTACAGTAATGGCTGCATGGTCATTGATTTTAAGGTTTGTGGTGAGTAGTTCAGCAGGAGAGAAAGATGGCATAGGTTTTGTTAGGAGTGTAAGGGTGAGGTGACTGGCATAAATTATTGCCACACCACCTCCCCTTTCTGTTAGGGCAATCTAACCGTAGTATATTATAGCTAGGGGGAAGGATGTCTTTGTCTGGGATTTGAGGTTTTAACCAGGTTTCTCTCAAGGAAATTACATCAGGGGAGTTAAGGGTAATCCAGGCATGTAATTCAGTAACTTTGTTTAAAATGCTGTGAGTATTGATAGAATAGAAGGAAATGTGTTTATTGGCAATGGAAGACTTAATGAAGAGGTGGTGGTTGGGATAGGTCCAGGGTTAGGATGTATGCCTCCTGATAGCAGCAGGCTAGTTAGAGGGTGGCTGGAGTTTAATTAAGGTGTGAGGTAGTACAAAAGTTTATCTTTGGTTTTGGAAGCAGGGTGGAGAGTGGGTAAGATTTTAATTTTTGGGAAAGGGGTGTTTGTGGGAGGAATAGATGAAGATATAGTAATAGAGTAATGATTAGAAATATGAAAAATTGGATGAGGGTACGTAGGTGAAGTATGGATAGGAGATACGAGTGGTATGAGTGGTTAGAAAGAGAAGAAAACTTAGTGGGGGTAGGAGAAGGACTGGTAGAGTTAATATAGACATGATGTATGTGAGAGGAATGAATATGAATGAGAGACTGTGATGGGAAGAAGTAGGAGTAGAATGGGAAGAGAGAAGACATTTAGAACTTAATTCCCTTGGGAGGTATAGCTAAGGACTTCAGACAGTGATGTAGACTGTTGGTAACAGGTGGTGTAATCTAAGGCAATATCAGCAGTGTTTGCAGGAATAGGAGATAAAGGTCTGAGCAACAGGAAGGAGTGGGGGTTGAATGGGTGTGATGATGTGATATATGGCTATAAAGAAAATGATATGGGGGTGGTTGGGAGGTGAGCAAAGGGAGCACAAGCATAGCAAGGGTGAATGGAGTGGGGCTACACCTTCTGCAGAGAAACAGCTCAAAAAACAATCTGTGAATCCCAACCCCATACAGACCAGTAAAACCTACCTCCAGGTATTGTTTTCAAAATTTTAGTACATGGAGTTAGCTAGGCAAAAAGTTTTACTCTGGGGGATTGGAATTTATGCTTTAAAATAGAGTGGAGGTAAGGAGGCTGGACAGAGGGTGGGAGGAGGTTGGCAGGTACCAGTGGTATAGTGCTCACCTGGGATTACTTAATACTATGACTGTTCAGGCAGTTATGTCTGAATGGGAGGTGGGTTTTAGTTAATAGATCCCAGTACTGAACTGCTTAGTTCTTTTTGCAGTCTTTTTTTTTCAGTTTTCTGAATTGTCCATTATGTTCCTTTTTGATATGCTGGCATGATTACCTAAGTTTTGATGTCTGTACATTTTGAAAAGTCATAATATACTCAATGATATCTATATCTAAATCTAAATCTATATCTATATATATTGTCTATATTTATATCTATATGTGTGTGTGTGTGTGTGTGTGTGTGTGTGTGTGTGTGTGTGTGTGTGTGTGTGTGTGTGTGTGTGTGTGTGTGTGTGTGTGTGTGTCTATATAAATATCTATATTTATTGAAAGTATATGATAATAGAGGTTTATGGACTGGAGCATGGGACTGCAATGTGATACTGAAACTGGAAAATGATTGTAATGTACATATTCCAATTATTATTAATGTCGAAGGAGACAGAGGTTTGGTGAGATAATGGGGACTGAAAAAGACATGATTTTTGTGTGGAAAACCATTGTATTTAATTAAGAAATGTGAAAAAAGAATTGTTTTTATATGTGGGGCAGAATGCAAAAGATTGTGAACCTAAATGTTATAAATGTAAAAAAGTGGGACATTTGGGGGAGGTATGAGGGAAAAAGAAAATGAAGTAGTATCAGATATAACAGAGAATGTAATAAAACAGAGTAAAGGGTAATGCTATGGAAAAAGACAAAAAATGGGAAAAAAGATAGTAGTAGTACTGATATGGAGCAAGTAACTGAAAAAACGTGAACGATTATTTAAATGCAGTAAATTTTGAAGAAGAGGAATCACGTTTAAGTGGGAATGATGATGGTAAATGGAATATGGATTGACAAAAAAAAATTCAAGTGGAAAAAGAGTGAAAGAAAGGAAAAGGAAAACTATAGAAGACTTAAAAAAGAATGAAGAAAGGGAAAGGATGACTACATACCATTATTTAAAGTAGAGTCATGTGTTTTGTCAATAAATGTGAATAGTTTTAAAAAGTGGAAAGAAGGAGAGGGATTTTGGAGTGGTGTAAAAAGTTAGATAGTAATGTTATTATACTAGAAGATATTAGATTTTTGTAAAAACAGAAAAGATATCAAACAGAAGTCTGATAGTAGAAAAACACAATATGGAATTTTGAGAAATAGACCTGTTCAAGAATACTTGTATTATATAAAGATAGAATTAGAAAGTTAGATGTTACATTTGTTATAACAGGTACAATTACTATTATTGAAGTAAGACGGAGAGAACATGTTATAAGAATTATTGCATTATATGCTTGTGTTATAACAAAAGAAGAGGGAAGAAATGTTTAGAAAGATAATACAATATGAAGCAGCTAATATGGAAATAAGTGTAATAGGGAACTTCAATTGTAATTTAATGCAACCTAACAAAAATATTTATGATGTTAAAGTAGTAAAGGACATTATAAAATATTAACAGTTAAAAATATGGAATTTAGAGACTTTGACATATAGAAGAGGGGAGAAAAGGACAGAAATAGATTTTTTTTTATTATCAGAAAGTTTAGTAGCAGTTGCATAAGGAGTATTACTGACATGGTTTTCAGATCATAGTGCAATATGGATTATGGTAAAAAGAAATGATGATTACATAAAAACAGGGAAAAACATAAAAAGAATAAATGAAGCAAAATGGGATTATAAAGGGAGAAAAGATGCCATGCGATTATGGCAAGATCACGTAGAAATTAGAGCATTTTACAAGAATTGGCCAGAATGGTGGCTACATTTTAAACTAAAATATGAAAATGTTATATGACATGGGAAAAAGAGAAAATATATAGTGAAAAGAGGAATTATAAGAATTTAAGTAATGATATGATTGAGTATATACAGAAGAATGATGAGAATTTCTTTAGTAAGGAACAGAAAATATATAAATTAATAAGAAAAAATAGAGCATTTATTGTATAAACAAAGATATTTTAAAAGGAAGAAAAGAAGAACTTGCACCTTATTTAAGTAAAATAATCAAAGGGGATAATGAAGGAAATTAAAGATTCATCAGGTAAGATACATAGCACACAAGAGGAGATTATAAATATAGTAAAATATTATATTAGGACAGTATTTAAAGAACACAAAAGTAAGACACAGAATAAATTGAAGGTACATACATTTCAGACATGGAGAATAAGGATTTAGAAAAAAAGAGATAGAAATAGAAGAACTAGAATAGGTAATAAAATGAATGAATTTAGATTCTGCAGCAGGACCAGATGGAATAGAATATAAAATGCATAAAAATCTGACATGAACAAAAAAATATGGTTTATAAAAGTATTAAATGAATGGTTAGAGAAAGGTTTTTATATGGAAAAAAAGACAAGGAAGAAATTTAAAACTGGAGAGCAGTTGTGTTAAATAATAAGGATTATATGATTTTTATGAAAATATTACACAAAAAGGATAGAAGGAAAAGTAGGTAAGGTTATAAATGATTATGCATTTGGTATAAAATGTAAAAATGTTCATGCCTTATTAATAATTAAAGAATTAGTAGATGATATAGTAGCTAGAAATGCTTATGCAAAAGTGATAGTATAAGACTTAGGTAAAGCATTTGATTCCATACATCATTTAGTATTATGGGATATATTGGATTTGTATAATATAAGTCAGAAGATTAAAATGTGTATTTGTCAGCATACAAGTATAATATAGTAATGATTGTGATAAATGGATGGTTGAGTGACAACATAAAGTTAGAGTAGAGTCAGGCAAGGATACCCATTGAGTGGCATATTATTCACATTAGTAAAGAATGTAATATCGGGGGCGTGGCCAAGATGCCAGACTGCTAGCAGCACTGAATTTCAGCTCTGCCTGCATTATACTATTATGATAGGAAATTCTATTTATTTTTTGAAGAAAACTGCTCAGATATATATGAGAAGTTGCATAATTATAAATCCTTTATTTTTTTTTTCAAAATGAGTATTGAAATAGAAATTTTTAGTATTTTTTCCTGTCAGAAGTTTTTCTACAAGGGATTCAGATATGAGTAACTCAAAGAACTCACATCAGGACAGTGTGGTGAAAAAGAAGTTACAAGCTATAATAACAAAATGGAAAAAATGGAAAATAAAATTGATCACATAAAACAGGATTATAGTAAGCAGCTGGACCCTCTAAATGAGGTAATCAAAAGACATTCAGAACAAATATCTTCTATTGAAAAAGCTGTTAGTGACATGGATGGCAGATTGACTGAGTATTAGAGTCATAATGATTTTCTTCTGAAACAGAATACAAAGCAACTAGAAAAAGTGAAAGACCTAGAGAGTAGGTCGAGGAGAAATAATATCAGAATTTATGGAGTACCTGAAAAAGAAAAAGGCAATAATATGATACAATTCCTGAACAAATGGTTACATACAGCATTAAATCTGCCTGAATCTCTTTCATTTGGAATTGAAAGAGCCCATCTGTCTTTATCAAAACCAACATCAGCTATTGGTTCGTCTATCCCTAGATCCATCATTGTCAGATTTTTGTCTTCCCAAGGTAAAGATTTGTACTGGAATCTGTATAGACAAACTCTCCTATTATAATAAATGAAAAAAAAATCATTTGTTTTGACAATGGTTATATCTCTTCTGTCATCTCTAGAGGAAAAGAATGTGTTCCCTTAATAAAGTCTCTCAAAAAGTCCAATATCGATGCTCAAATGTTTTTTCCTGCCAGGATAAAAAATATTTGCCTGATGGTGGGAAGATCTTCAGTTCACTACTAGAAGCCATGGATTTTATTCAAAAGACAAATATATTAACTGATACCGAAGACATGGATTGGGCTACACAAAGTCTGAAGAGACATGCAACAAAAAATGGATGGACTGTCAAAAAAAGAGGTAATAAAAATGAAAGGACAAATAAATAGGATGTTTTAAATGCAAAAATATTTTAACTTCAGCATTCCACTACCTGTTTGGAAAATTTCAACAAGGTAAAGGTAAAAAATGTTTTTTTTTTGTTTCTATATACGTTGACAGTGTGCACTGATTGTCTAGTAATACATTTACTTTTCTTGTGGTTAGGATACAAAGCTAATTAGTAATATCATTGTTATATGATATCCTAAGTGAACTGCATTCTTGTGTGTGTAAATGGTGGGGGAATGTTATAATATACATTAAACATATAATCCCAATGATAGATATGAAAAGAGCCACTGTCAATTAAAAAGAAGGTGGGGTTCATAAACATTTTAATATGTCATGAGTTATATGATAGTAATTAGCTGAATGTTTTTCTTATTTAATATTTTCTTTGTGGGATAAATGATTCTATCTTTCCCCCTTCCCTTTTTTGTTCTTATGTTGTATTGGGCTCACTGTGTCAGGATGAAGTTTCCTGTTGAAATGTGCAGTAAAAGTAATAGTGATGTTCTTCTCTAAATGTGTGAAAGAGAAGTCTAATGTATGCTTTTACTTTTATGTTTGTTTGTCTGATTATTTATCTGGCTATAAATGTAGTAACAGAAGATGTCTTAATCTGACTGGTAGGTTTGAAGGACATTGATGGTACTGGGAAGTACATAGAAGCAAAATAACAGCTTTGCTGGCTTGGTTGATTGTTAACTGTTATCATTCCTCATTGTTAAAGGTGTTCAAGCATTTATCTCTCTCTCACAGAGACAAAAAGATTATCATTTTGCATTTCCCACCAGAAGATCCTTTTTTTAGCTTTTGCGAGTTGTTTGAACTCACACGAGCAAGCATAAATTGCTCGTGATGCTCACAAGACAACAGCCACAAGGAAACACTGATTAGAAGTGATGTACAACCTTTTAAACCCGCACAGTTCAGAATGCAGAAACAGAGCTGCAGCCAGACTCGGGAACGAAACAGAATGAACTTCAAAAGGTATTCATGCTCAAAAGCTTTGAAAGGCAAAGAAATAATATAAATAATTATTTTAAAGCTACTGCAATGGTTATATTCCATAATGTCTCTATGACATTGAGCTTAGCAAATGAAACCAAAGCTAATGAATGTTATTTGCTGAATGAAGAGCAGAGTTTGGGGGTGGGTGGGAGAGAAGATGAGGAACAGAAGGATTTCTATCAAAATGATAAATGGCAAATACAGTGTATTTAAATGGGCAACATATAAAGTAAACACTGATTTTAAATGCATACATACCCTTCTTATCACTGTAATCATATTAAGGCTAAAACAGCTATACTGAGGTCATGTAACAGTAATTCGATAATCTGTAATAGATTTAACATTAACTGTGCTCCAAGATATATTGAAATTATGCTAATTTGGCAAATGACTACAAATATAGATGGTGGTTATTAATATCATATACTTTTAAACCTTATAACTATTATTATTAGACTATTTCTCCTTTTTATCTTCCTTATTGCTTTATTGTATACTATGTTGATGACAAACACTTAACATATTCATCCATATAGAGGAAGAAGGGAAAGTATATAGCCTCTAAACATAGTATAGAATGTATTTATAGTATGGTAGAAACAGTAGATATCATAATAGAAATATCTTTGCTGTAATGGATGCAAACAATCCAAATGTCCTACTGTTGGATTTACAGATAAATAGCTTAAATCACATGTCTCAATTCCTAATAAGAGAAGTAGTCAAAATAACATACTTGAAGATTCAGGTATCGATTGCATATTTAAATGGCAATGTATGTATTGATGGTGCTAAATGTAATGCAAATGGGGCTTGAGTATCCACTCCTTTTTCTGTTATATTGTTTGTTTTTTGTATTAACCTCCTTAAAAATCTTGAACTATATAAGTATTATTATTCTAACTTTATAAATATGTAAGGAAACAATATTTAATTGAATACAAGAATATTCTATTTAGGGCCTCATTTCAAGACAGGATTCATAGTTCTAAAATAATGCTATACTCTTACACTTTAGAGTGGTTGGTTATAAGCCCTATTGAAACGTCCTACTGTAATTAAATAATGAATATTTCAAGTTCATGTTTGATTGGGTTACTTTATAGGTTCATAGGTTCACAGGTGTGTACTAGGCTAATCGCTCTGGGGCCTTTACAAGCCTAGCCCATAGAAGTGCCCTGGCATTGTGCCGCCCATCATTAGTTCCCAGTACCTCTATTAAGTAGAGCCACTGGAGTGCTCCCCTGGGTGAACTTTCTATTTCCCATCCACTCATCAAGATCTTTCTTGAAGAGGGCTAGTGAGGAGCTCTGCTTGGCATATATGCAAAGTCTATTCCAGAGTATGGGTAGTCTCTGAGTTATGAACCTGTCCCTCCAGCATGTTCTGTTGATTGTGGTAATGAGGTTGAGGTCTCTGGAGCATGTGGTGTGGAGTGATTGGGATTTCTTTAAATGTAGCATTTCTAACAGAGCTGGGTCAGACATGGCTTTGTAAGTCAAGCAGAGATCACCTCTTAGTAGATGATAGGAGACAGAGAATAGCTGGAGTTTTTGAGTCTCTCCATGTAGGACATGTGTTTAAGGCCTAGGATCCTCTTTGTGAGGTACTGTTGTGATCTTTCCAGCTATTGCAGGTGTCTAGTGAGGTAAATGCCAAATGGGGCATTATACTCTATGAATGGTCTAATTAGGGAAAAGTAGAGAGAAATGATGACCTCCTTCTTCCTGGATGCAAAACCCTTGGTAATGAGATGTTTCACATAGAAGGACATTCTGACCACAATGGCAATGTGGTGGTCGAGGGAGAGGTTGCTGTCAACCTGTGTCCCCAAATCTCTTATAATGCCTTCAGTGTTCAGTGGGCTCCCATCAATGTGGTAATTAGTGGGAACTGAGATTTTCCCATATGGGATGACAATGCATTTTTTTTGGCATTAAGCTTAATGCCATGGTTTTGACACCAGTCATTGGTCTCAGTGAGGCCTTTCTGTAGGATGTCTGCATTACTTGGGGAGTTAATAATGGCTCCCAGCTTGCAGTCGTCTGTGAATTTGGTCAGCAGAGTCCTTCCTGGACTTCTGAGAAGTAGATGCCAAACAGGAGAGGACCCAAGACCAGTCCCTGTGGGACTCCACTCATGACTGGTTGGCAGTCTGACTTGGAGTCAGCTACTTTAACACTGTGGGTTCTATCTATGACACAATTTGCAACCCACCTAAAGATATAGGGGTTGATGCCTAGTTTGCTGAGTTTATCAATAATTCCTGAGTGAGGAATGGTATCAAAGGCTTTGCCCAGATCAAAGTAGGCTGTATGAACTGTCTTACCTTTATCCACTGCTCTGGTGACTGACTCAAAGAAGTCAACCAGGTTGAGCAGGCATGATCTAACTTTCACAAAACCAAACTGCGTGGGATCTAGAGTTTGAAGATTCCCTATATCCTTGTTAATTAGGTCCATGATGATGCGCTCCATAGCCTTACATATCAGACTCATCAGGCTAATGGGGCGATAAGTCACTCCTCTTTTATGGAGAGGGATGACTGTAGCAGTGCGCCATTTGGTAGGTACAAAGTCTGAGGTGAGGCTGTGAATGAACAGAGCACACAGATGTGGTGCCAGTTCACTTTCTAATTCATGTAGAACACAGCCAGGGATATTGTTGAGTCCCATGGAAGCTGTATTCTTGGCCTTAGACAATGCAGCTTTAACCTGTGCTGCAGTAAGGCTGGATGCCTGGCATTCTTCCGGTATTGAGATTGGTTCTTTGGGGGGGAGGTAAAGTTCGCACTGAATATGTCGGCCAGTATGTTGGCAATATCTGTTGGCTCAATATAGGATGGACCATTGTGCAGTAACTCAGAGCAAATCTAGGTATTGCCATGGAGATTCTTGATATAACTATAGAAGGCTTTGTGGTTGTTTTTAGTGTCTGTTGCAATTCTGCCTTCATAGCTGGCTTGTGAGGTTTTGATGAGGGATCTCAACATTTTGTTAAGGCTAATAATGGATTTTTTCCAGTCTTGAGACTTCACCTTTTTCTGCAAAAATTTCTTTCTTCTGTTCTAGAGATTATTAATGTCAAGGGACCACCAGACTGGCTTCCTTTTTTGGAGGAGAGCATCTTGGTTCTGTTGGGTATGGCTAGTTCAATGCATTTATGCATGTGTTTGTACATTGCATTGGTATATGATTCAGCAGTCATCCATCTATTTTCCATTGGCATGGGTGCTGTGAAGTTAGCCACCTCTGTTTTTAGGAGTCCAAAGTCAGGTTTGTAGAAGTTTTTCATGGTGGATACCTTTGCAGGGAGTGTGGGTGAAATGTGGATTTCCATGGTGACTAGTTTGTGGTTGGATCTAACCAGGAAGGAACTGACTATTGGTGTAGAGCAATGGCTGCCCATGTTAATAATAACCAGGTCAAGGATGTTGCTTCCTCTAGTGCGGGTATGAATTAGCTGGTCCAGGGCACTGGAAATGATGAATTCCAGGAAGTGTTGGGCCAGTGTATTGGTGCATGAGTAGTTTTCCAAGTTGATGGAGGGGTAGTTGAAGCCACCTAGTATGAGAGTGTTGGTTGGGACCCTAATACTTTCCAGGGTGCTTAGGAATGTGGAGTGAGAGTCTAGGGACATGATTGGGGATATATAGCAGGCTACAACTTGAATCGCCTTCTTACCCAATGTTAGTTGTACCTTAAGTATCTCAGATGCATTATGCTGGGCTACTAGTCTAGAGGTGTGGATATCCTTTATGAGTATGGAGACACCACTGCCTTTGGAGCTTCAGTCCATATTCTGGGGCCAAAAGGTGTGGAATGAGTTATAGCCTGGTAGCGCAATGGTGCTTTCTGCTGCTTTAAACCAGGTCTCTGTTACAGCACAAATGTCAATGTTCTCCATTTTGAGAAGTGCTTCGAGTTAATGCAGCTTGAGATTTAGTCTTCTAGCATTGAGCAGCACGACCCTCAGACTGTATTTATTTATAGCTGTTATGGTGGTAATTTGGTCTTTGGAAAACCACCTAAAAACGGCACAATAGGTGTGGCAAGAGCCTTAGCCAGTACCCAGAAACCCAGGGATGACAGGTGCAGGCCATCTCTGGCAAAGCATCGAGGTCTGTCAATCATGTCACCCAAAGCAGACAGATACTGGATCCCCTTAGAATTACATCAGAAACTTAGCCAATTGTTGAAGTCAATCATTTTCTGTTTTTACTGTGGTATCATTCTGGGCAATGGTAGAATGCTGCTCAGGGCTAGGGTCATACCTGCCTGGGCCACATAATTTGAGAGAGCCATCATGTCTCTTTTCATGTAGTTGAGGGAGGTGCGTCTCAGGTCATTCACACCCAGATGGACAATGACAGAGTCATACTTGAACTTGTTTAGGAGTGACCAGAGTGTGTATGTTATGTGTTGGATTCTGGCACCTGATAGACAGCTGACTATTACCTTCTCCTTATTCAACCTAGTGTGTGGGACATCAGTGTGCCTTACTATTGATGATTTTATACTGGGCAAGCTGTTTTGCCGTAGGGGTTTAGGTGGAGGGGCACACTGTGTAGGTGAGCTATGTGTCTTGTGGCTTGTGCTGTGTTGTGGTGGTGGAGTGCATTTCTGCCTTGGAGGCATCTGCTGTTTGGATAGATTTCTATTGAGAGCACTCCATGAAGGTGGGTGTGTGGTTTGTGTTTTTATGTGAGGGCGGTGATGGTGGGTGTTCTGGAGGGCTATGTGTTCCATGTGGTGTGGTGCAGGTATTGACCTTTTCCTCTTGACCAGCTGTTTTGGTCTTGGCTGGAGAATGCATGGCTTCCAATTTGGAGATATAGGTGCATCTCTCATAAGTCTCTGTGTGTTGGGAGGTAAGAGGAGAGGGTTGTCTGTGTGCATGAGGCAGTTGATACACTGCCTCAGAATGCCCAAGTTCACCAGGTTAATAGGAGAAAGCACAGGAAACTGACCTTTAGACATGCCAGGAGGGATGGTCATCATTACTAAGTACTGGAGCTGTTTCCTTATAAGGGGTCTAGTGCTGATAGCACTTATGTGTGCTACAAATAGCCGAATGATGTGCTAGGTGAATAAGATAATTAAAGTGCAAGAGAGAGGAGAAAGTTGAAAGGAATAGAAAAAAAAACTGCCTAAAGAGCCAATAAACTACAATTTCAGAGCCAGAAACCACTCCTCTTGTGGTAGATAGTCTACCTAGTGGTTACCACTCCCACTGATAAGCTGGAAGGTTGCCCTCTAACACAGAAGGGTCTGGGGAACTTAGAAACTTACAAAACATTCAGGATACAGCAAATCTGTATCTGGACTACTCTAGTAACAGGAAAGGTGGAAAACAAGCTTAGCATTTTTTTTCAGAAAAAGCAGTTAACTTATAGCTGGAATACCACAAAAAGGGTTTAAAACCATGCAGCTGAAGTACTGGATGCTGCAGACCTGTATTCAGATGATGTTACTCAATTTTAAGGTTAAGAACTCAGTAAGAAAAAACTCACAATGAAGCACAGATTAATCATTTATAGTCAAAAGAATAACACTTGCAGTATGAAAAACTGCAGTTAAACAGCAATGAAATGCAGTAAAATGCAGTTAAACAATAATGAATTGCAGTAGATAGCAATGAAATATAATTAATCAGTAGATTGCTTGGAAACAATAGCTCACAAATCACAACAGTATTAGACAGCACTAAAAAAGCAACGATTCAGTAGAATACGGTCATCAATTTAATGAGGCTACCAACAAGCACTAATAAATATGGCAAACAGCAAAATGAAGTAGAAAAAGGTACTTTTTTCTTTTTACAGCAGAAAGTGAAGAGACAGAAAATAATGAAACAATTCAAAGTTCAGAAGCTAAAGGGGTGGGCCTTTGCTAAGTTCTCATTATAAACAGTAGAATGAACTGATGCAATGTGACTGGGGGGAGTGTCCAGTATCAACTTTATACCAGAGGTGGGCAACTCAAAGCCACCAAGACTTATGACCACCACAACAACTTGGTGGACAGGTGGGAAAAAACAGTTGTACAGATTACAGAGATATGTATTAAAACAGAAGTGCAGAAGACAATTGAAAATAAACACTTATCTTTTTCCAATATCACAGCAGGGCAGTAGGCCAATCTCTCTGCAGCAAATTTTTTATTGACTCTACTTTATATATTTAAAGCAGAAGCTAATCGCGATGTACTTGGTGTGTGAGATGTGGAAGGTGGGCGGTTTGATTAATGTTTTAATCAAACCTGGAACATTGTGTTCCATGTATGTATCTGTAGTTATTTGTTTCAGATGTCATTAGTTAAATTTCTTGATTCATCCATGATAAAAAATTATTGGAGATATTTCAGGCTATTGTACATGAGATTTATTATAGATGTTCTAAATATAATTTAAGTGTATGATAGTTTACAAATACTTATCACTAAATATTAATGGTTTAAATAATAACATCAAAAGAGCTGGTTTGCTTAAGTTTATTAAACTGCATAAAGCACATATATTTTTTTTTGCAAGAAACTTATTTGTTGAAAAAAGAATTAGCTAAACTATCCTTTAATGGTTATATGGTACTTACTGATTCTTTCCATAAAACTAAAAGTAGAGGCGCTCTTATATTGTGGAATAGTACCTACATAATCCCTAAAATTTTAAACTCATTCTCGGACAAGGATGGAATGCTAAGTTTAGTGGTGCTAGAAATTAATAAGAAATGTCACACATTGGTCAACTCTTATTGGATTCCTGGACTAGGAACTAAATATGTGAATAAATACCTTGATACTTTACTATATTGCATTATATGCAAAGGGTGAAATTATATTGGCTGTGGATTTTAATTGTTTATTAACAGATAGGGATACTTCTAGAACTAGTAAAGTTAAATTAATGACACACTCTAAAAAATTAAACAATGTTATTGCCTCACTGAGCCTTAGAGACATATATAATTTAAAATCACAAAATTCTCCTAATTACACCCATTGCTCATTTAGGTTTTGTACCCAAATGAACATTGACAAGGTTCTCATTTCGAATAGCTTTTATTCAAAAATAAGTGACATTTCAATAATGTCATGCCCACTTTCTGACCATGCCCTTTTTTAGTTTAACTGTAAAAAAAATGATAATTTGATAATATTACAAAGAATCCCACTGTACATAATAAAAATAAAAGGTTTTAGGGAATGGATTTTAAATTAAATAGATACATTTGTAAAAATTAATAATCATGGGGGGTAACAGTCACTATATTATTGGACACACTAAAAATCTGTTTGCATGGTAGAGTTAAAAACTGGTATCTTCAAAAAAGAAAAGAATGGGACAGTGAATTATCAGAATTACAAGTTCAAATAGATAAGTTGTAAGTAAATCTAAAACCCAATGATATAGTAACACATACAGAAATATCAAACAAATCAAAAGTACTTAGGAATATTAAATCACAAAGTTGCTATAAACTTAGAAAAGCTAGAATTACAATCTTACTCTGTAAATTCTAAACATTTACATAAATTGGCTATTAGATCCAAACAAATTAATAAACTAAACCATATCAATGAAATTAAATATACAATTAATAACTCTGTAAAAAACAATGGATTTAAAAGGGCTATTAGAAGCATTTAAAATATATTATAAATCAATTAATGATACACTTACATCTCTAGAGATGGACAATATAGTTGATACTTTTTTTCAAAAAATATAAACACTAAGTTGTCAAATGAACAAAATAACACTGAATATCACCGAGTCTACAAATGAACAAAATAATACACTAGATAAACAAATAACATTATCAGAATTGAAAGAACAAATTAAAAATTTAAAAAACAACAAAACCCCAGGATTAGATGGGATAATCCCAGATATTTATAAGGTTTTTCCTGATCAAATACAAAAAATTCTGTTAAGTACATTTTCTATGGTTAAACAAGAATTAAAAATTCCCCGTTCTTGGAAATAATCATTTCTCCTATTTTAAACAATGTAAAGACCCCAAGTTATGTTCATCTTACAGATCTACCTCCTTAGTAAGCATTGATTACAAAATTTTCATGACCATTTTGGCTAAGAGATTAAAAATATACTTCCTACTTTAATAGATTATGATCAAACAGGTTTTATTTTACATAGGAAAGTTCATGATAATATTATCAAATTGTTATATTTAATTGATATCATGAACAAAACCAAGAAACGACTAAATGTTATAAGTTTAGATATAGACAAAGCCTTTGACTCCATTAGCTGATCCTAATTACAAAAAAATTGTTAAAGGTTATAATTTTTCCCCAGAATTTACTAATTTAATACTGAAACTATACAATGAATCTCAAGCATATGTTGAAATCAGTTCATGCCTTTCATCACTATTAAAAATTCTAAAAGGCACAGAACAAAGATGTCTGATATCCCCATTACTGTTTGCTCTGTCAGTTGAACTTTTTGCTCCATATATTAGAAAAGATGCAAATATAAAAGGATTTTATTTAAATAGTGCATATTGTTCAAAGCCCATTTATGTGCAGATGAGAGTCTCCTAACATTTGGTGATATAGATTTTTCCATGGAATATATTATAGATGCTGTTAATTACTTTGTAAAAATCTCACGTCTAAAATTCAACCAAAATAAAACCAAAACACTATTAATTAATAAGAAAAATCAATAAAACCTTGCTAAAATATAAAGCATTTAATTGGGAAAATGATCCAATAAATTATTTAGGAATTAATATAAAATCCACATGGAAAGAGACTGTCCAATTAAAGTATACTAATCTATGAACTATAATCATTGATCTAACTAAAAAATGGAACAAAATGTTTTTTGCTATGGAGGACAGACTTACATTAATAAAATGATTATTCTTCCTAAAATTTTATTCTATACACAATCTTTAATTTTATCCCCACCTAAAAAAATTTTTAAACAGATTCCATATTGCTTAAAATTCATTGGTTTCCATGGAAAGCAAGGGTAGCACATAAATTGCATGTTAGAGCATGGAGTAGTAACAGGATTGGATTCTCTAACATAGAATTATATTCTAAATCAGTTATTATCAATATAATATTACATTACATTGGATAACTTCCATATATAAATCTAGTTGGAAACAGATACATGAGATCCATATAACTGTCTTGAAACTCAAATTAATAATTCATTTGGAATCAGTAAAATATACTGGGTACTACATGAGTATTTTCTATACAATAAGAAATATAGCCACTTCTCATATGGTATAAATCAATTTTTTTGCACATTTAAAAACATAATAGACAATGATTATAGTTTAAAACAAAAACTCTTTCTTATATTTTCCATAGCCTACACTCCAGATTGTCTGGATTAATTTAATAGTAATAAAATGTCAAATCTTAAAGACAATGAGTTAAAATTCAGGCATCACTTTATAGATAAAAAAATCACTATGGCAACTTATTGACTGTAAAATGAGAGTATCAATACAGATTCTATACCAAAGCTTTTACAAATATTTATGTGTTGTAATTTGATGAACATTGAACATAAACTGAGCATATCGTCTATATATAAAATCCTACATAATGAAATTTTATCCTTAGACTCAGCTATTTGGGACTACTCTATAAAGGATAATAAAGAACCTTTGTCAAACGAAAATAAGAAACAGTTATTAAACTCAATAAACAACACTGCATCATCATTATATTGGAAATTATTTACCTGGAAACTTATACATAGACGGTTTTTATATCCCCATGCAAGATTGCACTTATATCCAAAAGTAAAGAAACCAAATGTTGGAGATGTCGTGAAATTTTGGAAGCTAACTGGGTTCATATGTTCATCGAATGTAGAATTCTTACACATTATTGGAATGACTTTAGACATTTTATAAAAGCTCGGGTGGTCAGATAAGTGTCAAGTTACTAGTTCTTTGATTTTATTTAATGCACCTACTCCAAGTGTAATCCCCAAACATCAGTTACCAATTCTTTGGTCAATTTTGGCTAGTGCCAGAAAGATTATAACATTGAACTGGAAAAATAAGCAATATCTTATATTTACTGATTTTATTTGACTGGCAAAATGTGTAGGTAAAAAGGAAATTCAAACCATTTGTTTTAGAACATCTAATTTAACGCATAAAAGAATAGCTTGGCAGAAACTGCAATTTTTATTAGATAAATATTAATGTTTTTTATTGAAGTCAAAGTTTGTCATGGATGATTGTATATAGTGTAAATAGTTGTTTACTCAGTGTATATTGTATGTTGTGAAATATATTGATTGTCAATGTTTAATTGAAGAATCAAATAAAAATTCTTTGCAAAAAAATGCAATGCCAATGTACATAGATAAGGAGATGGACATTAATAGTTATATTTCTAAGGAAGGAATAAAAATGTCCATATTGTTGAATTATGCAGATAATATTATCATTATAACTAAAAATGTACCTAGCATGAATGTAGTAATATGGCAGCTACAAAAAGATATTAAGGTGTTTGGGCTAGTGGTATATCTGAATTTAATAAAAAAAATAATATCCTTGGAATAAACTTTGGGAAGCAAGAAATTATAAATTCTGTATAGAATGAGACAACAGAGGAATTAAAAAAAAATGTGTGTGTTTTGGGAGTCTTCTAGGTTTTCCTTTAGAAAGAAAGTATATTTAATAAATTCAGTTCTGTTAGCAAAGATGACTTATTTAACTAATGTCTTTAGTGTCCCTTTAAATTTAGAGAAAGCTGTATACAATATAATATTTGCTTTTATATGGGAATCACGATTAAACCCTGTTAAAAGAGGGAGTGCTATATGTGCATAATGAAAAAGGAGGATTAGGGTTAATAAACCTTATAGTGTATATGTCATCCTTAAGTTTATACACAGTAATGAAGCATTTAAAAGATAATGAGGATAAATTAATAACAAATATATCATGTGTGAAGTATAAAATGGAATGGTTGACTGTTTTAGTTCTAAATAAAGGAGGAGCTATTGTTCTAAAGAAATGGAAAAGTATCAAGATAAGATTATTTTGTGGAAAATTAATGTGAAAAAATTGAAAATGATAAAAAAATGGTATGAAAAGATTATGGAAAAATATTGCAGGGTATATCCTTGGAAGGAACTAAACAATGAGAGAAGGAATGCTATTGTTGCAAGAATGAAGAACTGTAAAAAACATATAGAATGTCAAGATGTTCTATGGGGATTGTCTATACAAAAGCTACAAGTGAAGGCAAATATGCTATATAAAAGTATAAAACACAGAGTTTGTCTAGATTGTGGTGAATTTGAAACATGTGAACATGTTTTTATACATTGTAAAAGGGTAAAAATGTTAGGGAAAAAGATTATAGAGAGAAAACATGTGAATAATTTTAAAGACATAAGCAATTTAAATATGGACATAATTGAATTTGGTTACTATAGATATAAAAGTAAAAAAAAGGTGGAAAATCTCAATTAGAAAATGTTTGCCATATGATGGCTAATTTGGAATCAGAGGGTTAAGGAAATCATGTTCAATGAAAAATGGGACATAGCAATGATGTTGAAAAAATAAGGTTTTGGTTGTGGAAACTGGAGTGGAGGTCAAAAAAGTAATAAGTATGCATTATATATGATAAAGTAAAATAAAAAAGGAAGCTGTGATTTGTAAATAATATATATGTATATTCATTTTGGATACTCGAAATTTCAAAACATCGAACCTCTAAATAACAAAGACCAGAGGATCAAAGTTTTGAAATCTCAAGCCATGAAAAAATAAACTTCCAAAAGGTAAAAACTACTAATTTCCCATCTTTGTCTGATGAGACCAACATTGAACTTTTTGGCCAGAATTAGTTTGGTGCAAAAACAACACTTTGCATCACCAAAATAATACCATCCCCACTGTGAAGCATGGTGGTGGCAGTATTATGCTTTGGGGTTGCTTTTCTTCAGCTGGAACAGGGGCTTTAGTCAAGGTAGAGGCAATTATGAACAGTTCCAAATACCAGTCATTTTTGGCCCAAAACCTTTTGCCTTCTGCTAGAAAGATGAAGAAGAAGAGGAATTACACCTTTCAAAGTGACAATGACCCTAAGCATACATTCAAATCAACAAATGAATGGCTTCACCAGAAGAAAATTAAAGTTTTGGAATGGCCCAGCTAGAGCACAGACCTAAATCCAATAGAAAATTTGTGGGGTGACCAGAAGAGGGTTGTGCACAAGAGATGCCTTTGCAATCTGACAGATTTGGAGTGCTTTTGCAAGGAAGAGTGGACAAAATTATCAAGTCAAGATGTGCCATGCCAATAGACTCCTACTCAAGACTGAATGCTGTAATTAAATCAAAAGGTGATTCAAGAACATATTAGTTTAATACAACCAGTGTATTGTACATTTTATATTTTTTATATTTTCTCCCCTAATGGATGTGTTTTCAATTGAATTGTACAGGTTAAAGATCACATTAAAGGTGGGAAAAGTTTTGAAATGATTAATTGTGGTCTCATTGTTTTATATCACAAAAACCTGACATTTTAACAGGGGTGTGTACACATTTTATATCCACTCTGTGTGTGTGTGTGTGTGTGTGTGTGTGTGTGTGTGTGTGTGTATATATAGTAAATAGTTGAGAAAATGTATGTAGAATGTAAATAAGTACTAATCTAAAGAATGTATGTGATTGTGTAAAATATTTATAGATTACATAAATAAAGAACCCCAACTCTTTTCTATATTTGTCATGGGATCTTTTACATCCACCTATATTACCACCTACTCAAACAGATGAGGCCTTGGTTTCACATGTTATCCAAAGGATGGTACTTTCAGGAGTGCAGTACCTCCCTTACGCTGCTCTGCAGTTTCAGAAACTGATACCTGATGTGGAAAAGCACCTGCAGTATTCTACACTAAACGCAAGTGTGCTACCTTTTGCACTGCAGACACAGTTTTGTTAAACTCATTTTATCTAAAACAGCTTTCTAACTCATTACATCTTTTTTAATTTGGTAAAAGCAGGATTGTGCTTCAAAAGCATTATTCCTATTTTACTGTCATAGAGCATCATTACATTCATACAGATATTCTGTCAATTTTTAAGTATATTTTCCAATATAATACCTGCTACAGGTCAAACAAGAAGTAAAGTAATATATTCCTCTAGCATTACAACTGTAATGACCCATAGCCTTAAACATCCTCTCATACTGATCACAGAAAAGTCAGAGAAAATATTTATGTGCCTGCATTAACAGCATGCCCTTCAGAGAAATGTACCATATATTTTGCTATTATATGCAGCTCCCTTAGACACTCATGGCTGTCTCTGGTTTTCAGAAACTATTTAATGCTTTTTACTGTCTTACTAACAAACCTTGTGGGGATTACAACTTTCTTATTGTTATAAACAATATCTTTACTACATCTGGAGTCAATTGAAAAGGTTAGACTAAAGGCATGTGTAATGGCAGTTGATGCAGAAGATTAAGGTTGTATGCTGTAGTTTTTATGGTACAGATTCTTTCAGCTCTCATGTTCCTTCAGTATGACTTTGAACAAATCACATAATCAGACATTGCCTCCAGGTTGCCCCTGAAAAGAACTGTTTGTTCACTGGGCCTACCTGGTTAACAAACGGATATTATTATTATTATTATTATCATTATTATTATTATTATTATTATTATTATTATCATTATTAAAATGGTTTATTTTAGCATATACATAAACTTTTGTATTAGACACTTCAGGATAGTCTAAAGTGTATTGTGTGCACTGTCCTCTTTTTCTCTTCTGACCTCATTAAGGCAAATGGTATGTTGTCTTTAAAGATAGCTACATTACTTTATTACATGCCAAGTCAAAATCTTCTACTAACATAGTTAATCTTGCTACCCTGACATGTGGTCCATTAACAATGTTTCTTTCAAATGCATAGGCAAAGATTTTTTAATGGCACAGCATAAGATGCCTTAGAATTTGTAGTCTGTGGAAGCTGCATAGGTGTGGGTGGGGTTAAAAAAGTACTGAGCTCACTGTGATTAGTTGCCCGAGAGAGGGATGCCTGCAGTTTAGTATTTAAACCTTAAGATACATTTCTTTGGGTTCAGTAGGAGTTCCTTATAAGTGACCATAGTGGGCCACTTCATGCACTGCTTCAGGATTCTACGTGCTGGTAATGCTGCCAATAGAGAAAAGCTTTGTATGTTGAATCTTCTTTAATGACTAGTGTCATTTAGACGTTAAACCAAAGGTCTCATCCATTTGAATTGATGGTAGCTCTGGTGGATGTAAAAGATCCAACAGCACATATTAAACAGAGTAGGGTGCCTTTATTTAACACAACATCAAAAACATTTACACATTTGCATTTCAGAAAAACGTGCTCTGTTGTTTCTTCCTTCTCACAAAATAAACAAACTCTTCAAACTTTCATTTGCATGGCATACTCTCTTTGGTAACTTGTTTATTACCAATCTCCAAAGGAAATCTGACAATCTACTATTTTAATACAATACTTTTTCTTTCCTTTCATGGCTTTAATCACTCCTTCTGGTAATTTATCCCACGGATTTACAAAATAATATTGCTTCTTCACATTATAATACCATATTATTCTACCTTTCTCTGTACCATCATTTTTTTTATTTTCCACGTTAGCATTTTTTTGTATAATTTGTAATTTCTTTAGTTGCATATTCTTTTTCATGTTTTCTTTTTCTCCTCACCTCCTAGAACTTCTTGTTTTTATATTTAAACATTCTCACTGTTATTGTTTTCATTATCTTCCTGTATTCACTATAAAACTCTATACAAGTTTAAAGAAGCAGAATAAAAACTAGATTTAGTAACCCCAATCCTCATTCATCTTCACTCCTGTACAATGCATCTCTTTTTACTGGGTTTAATCTTGAACCATGCATGAAAGAAAACACCAATTGCACAATTTCATTTTCATATTTGTCCAGGATCATATAAACATTTGACATATATACTACCCCTAGATTCACTATGCTCTGCATGGCATGCAGGATCAGTGCAGGAGCTCTAACAGGTAATATGTCTGCCGTGCGATCCAGGAACAGCCTACAGGGGTGTGCACGAGAGCTCCTGCACTAATCCTGCACGGACAAAGCCCTTGTATGCAAATCACCCCATTTGCAGAAGAAATCCATGCAAATGAAGTGATTTTGTGATCCAGAAAGCTTGTGACCATCCATGCAGGACTAGTGCAATCAGCAGAAATGTACTCGGTTAGTAACCGAGTACATTTCTGCAAAATCAAAACAGAGCTGTGACAGCTCCAAATAAAGGCTGCATATCATTGAGGAAGCATGCCAATGGCCAAGTATAAGGCCATTGTCATTGCAAACAAATAAAAAATAAAAAAAACAACTTTTATTTTTATATCGACGATCTCAGCTGCTTAAGCGGAGGGCAGCGGCGCGCAAACGGGATCGGGGGAAAATAATAAAATAAACTTAAAATAAGCATTCTAACTAAAATCAGTATTCTGCCTGCCATGCAAGTCAATGGCAGGCAGAAGACAATCTGGCCAGTGAGTAGTGGTTGCTATAGGGGGAGGCTCAGTGTGAGACATGTAACTATGCATTAACAGGCAATCCTATGCAAATGAGGGGAAGGATAGTGAATCCCAGTTTTCCCCAGCATGTGAGCCAGGTCCCAACAGTGTAAGAGTAGGAATAGCCTGGTGCAAGCCTAGGAGTTAGGTGACATCATGGGGGGGTGTCAGGCATACTGTAAGCGGATTGCAGCCCTGTGGCTTGGGTCTGCTCCTAGCTTAGCAGAGCTTAGCTAGGGGGTGTGTCTAAACCTGCATAGCACTCTTTACAAAGCCTATGCAGGTGTGCACGCCATGCACTGGGACTTACAGGAAGAAAAAAGAGGTGAAACCTGGAAATAGCAGCTCTGTGCACATATGAGCACTCTGTGTGTGCGGCATGCACACAGGCTTAAACAGGCAGGCAATGGGAAGGGAAAAGAGCAGTAGGAAGATAATCAAGGAGAACTAGCTAAGCTGGCAGGTGAAATGTATCAGAATCAGCCAATTACACAGGCAGTAGACCAGCCCAACCCAGGACACTACTATAAACTAAGCAAACACCTTCCACTCTGGTTTTTCCACACTCTACACCACCATTGTAAACAAGCGTGGAACTTTTAACACTCACAACAGTAAAATGATAGGGGCTGCAATTGCTATCATACAAATTGTGGAAGAGGCTGCGGGTGGTGAGGATGTGAATGCTGCTGACCAACCCACAGAAAGGAAACAGAGATGAGTGCAGAGACCCAGGGTAACCTACCAGGGGCTACATGAGCTTGAGATAGTGGTGCACTATAGGGTGGACAGGGACATCCTACAGCAAATTGTTGAGCTGTGCCAGCCATGCCTGACACAGAGAACTAACAGAGGGGAACCCATCCTAGTGGATACAAAGGTATGTGTAGGTCTAAGAATACTAGCTACAGGTACCTTCCAAAGGCCAACTGGGGATATGATGGGGATTTCACAGGCATCAGCATACAGGGTACTCCACCACTTCCTGGATGCCATGTCAGCACATGTCGGTGAGCACGTATATTTCCCCAACACCAGTGAGGCGTTGGCCAGCAATATGCGTCTCTTCCACCAAATAGCAGATTACCCTGAGGTAGTGGGTGCAATAGACTGCACGCACATATGCATCAAAGCACCACCCGGTGAGTGGGGTACGGTCTACATCAACCGCAAGGGCTTCCCTTCCATCAAATGGCAGGTTGTGTGTGATGCCCAGGGCATAATAATGAATGTGTGTGCTGGCTGTCCTGGTAGCTATCATGATTCCCACATCTGGCATCTGATGCAGCTGTAACAGAGATTTGCCAATGGGGACATCTCACATGGTCACCTAGTGGGGGATGCTGGATATGCACTGGAGCTGTGGCTGATGACACCCATCAGAAATGCACACACACCCGAACAAGAATCATAATAGAGCATGTGTTTGGGATGCTCAAGTCATGGTTCCGTTGCCTGGACACATTCAGTTGAGCCTTGCAGTACTCACCAGCTACATGTACCCAAATTGTCCTTGTATGTACCATGCTACACAGTATGATCCTGTGGAAACAGCTGCAGCAGGAACAGCATGGGGCAGGGCCACACATCCCCCCACCAATGCCAAGGCTTGCAGAGGCACAGAGTGACTCGGAGGAACAACCTGAGCCTGCCCCAGTAGACAGAATGAGGCATGCCCAGTATGCCCTGGCCTTGGCAAAGAGGCAATGCATAGCACATACACTGACACGGGAGGGACCCAGGGAATAACACCTCTCTCTGACTTTCACATACAGTAAAAGAAATGCCAAACATTACATTAGCTGTGCCTAAACATGTGTAGGAAGCATACCTCTCAACCTGGAAACATCAAAAATCTAGACAAGGCCCATGAAAAATAGGTACAAATCTGTATGCTGATTAACATAAACATTTGCATACATAATTTTGTAACCCCGCCCACACCAGCTGAATTGTGGGATACCAACATTCAGATTCAAACTGAAGAAGAGACAACCAAAATATGGCCCCAGAGTCCCCCTGCAGCCATTCCAATATCCCATTACCCAGGTATTTTGCCCCATTTACCATAAACACTAATGTACATACTGCTTTACTTCTACAATGATTATTTGGATTTTATTTTACATTTCATAGCAGAAACACTAACAGACATCTGCTAAACAAAGCAATACAGTCTTACAATGAAAATAGACTTAGCATTAAAACGTATCTGCCCTTGAAACTCACATTAATTTTAACAGACCTGAAACACACATCCAAAGAAAAATGCAGCATCTGGCCAGTGGCAGATAAAGATTAATTTTGTGCTGTTTTCAAATCATAGGCCCCTTTGCACACAAAACAAGAAACATACATATGTTCTTTGATACACCTTCCTGACTTTAAATTATATTCCTTGTATAATACAGCACACTTGTTAGACCACATTTAAATTTATTGTTTGAACATTTTTCCAGTAAGCAGTGAAACAAAATGCATGAACCAATAATGACAAAACTGCCCATTCAGAATATTTCCATCATAAAAGTCTGCTCAAACATCTACAATCCACCAGTATCAGTAAATATGCACAATCTTTGCAGAAGTAAAAGTCACTGAAATAATTCCACATTAAAGAGATCTGTAACTAATGAAGAGGTTGTTGCTAGCAAACAACTTTATATTTTATTGTTTTATCTACAAATAAAGTGCCTTTTGTCCTTGAGAAATAAATTGCCTATGTTACATAAAAAAAAAAAAAAAAGGATAAGCTAGTAATATTGCAATATGGAATGGAGTGGCATCATTTTCACTGCTGGCTTACCTCATAGCAAGAGTACATACGTCAATCATTTGAAAAATGATAGCACCTAACCTGTCCTCCAGATATTACTCATTTAAGCTGAGGTGTCTTCACACTGTGCAATTACATTCAGTATAGCAAAGTGCAGCAAATACAACAAACTACTAATATACTTTTCTTATCTTACTGTTAACATAGAAAGTTGACCTTGGGGCAAACTGTTCTGTGCCTGTGTGGATATATACTCAGTGAAACCAACTCAGTCTTGCAAAGCAGACACAAAGATTCATTATACTTCAAGACTCAGGCTAAGATCTGGCACTTTTGAATCATACAAGTTGCAAACAATGTTAAGAATTTCCCTTAAATGGCTACAGAATGGGGTAATGTAGACATTATTTGGCTTTGCCCATTTAGTTTCCTAGTTCCAAACTTTACAAACTGTTTAGTTGCTATTATTTACCTAGGACAAATGTATACAAATCTCAGCACCTTGCATCATATCTACAGTGTGGGAGCTTTACTTCTAATCTATGTGTTTCTACAGCTGCATTTTTGTTTAGCAGGTCCACAGTTGTGTCTGTGGTTCTGTACCTATTGTCTTCTATCTGTCTTCTGCTTTCATATGGTGCTGCCAGCAATCACTATACCATAAAATTGCACACTTCTTTTGTGTTTCTGGACTGGAAATAAATCACTCAAATTGTCGGTGTAATCCACACCTTTGCACCCCTTTGCAATATTTGGTCTCTAATATGCAGCCCCTACACATAACACAAAAATAAATCCATGACCCTTTTAGTGAAGTGCTCTCGAAGAAAAGTTCCCACGAGAAGGGGAACAACTTCAAAGTTCATTAGAAAATGCATATGCCATGTCAACTAAAGTGGATACAAAGCTCAAGCACTACATTTACGAACTAAACCAACTTAGTAAGAAGGACTTGACATCTGGACTTCAAAAAACCACCTGAACACTCACTAACAAAAAGTAAGCCCAATAACTCTGTAGCTTAATGGCTCATGTCACACACTGCTACTAGATGTGATAGATTAATACACATTCTGCAACTGTGAGCTGCTTTCAGATTAATATACATTATTACAAGAGACTATGACTGCGAGTGTGAGCTGTGCCTGTTACATTCAAAATTTAGCTTTAGTGGCTAATGCGTTGACAGTTACAAATGCTCCTGTCCAGAACTCTAGAACAGAGCTGACTTCACAAGATGCTGATGGCCAGATGAGTCAATGTGGTGAGAAGGTGATAACATACTAGGTCAGATTGCAGTTTCGGTTACATGGGTTATGGTTGACACTGGCTGCTTTATAAATACTATGAACTGCAAGTAGGGAATGCGGAACTTAATGTACATATTCCATCAATACAGTTTGCAAAAAAATAAACAATGACAGTTACATCTACGTTAAAAATGCTGTAGTTGGCATGAGTAGTTATATCAGTACCCTCTCCTAACACTGCTAACACTGTTTCAAATTCAGTTATAATTAGTTTTACAGAACTGATCGTTAGATAGATCTCAGTTCAGCTATCATGAAAAGAGCCTTTCTCTTTTGAAATTAGGGAATGAAATTAAAAAAAAGTTTCGATCAAGGTGGCACATTTTTTCAAAAGCACTGGCTACAAAGTGAACCACTGTTACTTTGCTGCAACCGCGAGCCACCAGCTGAGCGGAAGTCGCGTGCCCTTTCGCTTTCAGCACAAATATTCTCCCCTGCAAACAGCACTGGATACAAGCAGACTGTGCCCAGATGGACATCAATCCCTCTACACCTCCTGATCTACCTCCCACCCACTGACTGACCACAGGCAAGTCTGAAAGACACAGGCAAGGCATTCACCTATCATGCTGAAACTACTGGACAAAGTTCTCTGCAACTTTTTCATCTTGCTGATTTTCTCAGCTGGCTGGGGTGCAAGCGTATCACACATTGGGGTTATCGGCTAAGTAAATACATTCTGGGAGCGCTGTCCAGAGACCAGGAATAAAACAACCTTTGAAAATAAAAAAAATCCTACTAAGAGATATGCAGTAGTTCCAACGAACACCTCCAGGATTAGCAACGACTTGCAAATATATTTCTCCCCCGTTCTTTTGGTCCGCTACCCTTTTTGCTTGAACAAAAAAAAAATCATTCAGGAAGTTGTCAGTCTCTCCAGTCAATTTTTCTTACAGTCATACAGTGTTATTTATAATTTATATTTGGGCTAGCGGCGCAAACTGACACTGTAGATTTCATAAGCAAAGTAAGCAATTAAACTGAATCAGTATTGAATATTCTACTGTTTAGTATACACCGATGTTACCGTACAGTGAATGATCTTATAAGAAATGCATGGAATGGTTAAAAATACCACGGTACTCACCACCAGTCAAGCCAGAAAACCTGGATCACTGGAAACTCTGCTGGACTAACTGGATAAGGAAATAATTCCTATTTGCCGCCATGCCCAGGCCGTTACCTAGTCCATTGCAACAAATCAATTCCAGCTGCTGAAACAGCCAGACACTGAGCCTGAGGACAGACATTAGGTTAGGGAAAAAAACAAGGGGTCAGGTATTGCAGACTAGTCTATGCATTAAAAAAAAATAATTACAATGATGATAGTACTCCTACTGCGGCCTGCACTACCATTTGCAGAAAAGGATGAGGAAACAGGCAGTGTCTCGCAGCTTCTGTCATTACTCGTCAATCATCACAGACTAGTGCCTGAGCCTGGCGCAGGCTGCTCACGGAGCTGACGTCACCTCGCATGCCTCCACGCGATGACGTCAGTCTGGAAATAAGACTGGAAAAAAAAAAGCTAGGAAAATCGGAAATTAAGGGGTGCCACTTGGGAATCATGCACCTCATCATTTGGACCTCAAAAAATGGAAAAAATGAGAGATTTGGTATGGTTGAGAGGTATGGTAGGGAGTGTACTATTTGCATCTGACATAGGCAGCTCTGCAGCACCGCCCCCAATACAGGGACACCCACAAGGTAAGTGACTTACCCATGCCAGTCAGGGGGACCACATACCCAGCAACAGTCACAGCCAGCAGGACAGGTGCAGACAAACACAAACAAAGGCTATTCTATGGCCTCTGAATGAGGCCTATGGGTAACCTCCCCCCCCAGGCCTACACAGACAGACTACAGTAGATCAGGCAGTGCAATTGTCAGTTCTGATGGCTAGGAAGTCAGTAACTAATATGTAGGTAATTAAAAGCTAAGATCTGTAGTACACTGATATGCCTCTAGCCAGCACAATAGGTAAGACTACAGACTGAAATGGAGTACCGAACATACCAGTACAGTCCTAGCAAATGTGTACAAGTGTCAGGTGTGCTCCCCCCATCCTACATAGAAATATAGTAACAGTCAGGTGTGCCCCCCAATCCTGTGTAGAAACATCAGAATAGTCCGGTGTGCCCCCCATCCTATTGTAGAAATATAGTAACAGTCAGGTGTGCCCCCCAATCCTGTGTAGAAACATAGAAATAGTCAGGTGTGCCCCCCATCCTACATAGAAGTATAATAACAGTCAGGTGTGCCCTCAATTCTGTGTAGAAACATAGAAATAGTCAGATGTGCCCCTCCCATCCTATGCAGAAATATAGTAACAGTCCATGTCAAATGATCGACGTTGACCCTGCAGAGACAGCATGCTACTGTAGGTGTACAACACAAAGGTCAGTAATGCAGTACAAACTGCCTGGACCCGATCCACACATGCAATATAGACAGTCATACTGGGCTTGTCCACACACTTAGGGTAATGAAGGCAATGTCAGTCAACAATATACTGAAAGGTCATGCTCACACACTTAAACACATGAAGGCCATGTCTGCAAACACCAGTAAACCACACATATTTGGCAGCTGCAGATGTTAGTGCAGACACTCCTCAGTATGCACCACATAAGCTTTGCACACACAGTGGATGGGAATACAGGTATATATGTAAGAACAACACACTATAATAAGCCAAAGGTAGACATACATAGATGTGTGGAAGAGGGTGACTGTGACAAGGAGCCATCCAGGGCTCTCCCACCCAGCACACAGCCAAAGGGCCACAACCACATGAGGGTCTGAAGTCACACACTGCAGATACTAGCCACTGGTATCTGTCAGCATTACAGAGTATGTGGTGCACGTGCCAGCTGTGCAACATGACTGTTCAAGGAAGTAGTCATCTAGCAGCTGTATACATGGACCTGTGGAATATGACCCAGGTTGTGCCTGCATGTGGCTTCTCAACCCCGAGATGAATGGGTTATGGCCCATGCACACACACTGCTCTCACCATAGCCCCACTATGACAAGCCTGCTGAGGTCATCTACTGTGAAATACACATTAGGTGCGTTGTATCCTAGAAATCTCTGTGGAGTGTCCCATAACTGCGCACTGCTGTAGTGTGATAAACTAGTTAGGAGTTCTAACTGCAGCCTTGGCAACTGTGGGTATGCGTGTGTATCTGTCTGAGTAGAGAACAATGCTTTTTAGGGTGGTCACACTCTATACAATTGCAATACTCTACTTTGGTAAGGCTGCTGATGTCATCCACCTAGAAATACATCCCTGGAAAAGCTGCATCCTAGTAATCTCCATGGTGCTTCCCATAACTGCATACTGCTGTAGTGTGATAAAGTAGTTAGGTAGGAGTTCTATTCCCAGACATGGTAACTGTGTGTGTTTGTGTGTCTGTCTGTCTGTGTAGAGAGTGATGCTTTTTAGGGTAGTCACACCCCCTACAATTTAAATGCACTGCTTTGGCAAAGCTGCTGATGTTATCCACCAGGAAATAGACCTCTGGGAAGGATGTATCCCAGTAATCTCAGTGGTGCATCTCATAACTGTGTACTGCTGTAGTGTGATAAAATAGGTAGGAGTTCAATTCCTGGACAAGACACGTGTGTGTGTGTGTGTGTGTGTGTGTGTGTGTGTGTGTGTGTGTGTGTGTGTGTGTGTGTGTGCCTGTTTGTGTAGAGAGCAATACTTTTTAGAGTAGTCACACCCCCTACAATTTAAATGCACTACTTTGGCAAAGCTGCTGATGTCATCCACCAAGAAATACACCTCTGGGAAAGATGTAGTCCAGTAATCTCCATAGCACATTCTGTAACTGCATACTGCTGTAGTGTGATAAATTAAGTAGGTAGCTGTTCTACTCCCAGACATGGCAAGTGTTTGTGTGTGTGTGTCTGTCTGACCCTGTCTGTGTAGAGAATAATGCTTTTAGGATAGTCACACTTCATACAATTTGTATGCTCTACTTTGGCAGAGCTTCTGATGTCATCCACCTAGAAATACATCGCTGAAAAAGCTGGATCCCGGTAATCTCCATGGTGCACCCCATAACTGTGTACTGCCGTAGTGTGACTAAAATAGTTAGGTAGGAATTCAATTCCCTGATATGGCAACTTTGTGTGTGTGTCTATCTGTGTTGACAGCAATGCTTTTTAGGGTAGTCACACTCCCTACAATTCAAATGCTCATCTTTGGCAAGGCTGTTGATGTCATCCACCTAGAAATGTAGCAAGTCCTGTAACTGCATACTACTGTAGTGTGATATAGATCTCTGTTAGGGGTTCTATACCCATGCATGTCAGTTGTGTGTGTTCCACTGTCTGTGTGGGGAGCAATGTATTTTAGGCTAGTCACACTTGGTACATATTCAATAGCCTACGATGGCAGTCCTGCTGATGTCATTCAGTGTGGAATACACCTTTGGGGAAGGAGTACTCCAGTAATCTCTGTGGCGCATACTATAACTGCATAGTGCTGAGGTGTACTAAACTAGGTAGGTAGGGGTCCAACTCCCAGACATTGTGTGTGTGTGAGTCTGTGACACCTGGGCCCAATGTGGGGTGGATTTTGCAAATATCTTTTATGGTGGCCCTATATCACAATGCCCACTGTACAGGGATACCAGATGTGAAATAGCCGAGAGGCTGGGGTGCAATCCCATACACATACACATGACATCACAGCCAGGCAATCACAGTTAGCAACTCCAGTATTGCCCAGATCACAGTCTCAACCCATGTCACATACACACACACACACACACACACACACACACACACACACACACACACACACACACACACACACATGATGAGGCAACAGCCAATATGTGTGTAGTACACTGAATATTGGTGACTGATAGTAACTATGAAGTGATTGCAGTGGCCTACAGAGGGCATGGCACCCTGTCCATCTGTCCAATAGGCACATCCATGCAGACAGTGCACCTTCCCCATGTCCCCCACTAGACACCTGCAACATCTATGGTGCCATCACATGTGACCCACAAAGGACGTATGCCTGAAAACATGCCCTGTATGGACAGATGCCATCAATGTCAGGGAATGCCAGCATCATGCTATCAATGTAGATGCAGGGTTAAACCTGCTGTCCATTACCAGTTCCTGCCACAGGTGGCCACAAGTGGCACATCTGATGATAATCTGTGTACATAACATGGGCCTGACACCCCAGGTACAATTCCATATGCCACTGTACATGCATGTTGGAGGTGTGCACATCCCAGACACCGTCCATGTCATGGACTACGGAACACATACATGGCAGGTGATGCACAGTATTGGCAACATGCAATAGCCACCCAGGTGACTGGATGGTGGATTACAATACCCAACTCTGTGGGCAAATGCAGAAACCACAGGCCTGACCCTCAATGCAGACCATTCTGATGCCAAGGTATACCCATCACCTAGCCTTATATAGCCATCTGCCACAGTTGACCACCACATACCTGTGCAGAAATGCACCCATGCATGTTAGTACTGGCACCCTGTGGTATTTGTGTGTGTGTTGTATTATGCGTAAGACCACATCCACACTCACTACAATCCCCAGTGGCATACTGACACATGCTGTCTGATGTCAGACACCTCCCCATACCCTTCACCCATACAACCTCCATATGACCCGTGTGGTTCATTCGATACCTGCACAGTGATGTGTTGTGGTAATCCCACTACTGATGGGTTTTAATCCTGGCCCTGACAAGTGTGTCAATGTGTGTGTGTCTCTGTGAGAGTGTGGCTGTGTTGATGGTGGCACCTGTGCATGTGGACAGGTACGTGTACGTCACCTACTGTATAGCTACCATATCTCTGTTGCAGATGTCAATCATCATCACATATATGTTTTGAGAGCTCCATAACAGGTAACCCATGTGGCGTATCCAATAACTGTACAGAACTGTGATAGCACTACATAGTCATCAGGGGGTTGATACTCTGTGCTGGTAGGTGTGTGACACAAACATGCGTAAGTTTTACTCTCCCACCCCTCACAGACTTGTCTTAGCCTCTGTCTGCCTTTCGCACTCCCTCTCTGGTGGATGTGGAGAACTACACCTGCTTTGCTTAGGCAGCAGCATGTGTATGTTAAGTGATGCTCATGATCAGCTGATGGCCTTTGCACAAATTGCTGACCTCCCCTATCCGATTGCATGTGGAACAGCTGTGGTAACATTCCCATAGTCAGTTGCATGGAAACACACTCTAGTATCTAGGAACATCATGTTGGTGCTGGCCCTTTTCATTCACTGTGAGCAGGAACTAGCTCTGTTGTTTGGCAAATAGCATCTCAGATGGATTGGGGATTTACCTCTAACAACATACACTGTGGACACAGGGCAACACACAGTAGGGGGATGTGCCTGACATGACTACAGACTGTAAGTGCTGCTATACTGCATTTGGAGTAATGTTGGTTTAACAGTGTGTGTGTGGATATGGCTGTCCTACATGTCTCAATACCTGCCATGTCAGTTTTATGTTTATGAGGAATCCCCATCTGTAGGGCCATCTGCAGACTAGGCAGTGTGCTGTGCATTTGGTGTCAAGTGTTACCCATGGAGCATCTATCTGTGAACTGCAGAAGGTAGTGTGAGGATTGCAGTCTATAGATGGTGAAAGCCGTGACAGTTACTGACTTCATATCCCTCATAGGATATATGTTGCAACAAACCCTATTACAACAGTAAATGTATGAGGTTATCACAGCAACATTGCCCTGTGTATGTGCTTCCAGCCCCAACTCTGTCAACCTTTGCACATATGTCGTGCATGCAGAACATGTTAGTGAGGGCGTACAACATTTAGTACTGGCATACATATTGTTGTCAAACATCCATTTGACTATGCATTTATCCTACTGCATAGCTACTTGCCAAGCTTATGTCTGTGAGTCACTCTACAGATGTGTAAATGGCAGGTATGCAGCTGGGATACATACAGACAGCTTATGCTTGATTGACACTGACATGTCTGCCCAGCTGTGTACTAACTGGCACATATAGGAGACAACAACCTGTACGGACCACCTGCCATGGGTACCTACACTGCACTACCACAGTCAAAAGAACATGCTTGGTACAGGTCTCCAATACATGCACTAAGCATGTGTTGTAATACATGTTGCATACATTTCAACTAGATCACCTCAGTGGCCATGTGCAGAAGGCACACCGAGGATTGGCTGATGCATGTCACTCTCACCCTGATGGTTTCCAAAGTGGTGTCTGTCGATAGATTGCCTGCTGGCACATAACAGGTAGCATGATACCAATGTACACACAACCCCTACACAACCCATTGCCCCATGGACAATAGCCATGGACACAGTTATGACCACCCACAACAATGCATCAGAGTACTGACACATGTATACATGTACATTACTGATGTGTTAGTATACCTGTAGTTTGGAACTCCATGACGGCCTTTATAACCACCTCAATGCCCATTGCCATAATCAGATGTTGCTGCTGCTGTGTTGGACATGATATGTACCCTGTTATACTCCTCACCCTAATGGCTACATGAGCCATGCATTACCAGCACAACAGTGTTGTACAAATGGGTCGATAGTCATGCAAAACCCATTGAGGTCTGGCAAGTGTGTGTGTATATGTGCATGTCTGCATATCTGTAGGGTACACCATTCTGAGGTCACATACTCCTATTACACTGCACATTGCCACACAGAAGTACACAGCGTTTTGTTACCCCCCATAGGTGAGGTACAGCAATGCAACACACTACTATGCCTGTGGCAAGTGCATTAGAAGCATATCCCTGTAGTACCACTGTTGTGATATACAATGGGTTGTATTGCAGTCATGGTCAATGTGTGATAGTCGGTATGTCAGAGTGTCATCATGGGTTCCAGTGCATACAATAACCATTGGGGGATGTGGGTGCTGTGTACACTGCCACTACACCATGGTACACCCAGTAAATGCCCCATGTACCACTTTATGGTGTCCACTGTCACCATCAACCATACAGGTAACTGAAACCACAATACAGCCCATTAACACATGTGCTGTGTACAGCCTACCTGTGACACACTGGACACACAAACTTGTTAGTTAGCACCACTAGGCCTAGGTCTCTCAGATGTGTGTCTGCCTGTTATGTATCTGTCAGTGTGTGTATGAGAGCATGTCACACTATGTATTATCCATATACGACCATTATAACCACCATACTGTACATGTCTGCGGATGTTCTGCATATAACATGTAACCTGGTCCAGACCTCACCCTAAATGTTGTGTGGTGTGTGCAATGAAAGCCACACAGGTCTATAGCACTACATGCCTAGGTAGGGGTCTAGTCACAGTGCTGCCATGTAAGAGTGTGCATATATGTGGATGGGTCTACATACAGTAGCAGATTATACATGTCCCAGTGGGTTACCTGTCTATGTGACACAGGAAATAACTGTCAGATAATCCTGTGATATGTGTGCAACTGTACTCTGGATAAGTCACAACCATCGTGTCACAACAGTGCCATAACCCTTGTGGAATATGACTGCAGACCATCCTCCTGCTGACACATGTACACCTACAACACAAATGGATAACATTATGGAAATCACAATCACCCAGTGTTACTAACAGCTGACATGCATCATAGCTGAATGGCTACACTACCTGACATGTATGCATTACACATTACTCCTGACATGTTACACTGCAGTACATTGCTGCACTGTATTACAGTCACCGTGTGTATCAGACCTATATTAGCCAGTCCCTGCATCGATGATATGGATGACAGGGATGTGGCACAGGCATCATCATATGCACAGAGTGTGTTACTGGTTTGCCAGAGGCCGAGGGTGGTCCATAGATCTGACACCATGTTTGTGGGTGAGGGGTTTAATTATTTGGATGGGGTGTGGTGATGTGGTGCATGTTGGTATGAGGTTGCCCTACATATGTTTGTATAGTGTGTGGGTATGCATTTGGCTGCCCATACAGGTATTTTTGGACAGCTGAAGACCATACCTGGCAGGGTGTGCAGTTCATTGCCTCCGGCCATGGACATGCTGACTGTGCCTGCCAGGGGTTCCACTGGCATGTGCAGGTACAGGCCTTAAGGTGCTGCTCTCCCCTGATGATGATGACAGATGTCTGCTGGAACCATGACCTACCTGGGACTGGCCAGGGCCATGTGCATGAGGCCTGCTTTGGAGTAGTGCGGACAGCACCCCCAGTGATGTGCTAGGGCTACCACTTTCAGTACGGGAGTGGCTTGGCGTCCTAGCATGTCCATATTGACCACCAGATGTTGTGTTTTCTGGCCTACATCCACGTGGCCATCACCTGACTCCCACTAGGTTTTCAAACACAGACATTCAGTGGTCGAGGAGGGCCCCCATCTCACCCCACCATCTATCCATGATCTCGTTCTGTTCACAGAGGGCAGCAGCAAGTTCACAGATGTTATCAGTTACAGATGAGTAGGCAGCCCTCTGCAGCCTCAGACCCTGTCTGTTGTATATTTCTATATGTGCCTGTGCCTCCATGACAGCCTGAAGCATGTGTCTGGTGGTACCAGATGTGGCACCTCTGCCAGGGGCAGGATAGCCAGCAGCACTACCACAAGCACCCTGGCACATCTGCCTATGGGGTGGCCTGCTGGACATCTAGCTATGTTTGCTGTGGATTGTACCCTGTGCATTGCCACTAACTGCCAACTGTCCCTCAGTTGTGGCCACTGGTGATGGGGTCTGTATAGGCTCTGCAACTGTGAGCAGGGGTGGGGTGGCTAAGAGGGGGATGTCATATGTTGGCGCTGTGTCGACCCCTGACAAACCCACCTGTGACTCAATCATGGTTTCATCATCATCGGTGTCTGTGTGTACACCAACATCAGGTTGCCTGCAGAAGGGACCCTGACCCAACTCGCTACCTGTGGGGGATAAAAAGAAACACACTTTAAGACCTGTCCAGCATTACATAACAATACATACATACACACACACACACACACACACACACACACACACACACACACACACACACACACACACACACACACACTCCACCTTAATACCTACCTATCTATGATGCTATAGACAGTCCCACGTGTATTCCCTGAATTTGCCCATCATGCATCATGCCTGGTGAAATACACTCATTAATGCCACTCATTAATGTCCTATTCCTCTAAATGCTTACAAAAGTGACCACAACACAAGACCTGTTACTCCATTCACTCCATGATCTGAGTGTAGTACTGTTTACATGGCCTCACTGCTGTCATTCAGTGTTCACCCTGTGTATGTTGGAACTTTGTAAGCTTGGCCCCTATATGTGAGGGGCTGATAAGTTCCCTCCATAATGTCACGCACTGTAGTGTCATGTGTAAGGATTTCTCTGTACATGCCTGACATGATGCTCAATCAACATATCATGTGACAACTGTGACATATGTATACATTCCCTGCTGCTGTCTAGTAATTCACCAGTGCATCTGTAGTGCTGCCTAAATGGGTTGCCTTTCACCTCCCTGCTATATGCGATATTGAGGGTATACCAGGTATCTACTTTTCCTCCCAGTGCATGCTCCATGCTACAGACTTTATTAAATGATCAGCTGTCCTGTTATTACATATCAGACAACTATTGTGTCTTGTGTCAGTCCATGTCCATGTAATGCACTATCACAAAGGGAAGTACTGCCATATCATAAACTCCACAGTCAAACATGTGCATACATGGGCACCCACACAACCCCCCCCCCCCACACACACACACACACACACACACACACCCGACATGCAGCATCCTCCCTTCTCTACACCACATTGAATCTACAGATGATGTGAACACCCACCCACACAGAGACACACACACAGACATGCATACAGGTGAGGTTGCACAATGATAGTACACACAGTTCTCCCATTACCCATCTGTCAACATGCATAACATATGGTACACAACAGCATGCGTGGCAGCTACAGTCAATCCATGCTAACAACAGTATACATGTGTGTGAAGCATGGCCTGTGTTAGTAGGTGATACCCCTTCCCCTGGGGAACACTGCACCCATTTACACAGTTTTTCTGTGCACCTGTTATGCACCCTGCCATGTACTGTACACCACAACTCACAGGTGTACATCACATTGCTGAAAGTGCAGTTCTGTGTCAGTTATGTCAGCTGTAATGCTCACAGACCCCATGATTTCCAGAAAACCATACCTGGGATGATGTGTGGTCAGATGTCAGTTGTGAATGCTTGATGTGTGGTTTACAGCTCTCAGCATTAGCAGACCACGTATGAACAATCCAATAGTATTACACTGGCAACTGCCAGATCATACCGTGGCTATGGGGTGTCTGCACACTCTTATTGATGTGATGTACCATTCCTTGATCTGCCCTTGGACAACATCACTACATATATTAACAGTATATGAGCCTGATATGTGCCATATGTCCTGTACATCCACATGCAGTGTCTACTAAAGGTGTTAGGTGTGCAGATGCTAACTGCATTGCATACAGTCATGTGTGTGCCTATGTGTGCACACGATTATTATGACATTTTGTTGCACCTATTGTTATGTGTACTACAGCAGTCACTATTCCTGTCAGGGGTATACTAGCATGGCCCATCTGCATTTGCTTGTGTATGGTCAGTCTGCCCTACATATGTTCCCCAACTCTGCATGATTGCAAGGTCTACTCATATGCACACCCCTTGGTGTTCACACACTGCCATCACTATTTATGTGGGTGTAAAGTTATGCCTGCCACAGTTACTGACCCAGTCTGTGTGCAGATACAGCCATTCTTACAATCCTTATGGCTCCCTGCTACAGTGCACTGATGTGTCATGCTGACACCCCTCCCACCTTCAGGCATTTTGCAGATGCTTGACAAATATTGGCTACACGTGTGTCAGTTTGCAGTGTCCCATACACTGAACAGCACGTGTTACAGCCAAGTACCTGCTAATAATGTGGACCACACTAATACATTATGCCATAGTGTACATCTGTAACAGTTACCATTGTAACAGTGGTATATAAACTGTTGGTGCAATGTACAGGGGCGATGTTTCACACATGTCCCTACTGTAGTCTCTGTGTGCCACCATTATGTTAATCCCTGTGGACAAATTCCACAATGACAGGAAATTACTTATCCCGCAGGCGCCTGACATACCTTTCCAACACCCCATAATGGTCACCACTGTGATGCAGTGCATGTAATAGCAACAATACTTGAACACGTACAGCATGCATTAAGGGTAGGTGTGTTAGATGTGTGCATGGTATATACCATAGTCAGTACATGCCCAGTGTATTGGCAAGCATTAACGTAAACCATACTCACCAGTTGCAGGCTGCTGCCATGGTGGTATAATGGAGGGACATGCATAAGAGTGTGAGAGATGCAATGTTAATGGCCATAGCTGTGGCATTGCTACAGGGTGGGTGCAACATTACAGTACATCAACAGTACAAGTCCACAATACTAGCACTTATGTACATCTGTTTATGACTACATCAACAAACAATAGTTATGACATATCAGATATGCATGCTCTACAAGGCAGAGGTACAGATAGCTATGAAGAGGATGAAGAATGAAAAGGCTGTTGGTCCAGATGACATACCTGTGGAAGCTTGGAGGTGTTAAGGGGAAATGGCAGTGACATGATTAAACAGATTGTTGGATGGAATCTTGGGATGTGAAAGGATGCCTGAAGAGTGGAGAAAAGGTGTTTTGGTACAGGATTAAATGAATAAGGGTGATGTGCAGAGCTGTAGTAACTACAGAGGGGTAATATTGAATATTCACAGCATGAACTTATTGGAAAGAGTAGTGGAAGCTGGTTTAAGAAGGGAGGTGATTATTAGTGATCTGCAGTATGGTTTCATTCCCAGAAAGAGCACTACAGATGAGATGTTTGCTCTGAGACTGTTGATATAGAAGTACAGGGAAGGTCAGAAGGAGGTGCATTGTGTCTTTCTGGACTTAGAGAAAGCATATGACATGGTGCCTAGAGAGGAGTTGTGGTATTGTGTGAGGAAGTTGGTAGTGGCAGAGAAGTATGTAAGAGTGGTACAACATATGTACAAGGGCAGTGTGACAGCAGTGAGATCTGCAGTGGGAGTGACAGATGTATTTAAGGTGAAGGTGGGATTACATCAAGGATCAGCTCTGAGCCCTTTCTTATTTGCAGTGGTGATGGACAGGTTGACAGCAGAAATCAGACAGGAGTCCCTGTGGACTATGTTTGCAGATGACATTGTGATATGTAGTGAGAGTAGGGAACAGGTTGAGGAGACCCTGGAGAGGTGGAGATATGCTCTAGAGAGGAGAGGAATGAAGGTCAGCTGGACTATGACAGCATATATGTGTGTGAATGAGAGTGAGGATAGAGAAATGGTGAGGATGCAGGGAGTAGAGCTGATGAAGGTGGAAGAGTTCATATACTTGTGATCAACAGTTCAGAGTAATGGCGAGTGTGGTAGAGAGGTAAAGAAGAACGTACAGGCAGGGTGGAGTGGGTGGAGACGAGTGTCAGGAGTGATTTGTGACAGAGTGCCCCAAGGCTGCTGAGAAGCTGTTTCACGTGTGTCGGGGGGATGGGTTTCATGACCCTCCCCTGTTGCAAGGTGATCCCCCCATACTGCAGCAGCACACCTGTAGGCATTGCGAAGCAGGTCAGATCAATGATGTCGGACCTGCTCATAACTTCGGTTATGGTGTCCAACATGGTTGACCCTGTGAACGAGGTCATTGCACAGGGCAGTCTGCTCCTGCTGCTCATGTGGATTCCTGCCAAACAGTAACTTATAGTGATTACTGAGGTAACTGAGGATTATCTCTATTTCCTTTGTGGAATATGATAGAAGCCGCCCTACGGACATCTTGCCTGGAAGACATAAAGATGGAAACAGGTCTCAGCAAATCATACAGCAAGGCTACCATAGTTCTTAATACACATTTCTGTCCCCCCCCCCAATCTGCAACAACAAACTATTCACACAACTCAATAGGTATGGCACATCTTAACTAACAGTGGGATATATATTTATTGTATTGTACCACACTTTGTGCTATGTGTCTGTGGCCATGTTCCCTGTGTGGACGCCATCACTGCCAGTGTGTTACAGACTATCCCTCTGCATGACATTGTTAGGGCCACTATGGTTCCATATATGCATGTGGTATGCTTGCTATGTGATTGCTGCACATCTGACATTCTGTGTTATTGGGAATACCTATGCATGCTTTTGGACATGTTCAGGGATTATGTAGTATATTGCAACCACCATATGTTCCATAACAGTGACACAGTAGCATGTTAAGGGGATATTTGGCAGCAGAGCTAGCTCTCCAACCTCATCTGGCCATGTTACCAGGCCACATCACATGTGTGACCCACCCTGGGGTCTCCCGAATTACTGGTCTGCCCTTCCTTCAGGTGGAACCTCATCAGGGGGTGGTGTCCCCCCCGGGAGCATACACAGACATGATCCTGTGACCCTTAGTCAGGTCCAGGGTTTGGTGCATAGGGAGCTACACACAAACCAGCGGGATATGGTATAGCACCTTGAAGCCTTCAGTGTACACTCACAGGGCCCACATGCTACTCCTGCTCAGCCTCCAGCCAAGGCACCATCAGGTGTGTGCAACTGCTGTTGTGACTGGCAATGGGTGGGAGCCTGTGTCCCATTGTTTCCATATGGGGGCTCATGTGGCTTCCACATTGCAGATGACACTCACCATCCAGGATGTTTACCCACCACATGTGTCATATACCACCCCTCTAGGCTTTGTTTTCTATCTACCAACCCAACCCACCTCCACAAATATACCTGCAATCCTTACCCAGATTCACAATCCCACCTTCACAGACAAGTGCAATGTGGTCCCAAAAAGGGGTTCATAAGTGACATACCTGTCCATGTTGCACACATTTACTGCTGTATATTTGTGTGCATTGATATGTGTGATATACCCTACCACATAGCATGCAGCACTGTGATGCAAACATGCGGGGCGTGTTATATATATATATGTACATATGTGTGTGTGTTTGTATATATGTAGACACAGACATGTATACATCTCTATATGTGTGTATATATATATATACATATATTATGTTGTATATCTGTGCTTATATATACATGTAGGTGTCTGCATATCTGTAGACATACATGTATGTATATATCAATATATGTGTAAATATTAAGCGACCACCGACACGAAACAGTCTTACCAACCAGGTAAAAAAGGACTTAGAAATGGACCAAAAGCTCCAAATAAAAGTTTATTGTACAGCTCTGCAGCTCAAAATACTCTTAATCAGCTCACAAGATAAAAACCGAAGCAATTCCTCTGTAGATCAAAAACACATTAATCTCTAGCGCTTTCACCCGGGCTCTCCCAGGCTTTGCCAAGATAAATTGTGTACATCTCTTCTTCCTTTTATATATCAGTAATTAGATATAAATGCACTTTGATTAATCATATAATTACATAATTGGCAAATACCAATCTATCTTATTTGCTAACTAAAATCTAACTTCATAAAATACAGAATTTATACAACTTTAATTTAAAATATATGCCATACTATTAAACATTGAACCACACACTATATTCTATAAAAAAACATTCATATAGTTTAAAATAGACTTAAATAACTAGTTGGACTTCAATTTGTGCTGCTTTACATCTTAAATAAAAAGAAAGTCTTTGTTGTCTATAATAAAAAATTCTGCTCTCTACTGAAGGCATACAAAAATGACTACTGATGTTCTATAAAAATTGAATAAATTTTAATATGTGCACCAGTGTTAAAGTATGTAGAAAACAAAAACATATTAGCCTATAACTTAGCTCTCCTAAGTCTAAGGACACTGCTTATACTAATTGTGTCATTTAACCCAGGAAATTTTGAGGCATTAAGCCTCAATTGCCATAACAATTCCCTATATTCTAGGGATGTTTCCCAATCCCCTCCTCTAGTACTAGGCATCACTTGTTCTAACACTACAAACTTCAATGTCATCTGTTTGCAAATTAGGGAGTGTTTGTAAAAGGCATTTGTTGTTTTTTTCTTGCTTATTTCATATAAGTGCTCATACGCACGTTTCTTTAATGTTCTTTCGGTTTTGCCAACATAAAAACTCTGACAGTGTTGGCAAAAACCTAAATACACCACGCCTTTTTTATTGCAATTAAAATGGCCTGGGGAGATAATGTTAAGCTTCCTCGATTTTAAATATAAACCTTTGTTGTTTACCATTAGAGAGTATTGTTTACAAGCATTACATCCATGTCCCAAATTTCAACTGTGAATTGATATTTTTGTTGATCTGATTCATTTCTAATAAGTCTTTTAAATTCTTATTTCTCCTCCTCACAAAGTAGGGTTTATTTGGAATTAATTTATTGATTTCATCATTCTTGGCTAACACAGGCCAATATTTTCAAATGATGTTCTCAACCTCAGTACTATTCAAATTAAATGTGTGGAGAAAAGCATCTCCTTTTTCAACATACTGATCATTCCTACTTGTAGTGTTTGATTTACTACGTAGGCTTTTCCCTAATAATGGAGCATACTGATCACCCCTTTTTGAAGAAATTTCTTGCACTAATGTGTCGAATAACTGTGATGGATAGTTTTTCTCCAAAAACAACATCTTGAGAAATTCTAATTCCTTCTGAAAAACATCATCCTCACTACACATGCGAGCAGCTCTAATAATCTGGCCCTTTACAATCCCCTTCTTTTGGGACAACGGACGGTTACTTGTAAAATGCAAAAACATGTTAGAATAACTTTTCTTTCTGAATATACTTGATTGAAATTTATTCTTTTCATAATTTTTCTCTAACATGACATCCAAATAATGCAAATGGCTAATATTTATCGAATGTGTAAATCTAAGAAAATCTGTTGTAGAACCAATGTAAGCCATAAACTTTTCAAAATCTTGAAGGTCACCTCCCCACAAAATGCAGATATCCTCTAGGTAACGTTGATAATGAACAATGTATTTCACCCATTCAGAAGAAAAGATGTATTTAGACTCCCAATAATGGAGAACTGTGTTGGCATAAGCAGACGCACATGGAGTGCCCATGGCAACTCCTCTTTTTTGCTTAAAAAGTTCTCCATTAAAGGAAATAAAATTGTTACCTAGAATAGTCTCCATAAATTCTGCTAACAACCCTGTAATATTAGCGTTAAAGCCTGCTGCGTGCGTAATTACCTCATTAAACCATTCCAGGCCTATAACATGTGGTATACTAGGAAACAATTCAACTATGTCTATTGTTACCATAAACTTTGTGTCTATAAAATATTCTTTCTTTATGTTTCCTAAAAATTCCCACGAGTCCTTGCAGAGGTAAGGAAATGATGACACTAACTTTTTGGTTGTAATGTCTATGAACTTCCCTAGTGGTTCTGTTATTCCTTTAGCCCCTGCAACTATAGGTCTGAAATGCAATGGGTTCAGTCCTTTGTGGACTTTCGGAATGCCAAATATTACTGGTGTTAACGGTGTTAACGGTTTACACACGTATATTATATATATATAAATATATATATACACACCTCTACATGCATGTATATTTATATATATTTATATATATGTATATCTATATATATATATATATATATATATATATATATATATATATATATATATATATATATATATACATATATATATATATATATATATATATATATATATATATATATATATAGATATATATCTACATATCTATGTATCTTTTTTTATATATATATATGTATATACCTACATGCATTCATAGCCCACTACAGCCCTGATATACTCACCATTACAGAGACCTGGCTTAAACCCAGTATCCAAGATGAAGGCTTTCTTCCCCAGGGTACAATACACTTAGATCTGATAGAACAAACAGGAAAGGAGGAGGAGTAGCCATTCTCTTTAAAAATACCCTTAACCTCCAGCTCCTGCACACTACACCACCCACTTTTCAAAATGCTGAAGTCCTATTTTCTGTCCTATCCATAAGAAACACCAAGAAGATCAATATAATATGCTGCTACATACCTTCAGGCAACAACTCACTCATAATAGAAGACATCCTACACTGGACAAAGGACAATCTACCTCAGGAAACAATCCTACTAGGAGACCTTATCACTGACTGGGCAGCCTGTAACTCCAGCAGCCCCTCAACACATATCAATCTATATGGGTTCTCTCACCTAACTGAAGAACCGACTAGAACAGATGAGAAAACAAAGAGAGAATCCATATTGGACTGGACACTAACCAGCTATCCCAAACAAACCTATACAGTAGGCTGTCACCCAAATGACCTAAGTGATCATCTCCCCACCTTCCTAATCCACAAACACTCCAGTCACCCCAAACCAGTAGTTTACAAGTTTGTACGGGATGACCGTATCCTTACCCCTCAATACCTTAATACTGTCCTAAGCCACTGCAACTGGGAACCACTATGGACACTTGGGTTAGACCAGGCAGTAGACTACTTCAATACTACCTTCTATAACATCCTTAACAGTCTAGCTCCCAGCTGAAAGATCAGAGTTAAAGCCAACTATGCACCCTGACTAAATAGGAACACCAAAGCCTTACTAAAAGCTAGAGATAAAGCCTGGAAAATCTGGAAAAACTGACAAAACTCCTAGCTCCAGGCAATACTATCAACAGCTTAGAAACAAGGCCAAGGCTGAATCCAAAGTAAACAAACAAAACTATTTTCTTAGCGCCCAAAGGAAATATTCAAATAATCCACAAAAATTCTGGCATGCCATTAACTCCCTACTAAAGCCAGGCAAAACTACAACTCCAGCACCCAGATCTACTAACAATACCCTAGACGTAGCTTCTCAATTTAATAACCATTTTACTAAATCCATCTTATCCCTGGCCAGTCAAATAACCAAAAACAGTCTATCTCAATTACAACCTAACCTATCCCATACCACCCCCTCTTTTAGCCTATCACCAGTGCCCACCTCAACTATCAAAAAATTCCTCCTAAAATTAAAGCCAACCACACTGGCAGCTGATAACATACCTGCTGCATACCTAAAAATGGCTAGTGACTCCCTATCTTATCCTGTCTCCATCCTTATCAACCACTCCATACTAGAATCCTACATACCCAAACTCTGGAAAGTATCTCACATCATTCCTCTCTACAAAGTAGGTAATTCTTACGAATTCTCCAACTACCGACCTGTTGCCATCCTTTGCCCCTTATCCAAAATTCTTGAGAAATGCATCCACTTGCAAGTGAGACATTTCTTAACACACACACAATCTACTATCTAACACACAACACGGTTTCCGTCCACATCACAGCACTATCACAGCCCTTCTATCCTTCACTAATTATATAAACCTTCACAGGAATGATAACAAATATGTATCAGCCATTTTCCTAGACCTCTCAAAAGCATTTGATATGGTCTCACACTCCATTCTATTAGACTAATGTAACATCATTATCCTTCACCTCCTCTATGATAGCCTGGTTCAGAAGCTACCTATCTGACAGGCAACAATCAGTCCATTGGAAAGGAACTCTGTCTACACAACCTCCAACCACCATAGGAGTCCCACAGTGCTCTATACTGGGCCCGCTATTGTTCTCTATTTTCACAAATAACCTCAATAGCTCTACACAACATGCCACACTAATACAATATGCGGATGATTCAACCCTGAATTGCTCCGCCTCATCTCCCACCACCCTATATACACTCACTCAAGATACCTTTAACTCAGTAGAAAAATGGATATCAGGTATCCAACTAATTCTAAATCCCAAAAAGACAAAACTGCTACTATTTACCCCTAATAGATAAAAAAAACCCCTCTCCTTTACCATAACATCTAAGGACTTCACCACCATCTCCCCTTCTAACCACACCAAACTTGCATTGAAATAGATAATAATCTCCACTTTGATGTTCACATCTCACATACCATAAAACTAGTACACAAAAAACTAGGCTCCCTATACAGGCATAAGTCCTTTCACTCACAAAAAGCAAGAGTCACTCGCATAAAGCCAAATTAGACAATGTAACCTAGACAAACTAGAATAATGCTACAATAAAATAGCCAAGTTTGCTACTAACTCAACCTATAGAACCCATCACTGTGCTGCACTAAAAGAACTAAAATGGCTTGAGCTACCACAGCTACTTAACTATCACCAGTTGGGCACAGCCTACAATATTCTCAAATATCCTGGAAAAAAACCTTCATTATCCAACCTACTTACTGTCTATACTGCAAACCGGTACCTAAGATCCAGTGAAAAATCTGTCCTCTCCATCACCAAGGCTAACAATAATGCAGGGAAAGCACTCCACTCCCACACCGTTGCCAGAAATTGGAACTCTCTTCCCTTATCCGTGTCCACTGCCCACTCCACATCCATATTCAAAAACTCCCTCACATCGCACCTTCTTAATACCTGGTTATGTCCTTATATCACATAACCCTACACATACTACTATTAACTCCCCAAACTCCTCTCTGATCACATGCTGGATCCCTGATCACCTGTAGGCTTGGTCATCTGAAAGGGTACTTTTAACTACAGAATCTTACTTGATAAATTTTCTTCTCTTACCAATGTATAACTGACATTGTCTTTTTACCCATGTTCTATAACTTCCTTTACCTGGAGTGCTTTATTAATTTCTTGTTATATTACTATGCTCAGCATATATGATAAAACCTGTTTGTGTATTATGCTGGATGTACCGTAACTGACATCGTCTTTTACCTATGTTCTATATCTTCTTTTACCTGGAGTGTTTTATTAATTTCTTGTTATATTACTATGCTCAGCATACATGATAAAACCTGTTTTGTGTATTATGCTGGATGTACTATATTTGTATAACTTGATGCTGGAGCTTTTCTCCCCGGGCCTCTGCTGAAAATGGACCTGGTCCAGTCGGAATTTCCTGGTTAACAAATGTAAAATAAAATAAATAAATTATATATATATATATATATATATATATATATATATATATATATATATATATATATATACATGGTACAATCTCTGGCTCTCCTTCCTGCACATCTGGAGTGTTCTGCCTTGGTACACCACAGACAGGTGCCACATATGGGCACAGCCTAACATTGGGGAGTATATACACGGATTGATTGCAGGTATACCTATTACACACCTATGGCATTTCAGCATGCTACTTTACACATTAACCTGAGTATCCTGCAAGTGGTGGGCTCTGGAGCCCACATATCCCTCATTATGCCATTACCTCTACCACTGGCTATTTCCCACACTACTAGGCATGTTTTCCATTACACAACACACACTGTGATGGCTTACATTTTGTCAGTCGGTGCTGATCTCCACAGTCGATGAGTATAGCCCACCACCCACAGGAACAGACTCTAGTGTCCATAGCATTTGTTCAGCTGAACATCATTACAACAACAACACCTGCTGGCACATATAAATCATTCAACATAATCTATCCCATTATTATGGCCCAAGTACTACAGTCAGTTACATGCATATATACTTCACGTACCTGTTGTGCGAGTGATGTCTGTTCAAAACTTTCTTTTTATTCCTGGCCTTAGCCTACAGCTATTTTTCTTTATTGATTGAAATTGTGTGTGTGTGTGTGTGTGTGTGTGTGTGTGTGTGTGTGTGTGTGTGTGTGTGTGTATCTCTCTCTCCATTAGCTGGAATGAGCTGCTTTGAATATATTGCAGCATGGCTTCTGTAGGTGAAGCACATGATCAGATGATGGCCTCTGCACCAATCAGTGTCCTCCACTTGCTAACTGCATACAACATGCTGTGTAGCACTTCCAATTACCACTGTCATGGCAACCCACTATTATAAATCCTTACATCATTTGGTTGTGGTCCCTTTACCTTTTCTGTATGGTGGACATCATTCCGCATTTAGGCAGCAGTGTTACAGACAGCAGGTAGCAAAACCTCTCAGAAGAGGACTTGCAGTCTCAGGGCTGATACATATTTGTATAAGGTTCCAGAACTATAGATAGAGTGTGAGTAGTGTTGGTATATGCATTGTATAGCACCGGTTTTGCAGGATTTGTGTGTACATACTAGTTTAACATGGACTGCAGTCTGTCTGCATAGCTCTCAACTGTGGCCTATGTTTTGTCTGTCCACCACACAGGTCTTGTGTCAGATATATTACTGGCAGTGTGTGTGTTGAGTGCTATCAGTAGGTGGCTACATCCATATTTTCTTCCCCAACTCCAACCATTCTGCCTACAGTAGGGAGCTGCAACCAGTTATGGGAATTATTGGTGCCTGTTGGGTTTAAATATGCCCAATTTCCTGCACTTTCCCATGATTGGATGGTTTTGAAATGGCATTGCTATGGGCACAACTGCTTACCTAATGTTGGCATTGCTTAAAGGGGCATACCACTGGGCAGATTGAGTTAGCAGGCCTACACATTGCTTACACCACGTAGGCTGACCTGTGCAATGCTTAGTGTTGCTTACTATCTAATTAGCATTATATTTTCCTTTTGACATTGATTTATTATTTGTTACATGTTATATCTGTGTCTGATATCTGTGGTTCATGTGTACGTATACTGTATGGGGTCCAGGGGACTTCAACACTTTATTACACTAATGCCTCACATCTGGCCTTACTGCAGTACTCCAGTTCACATATTTATGTTATGTATCTAAAACCGTTGGTGTAAACAAAGTGAAGTCTATTGTTATTACCAGGGAAACATTTGTCCCATGTGGGACGATCAAAAAATTGGGTAATTTTCTTTGCGGCAACACCATGTCTAAAAAGGTAAGCTTGACTGTATTCATATGTGCATGGACAACAGTGTGTGGAAGGCCTACAATATTTGGGTCAGGAAATGACATACAAGATGAGTCCTGAGGGGTGGAGGAGTGGAGGGTGGGCAAAGTGTGGTGGTGTGGTTGCTACAGGCTGGTAGCCAGAGGATGTATGGTAACTGCATGTGTGCAGCAGAGGGGGTGGGGGGTTGGAACTGTGGGTAAAGACATTATGGGTCGAGGAGAGGCTCAAAACTCAGAAATACAGATGACCGAATTGTTTTGTTTGGCCAACACCGTTCCACCCAGTGACGAAAATAAAACATACTTTTCACTAAACCGCTCGCTACATAGTACCCACCCAAACAAAATAAATAAACCACATACGCTAACTTAAACCCCACTTCTAACCCTACACTAAACCTTACAAACATTACTACTTATGCACTTACCTTAACCCGCACCCTAACCCTAAGGTCCGTAACTATCACACTTACCTTAATAAGCTATACCCAAACAAAATAAATAATCCACACACATACACTTAACAAAACCCTACTTCTAACCCTTACATACATTACTATCTATGCACTTACCTTAACCCGCACCCTAACCCTAAGGTCCGTAACTATCGCACACTTACCTTACGGAGCTATACCGTGGAAGGGCCAACTATGCCTAATCGGGATTTTGAATTTCGTGGTTTCCAGCATTCGATGTACTCACGATTCACTTAATAGTTGTCGATCATGCCGTATTTAACAACCTAAGCGTTCGCGCTTACAATACAAACCCATATATATATATATATATATATATATATATATATATATATATATATATATATATATATATATATATATATCTACATATATAGATATGTAATATCTGTTTAGATATGGATATAATTACACACACACATACATCTAGATGTTGGTAGACATTCTCTGTACTGTTGCATGACTGGGCTAGATGTTATGTTACTGACAACATCAGATTTGTGTATATCTGGCATGGCTTAGTGATAAATCACTTTGTGTATGGTATGCATGGTCTTGGGTTAGAGCCTTGCAGAGCCTGTTTTATTTTGTTGCTGGGCAGAACATGGGCCGTTGGATACAGTCTGATTAAGACACTTTAAAGCAGTGTATCTTCATTAGACAATAATTTAGTTATCAGGAGGGGAACCTGTAGTGCCATGTGTATACCATGGTAGTGTGTTTCCCGTATACCTGAATTAGACATCCCTTTTAGGTTTCATGTGCATACCGGGCAACCTTGTGTGCCACGTATGCTTTGCGATACCTAGAAATAAAACCATTAGTGTAAACAAAGTCATACGTGAAGTCTATTGTTATTACCAGGGAAACATTCATGCCATGTGGAACAACCCAGAATTTGAGTGATCTACTTTCCGCTAAAACCATGTCTGCATAGGTACACATGGCTGTGTTCATATGTGCATGGACTACAGCGTGTGACAGACCTAGGATATTTGGGTCGGGACAATGTACATGATGAGACCCAAGGTGGGGAGGAGTTGAGGGTGGGCACAGTGTGGTGATGTGGTAGCTACAGGCTGGTAACCAGGGAAGGGATGATGGCTGTGTGTGTGCAGCGGGGGGGGTGGAACTGTGGGTAATGAATGTATGGGTTAAGGATGGGTTTGTATAGGTCGACCTGCCTAGTGGGTGGGGAAGGGGGATTGAAATATAGAACAAGTAAAACATACGAGAAACAATTTTAATTCGTATTCATATATGGAGATATATATGTACATATATATATATATATATATATATATATATATATATATATATATATATATATATATATATATACACATATAAACATTCACACATATACATATACACAGCAATGACTTCATCAACTGGCTAAGCTTCTGATGTCATTCAAAGGGGATCCAGTATCTGTCTGCCTGGGGCGACATGATTGCCAAACCACAATGCTTTGCCAGAGATGGTCTGCACCTGTTGCCCCTGAGATTCAGGTTACTGGCTGCAGCACTTAGAACCCCCATAGTGCCTTATCTAGGCAAGGTTCAAAGGAGAAAACCACCACCATAACAGGTACAAGCATGCAAAACTGAAGGTACTGCTACTCAATGCTAGACGTCTAAATCTAAAAAGGCACTCTCTTGAGGCACACCTACAAATGGGGAACATCGTTATCAGTGCAATAAATGGGACCTGGTTCAATGCTCCACACAGCACACTTGTAATACCAGGCTACAACTCTTATCACACATTTTGGGCACCAAACCAAGACCACAATACTACAGGTGGAGGGGTGTCCATATTCACCAAGGTTATTCACACCTCCAGCCTAGTTCCCAACACACTGCATCTGAGAATTTCCAGGTGCAACTAACACTAGGTAAGACTGCACTCCAAATAGTAGCTTGCTGCAAATCCCCCACCATGCCCAAAGATTCTCACTACACCTTTATAAACATACTGGACAATATTAAGATACAACCACACACCATAATACTGGGTGAACTCAACTACCCTGCCATTAACTGGGAAAACTACTCAGATACTGACACCTTTCACCAATGGTTCCTGGAATTCATACATTCCAAACCCCTGGATCAACAGATCCATTGTCCAAACAGGGGATCCAATACCCTAGACCTGGTTCATTACCAACATGATGGACAGATGCTCCACATCAGTGATCACCCCCTCATTGGTCAGGTCTGACCATAAGGTAATTACCGTTGACATCCACATCCCACCCCCACACGCCACTAAGGAAACCTCCATAAGAACCCTCTCCAAAGTCAACGTCATGCTACTCAAGTCAGACGTGACAAACTTCATGAAACCCATGGAGACGGGAGCTGACAGTGCAACTGGTGAATCCTATACTAAGGCACTGTATGAGCACATCCACTCATACATGAATTGTGTCATCCCAAATAGAACCAAGACACTGTTCTCCAAAAATGGAAGCCAATCTGCTGCTCCACTGCCATACACAAACTATACAATAGAAGGAAGAAACTGTTGAAGAAAAGAGGATAATCCCAAAATGCAAACAGCTCCCTTGCCACCCTCAGTAAGAAGCTGAGATCCCTCAGATTCTCCCAAAGCTTATTATGTACATATAATTGCCATAGATTCCAAGGACAACCACAAGGCATTCTATAGTGATGTCCAGAATCTAAACGGCAATGCCCAGAACTGCTCTGAGCTACTACAGAATGGCATTAAATATACTGATTCCAAGGAGTTTGCCAATATCTGGGCAGATCACTTTAGTGCCACATTCACCCTCCTCTCACCCCCTAAGGGGCCCATCTCACTACCAAAAGATTGCCAATTCCATTAATCACAGCTACACAGGTAGAAACCACACTCTCCACAGTTAGGAATACAGCATCCATGGGACTAGATGACATCCCGGGCTGTGTACTACATGAGCTACAAAATACACTTGCACCTCACCTAAGTGTCCTGTTTAATCATAGCCCCACCTCAGGCTTCGATCCCACTGAGTGGTCACAACTACAGTTATCACACTCCACAAGGGATTCACCTTGGATTCCGGGAACTACCATCCCATCAGTCTGATGAGGCTGATCTGCAAGGGCATGGAATGCATTATCATGGAACTTATAAACTAAGACATTGGCAACCAGCAAACACTGGATCCCACCCAGGTTGGGCTCGTGAATGGCTGATGTTGTCTCCTGAACCTGACTGACTACCTAAAAATGAAACCATTGCTGTAAACAAAGTCACCCGTGAAGTCTATTGTTATTACCAAGAATAAAGTTGTCCCATGCGGGACGACCCAAAAATTAAGGTGTTATCCTTTGCAGTAACCTCATGTCTGCAAAGGTAAGCATGGCTGTGTTCATATGTGCATGGAGTATAACGTGTGGAAGACCGAAGATACTTGGGTCGGGACAACGTACAAGATGTGTCCCGAGGGGAGGAGGAGTGGAGGGTGGGCAAAGTGTGGTGGTGTGGTTGCTACAGGCTGGTAACCAGAGACGGAATGGTGGTTGCGTGTGTGCAGCAGGGGGGGCAGAACTGTGGGTAAAGTAATTAGGGGTCGAGGAGTGGCTGGGTTGGATGGACCTCTACTGGTCGGCCCGCCTAGTGGGTGGGGGAGAGGGGAATGAGATATAAAAATGTGAAACATATAAAATAATTTAAATCCCTATTTAAATAAAACACTTACAATAAAATAAACTTGGTAGTGTATTGCAGGGCAGATGTGTTTGGCTGTCGGGGGTATGCTAACTCATATGACTTATATTGTTTGGGGCCTTTCAACCCCATTAACAGTGCATGTGGGCATATATGTTTCTGTTAATCTACCATTGCTATCTACAGATGTCTGGCCATATATACCTATATGGGTATATATATTTGCTTACATATTTATAACTATGTCCATATATACTTACGGAGATATATATCTGCATACATATATGTAACTTGCTGTGTATATGTGGACATATAGGTGCTGACATATATATGTGTGTAGATGTAGGCATTTGCATGTATATATGATCATATATATGTATATACATATATGTATATATTTCTGAATATATATATATATATATATATATATATATTATATATATATATATATATATATATATATATACAACTACATATATAGATATGTTGTATCTGTTTAGATATTAATATATTTACACACACACACACACACACACACACACACACATACATCTAGATGTTGGTATACATTCTCTGTACTGTTGCATGACTGGACTGGATGTTATGTTTCTGAAAACATCAGATTTACATATATTTGGCATGGCTTAGTGGCAAATCACTTTGTGTATGGTGTATATGGTCCTGGGTTTGATCCTTGCAGAGGCTGTTTATTTTGTTGCTGGGCAGAACACGAGCTATTGGATATAGAGTGATTAAGGCACTTTAAAGCAGTTGTACACAGGTTTGCGTGGAGATAAGCACTGCTAACTTCTGGTTACATTTTCTTATACTCAGTTAGCATCCACATTGCTTAATCTGTATAGGCAGTGCTTACCCCCATGCAAACGCACATAAACACCCTTACTAGTGCTTACATATGCTTACTACTACTTAGTTGTGCTTACACCTGATTACTATTGCCTTATTCATTATGACACTGCTACTTCACAAGTGCATTTCCTGCAGTACTCTAGTTCATACATATGTATTATTTAGTGGGTTTTGCAACAAAACTATTGGTTATAACGTGCTTTGCCATGTAAAATAGACTGTGCTGCAGTGGGACTTGAACCAGGAATGCTTGCTTGTTACGCAAATGCTCTATCCACTACACTATTGCTATGTTACTTCATTTGCATATATCTTCCTTGTTATCCTCTTCAGCCTTTTCAGCTGCTTTAACTGTAGCTAAGCTTTTGGCACACCTGCGCACCCACTGTTAGCTGTACTCTGATTTTTAAACAACATGAATACACAGGTTTCTTCATTTCATTTTAATGTACTTTTGCTGTTGTACACATGGGGAACTGTTGGTGGGGATATGCGGACACCTATGAGCGATCGCTCTTATGTCTTCCCACTTTCTGCTGTTCTACATTGCAGGGGTGTGTTTATTCTGAGAGCTCTGCTCTCAGACATGCCCCCTGCACTCATACATGCTCTGTGTAAGCCTAGGAGCTCGGTCAGTGCGCCTTCATTGATATGCATAGCACGCTGCTATCCTGCTCCTAAATGGGTGCTTCCATGCAGGACTAAGCTGTTCCTGCACAGAAGATTAGTGAATCTGGGGAAGAACTTACCAGAGAAACCTTTTCTTGAATGTTACTATATATACATCCTACACAGAAGATTTGCAACAAAACTACATAATTTTCCTAAATTTTATCTGTATGGAAGACATTTCATTAATTAAAAAATACCCCACAAAATAAATTTCACCATATCTCTCAATCCCTTACTTTTATCATTGTTCAAGGTCATTCCCATTTCCTGTAAACATCTATTCCAATAAACCATCACTTTCCACATCCATATTTTGTTCTTAGCAACAACAACTATATCATCTTCATATGTCAAAATGACTGGAACCACCACCCCGTTTTGCATTATGTATCTGATACTTTTCATTTTGTAAGCTATTTTACTCACTAATGCATTCATTATCAATGCAAACAATATTCCACTCATGGGACATCCTTGTCTTATATCACATTTCATGCATATTTCTTTACTCAGCCACCCATTTACTAATACTGTCACTCTATTATTTTGATATGCTGACACACTATCCTGCTTCTGTCACCTATTCCATACTTCCTAACATCCCACAGTGTATGATGTCTAATGTATAAAAATACCTTGTTAAAATGTCACTTACCATAAATTTCACATCCTATTTACTTATAATATCAACAATTTCTTTCACAACCAATAACAATTCTTCATATCTCTTCTCTTTTATACCATATATATTTTCTTCAGTAACATCCTTCATCCTTCCACTCATTCTCCTCTATATTATTCTCATAAAAATTATAATCTGTGTTATTTACTGAGATGAGTCTTCATTTTATTTCATTCTTCTCATCTTTCATATAAATTTTAATATATCACCACATAACTCTTCATAAACAAACCCCTCCTTTAACAATTAATTTAGTACATTTACAAAATACTCTTTTTACCAATGTATTAATTTCTTGTACATTCAGTACCCTATTATACATTGGATACCCTATACAATTTGGGGCTGATACCGAATCAACATTTACTTTCCTTAGTACTTCATCCAATTCACTAAAAGTAATTTCTTTTTCAAATTCTTCCTTAACTTGTTCTGGATTTTTTTTTTTGTTTTACTTTCCATTCTTTCTTATGCATATTTTCCACCTGCTGTACTGCACTACTCAGAATTTGCTATTGTATTATTTTTACTTCTCCTTTTACATTTTTCATTTCCCTCATTATGCTAATTCCTTTTTCACTATGTTACCCATATATGCAGATAATACCTCCCTTCTCACTTGTAAATAATATTGCTGCCTAGACAGTAATTCTTATTTTTTCTTGATTTCTTCTATATATTTCTTTTTGCATATCATACTACTCTTTAATATAATTCTATAAATTCTGTAATACATTTTATACATTTTTCCATACTTTACTTTCTCATCCTTTCTTACATCATCCTGTCAATGGGGAAAACACTTTTTAGTTATTTTAAAATTCAGTCCACTATTCAGACCATTTTTTTAGATATCTTTCTGGGTTATATGATCCTTCTATAACTACAGTAGTTCCCACTTTCCAATTTCATCCCATAGTTTCTTATTTATTTGTTATTTCCTTTCCTATTTTAATATATTCCCTTTCTTCCATTACCTCCATCCATTTTGCTAAATGGTCGAAAAATCCATCACAACTGTATCACCATCTGCTACCCACAAGCCTTCTGATAATAAAAAATGATCAGTTTTGGATTGAAGTGCCCTACTTCTGTAAGTCCATTGACTTTTGCTCCACACAGTTAATTTGCCACATTTTATCACGTCCTGTATTTTTTACTTTTTTCCCTGAAATCACAATTAACATCCCTTGCAGTAATAATTGCCATGTTAACCACCACATAGTCTAATATTTGATGGAACAATTTCTCTCTTTTCTTACTAGTTACATCTACAAGATAACCTACCCTTAGCCGTGTTACATCTAGTATTTTCACAGTTTTTTTTTTACACAACACAGCCTCTCAAGAACAATGTTCACTTTCTAAGTTCCTTATTATATTTCCACCATGCAATTATTCTGCTTGCCATCTTTCTTCTCTTGTCATGAATCTTACATCCTCTAACAGGATAACATCCACATCACATTTAGCACACCATTCCAGTATCCATATTCTTCTTACAGTGTTAATATTGTTGTTCACATTTTCTGAAAGTACTCTAAAATAGTTCCTTTCCATCTTTCTTAAGTATAGGGGAATGATTTTAAAATTTTTATTTTCTTTTTTTTACTCTATCCCAACTGAATATTTTTTCTGGGTTTATGTACAGATAATACTCGATCCTCAGAATCAGAGTTTTCACTAGCTAGAATTAAAAAAAAACATATTAGTATCAATTCCTTCTCCTGACATTTCTCCTGGCATGCACTCTCTCTTCTCATTTTCCACTCCATATTTTTTCTTTTTTTACAATTTATTTTCTTCTTCCCCTAGTTCACCATCTCCCCAGCCTCTTGTTATCCTTCCTCATGTATGGTTTCTTCCCTTTCTCCTTCTTTTTCATTATTTATGATTTGCTCTTGACAGTAAATACAAAGGTGTCACTATAATTAACACAACCTGCATTCAGGCACACATCTTGCTGTATGTCCTTTCTTCCTGGTTACATTGTACCTTGTTATAGTCATTAATAAAATGAGAAAAGTCCCCGCAAAAGAAACATGATTTAGGCTTGCAAGCATATCTTAATGTTCCGCTATGACCAGCCACAAAAACAGCACTTCGCAAGTGTTTCACCGTATTTTTTTTTACATTTCAAAACAGCTTCCAACAGTCATCCTGCATTCCATAAGTTTCTGTCATCTCTACCTTTCACAATACTGCTACCAGTTGCACATAGACCCTGCACACTCTCTTTAACATCATATTCTTCCAGTTCATAAACGCTAAACTGTAAAGTAATGTTTTTTTTAACATTTAAGTTATTACCAAAAAACAAATAATTGTCCCACTGATAAAAGTCCTTTCTGTTACACAGTTCCAGAAATTTCTTCATCAATTCATCAAATTTAAATAATTGTTACAAAAGGCCTCTGTGGCAATATGTATAAATGACTGAATTTCTTGGAGCTTTAAAAACAACAGTTACCAAATTGTCCCATATATAATATCTGTCAATTACAGTGTAATTCTTTTTCTCATTCTCACAGCTGGTCTTTTCTTTCTAAACTAGTTTTACTTAAGTTTCTTGCTGGGCTCCTTTTTAGCACACTGGACCAACAGCCTAATATAAACCTATGAACCTATATTTGCCAGAGTGTAAATCACTTTCATAGCTAGAATATAATCAATCATTTACATTACGCAGACATCTGCAATATTTTCTTGCCTAACAATATTTTCCTTTAAAGTCCTTTTATGTTAAAACAAGTCAGGTTTGATATGCAATGTAAAAAAAATTCAACTTGTACATACATAATCTTAATTTTTTTATGTTTCAGCCACTGAAGACTTTGCCAACAGAGCAAACACAAAGCCCACCATCAGAATGGCTGACTATTTGTTGCTCAACTCAGTGTCAGAGTAAAGATGTTTAAAAAAAAAATCCTTATGCCTTTCAACAGAGACAGAGTGGGAGAACAATGCTGTAGCTGCCACAGGAGGTAGCAAAGGCTTATGTCACAGTGGGTATAGTCGATATCTATTTTGTCACCTGTAAAATATAGTGTACCAGCTTTGACCAATCATTACAAATGACACCCTTCCTTTTGTGTTTTCCTAACTGGGATGAGGTCTGATCCCACTCTGGAAGGTATCCCTCTCCAATAACCTCCCTCTGCTTCACTAGAGGTACAACAGGTGATGGAGGTGGTGGTTGATATGCCACTAACACAATGAGTCACTGAATATCAAACCATCCGGCAATGCATTGCAGATTTACTGGACCAGCTGCCCCATGACACTGCAACACCACAGGCAGGAATGCCATATGTTATTAACCTCATCGATCCAGGACCTCCATCTACTGGGTCCCAGTAACAGCCCTTTGGGCTGCTTAGCAGCTGGTGTGCTGCATATAACCACATCTTCAACCATTTGTTTGCCCTGTGATAATCTGTTTGAGTGCATCCCATGTCTCCTCCTCTTAGTGTGTGTATATGGCTCCCTCTTTGTCTGTCCATTGCATGTCACTTTGTGTGCCCCTGCTACCTACCCTTGGTCTAGCTTCCTCATCATGTCTTTAATCCCTCTTCATTTCCCTTTTCCCTCTGCATATACATAAATAGTGGCCCTTTCCCAAATAAAATCGTTGCCTTGCCTTTTTTCCCATCCTAGTTTCCCTTTATGTTTTCCAACCATATTTTCATCTGGTTGATAATCTCCATTCCCTACTTTCCTGTACTCCTCTTCTTACCCATTCATGAAACCAGTAAGGTATCGTGTGGGCTTTACCATCTGTTATATGTTGTTCACCTGCTGCTCTTGCCATTTCTGACACCCACTATTGCGATCTATACATCGTATGCATTCACATGAACCTTAGAGTGCTACCTTGCCCTTCTTCATATATAATTAGATACATTGCTGTACTTTAATTCTGCCACATACACCTTACTGAAGTGCAGGTCTCTACCAATGTGTACAATGTGCCTCTGCTTAGTTATTCATGACTATTTTGTACAAGGGAGTATTATTACCATGCTGTGGGAACTAACTGCCCTGAAGAACAGCTCTACTAATCTGAGTGTGTGTGTGTGTGTGTGTGTGTGTGTGTGTGTGTGTGTGTGTGTGTGTGTGTGTGTGTGTGTGTGTGTGTGTGGGTGTGTGCGCGTGCGTGTGTGTGTGTGTGTCTATGTGCATGTGCAAGCACACATATGCATATATATAGCAAACAAACCAATGTAGACCACCACAATCCTTCGATAAAACACTAATTTAATATGACAAGGCAAAATTCAACAAGCAGTTTTTAACACAGATAAGCGCTTTTGGGCTCTGCCCATCTTCAGATGAAATAAAAACAATCTTAGTCACATTTAAATACCTAACTCAAAACAGTTTCCAACCAATCAAAATTTATACTGCACCCTCCTATCTTTGAGGGCGGGTTTCATAGAAACAAATTCATTTAGTCCTGGTGTCCTATGGGCTAAAAGCTCAATTATCCACTTTGCTTCTTCTCTCTCAGTGGCATCTACTAAGCTACCCTTTCTTATACTAGGAAATACATTTGCAATAGCTCTAAATCTAAACTGATGGTCATTATTTACTTCTATATGTTTATAAAGTGCATTGTGCATATTTCTGGTTCTTATGCATGAAATATATTGCAAAATTCTAACTTTAAACATATTTGTTTTTCCCACGTAAAATGCTTTGCATTGCTGACACTCAGCTAAATAAATTATATTCTTTGTTCTACAATTGGCTTTTGCTTTAAAATAAAATAATTTCCCTGTTACTGGATGCTTAAAAACAATCTCTTTATTAATACATTGACATGCCTTGCATAGCCCACATGGTTTTGTACCTACTTGACAAATGGAACTTTTCTTGTGGTTACTCTTTTCTTGTGTTAAAATGTCTTTCAGATTTTTATTTCTTCTAAATCCAAATTTGGGTTCTATCCCTACTATTTCTTTTATTTTATCATCAGATAAAAGTATATGCCAGTTTTTCTTGATAATGTCACATACACCATGTATATTACTACTATACGTGAATGTCATTCTATTAAATACAAATTTATGGCTATGTTGCTCTTCTGATGAAATTGTCTTAAATGAAGATACAGATTTTCTATGTATATCACCCTGACTTAATTCACTTACTATTAACCTCTCATTGTAACCTCTATTTTTAAAAATATGTGCCATATTCATCAATTCTTCCTCAAAATCACTATCTTTTAGTACAAAGCCTTGAGGCTCTACTTACCTGACCCCTTATTATATTCTTATATCTATGTGTGGGGTGCATACTATCATAAGTAAGTAAATTATTTTTCAAGCATTCTTTTCGAAACAAGGAAGTAACAAAGCCAGATCTTTCTTTTTTAATTCTGACATCCAGAAAATCTACAGCTTCATCTGAGCATGTAAAAGAAAATTTGAAAAAAGTTGTGGCATGTTCAAAATATTCTATGAAAAGTACTAGTTCTCTCTTTCCCCTTCCCATAAATTAAAAACATTGTCCACAAAACGTCTATAAAGAAATAGATGCTTTTTCCATCTGTTTTGGCCCCCTAGCACAAAACATCTCTCCCAAAATGACAAAACCAAATTTGCATATGTATTAGCACAGGGGGTACCCATGGCTACCCCTGTGTCTGTCTATATACATTGTCATTGCATATGAATACATTGTTAGATAAAACCAAATTCAAGCATTTTCTTATTGTAAATAATTTCCTATCATCTGATTCACCCATTTCTTTGCATAGTTCACAAACAGCATTCATGCCATATTCATTTTCTATCACTGTAAACAAATTTACAACGTCTAAGGTGACCATTAATACTTCTTTTCCACATATATCAATGTTTTTGATGGCTTCCAAAAATTGTTGTGTATCTTTCAAAATTTCTATTATTCTTATTGTATATGGTTTTAAAGTATATTATAAACAAATAGATACATTTTCAGTTACCCATTTTCTACCTGAGACTATCGGTCTCAGTGGGGGATGTTTATAATTTTTATGTAACTTGGGTAGTGCTTTGAAAATAGGTGTTACCGGATATTCTATTAATAGAAATTCACTAAGATCTTGGTCTATAGTATTATTATCCAACATACATTTAATACTGTTATGAACTCCTATTATGATGTTGTTGAGTTCTAATGGACTAATTTTCAAGTAGGTATTATCTTCTATTAATAAATTATTTAATTTAAAATAATAATCATCCTTATTTAATATAACAACCGCTCCACCTTTATCTGCCTGTTTTATTATAATATTATCATTGTTCTGTAAATTTATTAATGCTTGTTTTTGTGTATTTGTTAAATTAAAATATTTCTGATTTTTACCTTCTTCCAAATATTTATATAAATCAGCTTCACATACTTTAAGAAACATTTGCATGGTAGAATTGAGTGATGGCATGAATGTACTAGGTTGTCTCAACATATGCTATTTTGTTGCTTAAATAAACTTTGCAACATTACTTTCCTACCATAAAACATCATATCCATGACTATTTCATTAAAACAGCCTTCTCTACTTGGTACGAAGGACATACCTTTGTTTAAAACAAGTAATTCATCATCATTAAGAACATAGATAAATTATAAACAATATTATCACCAGTCAGTTTGATGTCCTCTTTTTTGCCCCTCTGCCTTCGCTGCTGGCTCTCTTCCAGTCTCCTTTTTTCTTCATTGGAGCTGGCAGTTGGGCTAAAAAATGCTCACCCTGCTGCACTGCTTCATTTGTCTTGGGCCTTGCACCCAAGTCCTTAGATTGGGTAACTACTGCATTTGGAAGAGCAGTTCCTAAAGAAACGTTTGTTGCTTCCTCTGATTCAGAACGTTGTAAAGTCCTCTCTCCCAGAGGTTCCATAGTTAAATTTGAACTCACTATTTCCACCAAGTTACTTTGTTTAGACCTAACTAATTGTTCATTACTGTTGTGGGCTATGCAAGTCATGTCAATGTATTAATAAAGAGATTGTTTTTAAGCATCCAGTAACAGGGAAATTATTTTATTTTAAAGCAAAAGCCAGTTGTAGAACAAAGAATATAATTTATTTAGCTGAGTGTCAGCAATGCAAAGCATTTTACGTGGGAAAAAAAAATAATATGTTTCAAGTTAGAATTTTGCAACATCTTTCATGCATAAGAACCAGAAATATGCACAATGCACTTTATAAACATATAGAAGTAAATAATGACCATCAGTTTAGATTTAGAGCTATTGCAAATGTATTTCCTAGTATAAGAAAGGGTAGCTTAGTAGATGCCACTGAGGGAGAAGAAGCAAAGTGGATAATTGAGCTTTTAGTCCATAGGACACCAGGACTAAATGAATTTGTTCCTATGAAACCCGCCCTCAAAGATAGGAGGGTGCAGTATAAATTTTGATTGGTTGGAAACTGTTTTGAATTAGGTATTTAAATGTGACTAAGATTGTTTTTATTTCATCTGAAGAAGGGCAGAGCCAGCTTATCTGTGTTAAAAACTGCTTGTTGAATTTTGCCTTGTCATATTAAATTAGTGTTTTATCGAAGGATTGTGGTGGTCTACATTGGTTTGTTCGCTAAAGATTTTTTTGTACTCTGTGGACCTTCAGTCAGTTTTCTCAATTTGTTTTCTTTGATATGCATATATATGTTAGTGATTAGGAGTGGAGAGGGTCAGTCTGTTTCCACATAGTGCAGCATATATTTTTTTCTTTATTGATATTTCTGGGGAGGCTCAAGCATATCTCTCAACTGTCCAGATTTTTGTGGAATGCCCAGATTTTTCCTTCTTAATTTTAGATTGTTCCTCATAAAACTTGTGGATTTCTCACAACTCAGTGAGAACTGAATTTACTAAATAATGTCAGAAAATTATGGTTCAGACTTCATATCATTTAGAAAATGTATTGTCACAGAAGACCTTGTATTCTAGCAACTTTCTAAGTTTATACAAGCAATATTCAAAATGTGTCCCTATTTTTTGGCATTTCTCTCCCTAGTACTTTTGGCTTTGCCCAGATTTCTTGAGCTAAGAGGTTGAGATGTATGGGCTCAAGATATATCACTGATTTAAGGGAAGAAGCTCTTTGAGGCACAATTGTAGCTCCACATAAAATCAGAAAATGTTTGGCTGATATTTAATCATTTCTGCTTAATGTCTTGGACAGTAGGAGGTAAATAGTTCTGCATTTTCTTCATTCATCCTGATAAAATGACACAAATTTTTGTAATGTGTTTAGAGGAAATGGACCTCCGTTGTTTACAACTTCAAAGTTCATCTGTTTCAGCCAACATTTTGTATACTTTCTTCGTAATACTTCAATATTTTTAGAAAAGAAAGAAAGAAAGAAAGAAAGAAAAAGGGTTTGGTAACAATACAGTCAATTAATTCCAACTTGAGTGGAACAGGGAATTATGTATTTCAATGTCCTGGCATTGTGGCAGAAATAAAAATGGCTTTGTCTGTCAATGAGGGGTACCATTAATTGTAATGCTAAATACTACTACTGCACAGCAAAAAAATATTTCAGAAATTCTGTATGTATACTTCTAAGTGTTAAATCCAACACCTACAGTTTTCATGTGCAGTCTTTCGAAAATATATCCCTTTCAACACATACTACAGAAATTGTAACCCAAGTTCAGAAAAGAAGGTAGTAATTTTAGTAGTGCAAGCATTCATTAGGATTATTTATTTATTTTAACATTTATTAACTGGATAACTGACTAGTCTATGAATGGTTTTCAGCCACAACTTGGGCTGTGAGTGCAAGGATAAATGCAACATATACGTTTATATACAGACCATTTAGCATAGCCAAATGAACAACATGCTTTAGGTGGTAGAAGGAAACTATAGTACCAGGAGAAAAAAACATGAAGAAGTGGAAAGAGCAACCTCGACAGATACACACACACACACACACACACACACACACACACACACACACACACACACACACACACACACACACACACACTCTCTCTCTCTCGCTCTCTCTGTGAGCAAAGGTCAGGATTGAACCTTGGGCCTCACAGGAAGAGATCTTACCATTCTTCCCAGTATTATAACCACAATAACTGAAATGTATTCCTTTTTTCCAGCGCTGCTCTTCAGAGGTACTCTGCACCCCTTGCATTACAGATGTCCTTTATTTCAGCTATGATTCTAAATAAAACACATTTTCATGATGAGAATCTTAGTGGAATGGCAACCCATGATATCCATTAGCTTGTAAACATTTACTTCAGGTCCTTTTTTTTTCACCAGTACCATTTGTTGACTCATCTCTGAAACAGGGAAATCAGTGCCCTAATCTTTTACAAATCATAAATTGCACTACACCTCAAATATTTTCTAAATACATTTGTAGCAATTTAGATTTCAGACCTGTCTGCATTCTTAAAGTAGTGTGTTGGGGTCTGAATGAAGAGATGAAAAGTCAGCAAACAAAGGAGAGAAGAAATGTTAAAATTGAATTCATCCTCAAGTATTGGTGAATACCTTCATGAGGTAGACCCTGTTTTTCACAAAAGCTCACCAAGGCAACACTGATATATAGACTGTATTTATATAGCATATATCATGGACAGAAGTAGGTCAAAAAACAAAAAAAGAGAGCTGGGTGCCCAAGACCCAGGATAAAGAGGTGCCCAATTCTGGTAGGCGCACTATTGCCAGGACTGGAAAAATGACAGTGTAGAATCCTCAAAATATGGAAACATTCCTACAGTGGGGCCAGGCCCAGGGGAAGGATGTCCCCCTCATTGTAGAAGGAAGTAGCAGTCCAACAAAATCACAAAAATGTGTAGTCCAAAGAAGAGCCATAAAGACGATAGAGTGGACTATTGAGGATAAGAAAGAAATTATGGATTGTCACTATTTTGCAAAAAGCCAAGAATTTCCAGACACAAGATATACAAAAAGATTAAGAGATAAGTTAGAGGAAAGAAAAATACTTCCACAAGAAAAACTGCCAGAAGCTACAAATAAAAAAAATGGGGTCATTAATACAACAGATTTTTGAAAAACAGTATATAGATCAAGAAACTTTGATCTGTTTGGAAAAAGAAGCATCTGAAGAAATACGAAAATGTAAACAACAAAACCTGGAGACATTTTTAAAAAGCATAAAAAAGAAATATGGACATGGGAAAGAAAGAGAGATTTGATATGGTGCAATATTTATGCAAAGGCAAAAGCCAAATTAATCAATATAAAGAAGGTACCCCAAAAGATATTCGAAAAGAAATACAGGGAAAGGCATCAAGATATGGTAAAATTCACAATAAATAAAATAATATCACAAAAGGAAATGTAGAAAAGAAGATTAGTAAAGTAGAATTAAAAAAAGCAGACGTTTAAGTTATGGAATACTGGCAAAGTGAAGGATTTGATGTAGAAGGTCTAACATAGGTTACATCACAGCATGATGGAACGAGTCCCCAAAGTAAGGAGAAACAGGAAGATCAGGAGACATCCAAAGAAAAAATATGGACATGGGAAAGAAAAAGAGATTTAATATGGTGTAATATCTATGGAAAGGAGAAAGCAAAACTAATCAATACAAAAAGAGCAGCACCAAAGATATTTGAAGAGAAATACAGGCAAAGACATCCAGACATGGAAAAATTCACAATACAAAAAATAAGACAAAGAGGAAAAGTAGAAAAGGAGATCAGTAATGGAGAAGTTAAAGAAATAAAAACTGAGGTCATGAAGTCCCTCCAAAGTGAAGGATTCAGTGTAGAAAATCTAATTTAGAAAGCACCACAATAGGACAGAGCAATGGAACTCCAAATGAAGGGGAAACCAGTGGAATGGGAAGCAACTGGTCAGGTGTATATAAAGATATTTTGGTGTCTTCCACAGAAAACCAGTATAAACATCCACTTGAAGCTGGACAGGAAGGGAAGGAACAGAAAACTGTGGAAACTCTTATGCAGTTAATGTTGAGGAGTGATAGGCCAGTGAGTTCTCATAAGACAGAGCGATGGATGACACAGGATGAAATTGAAGAGAATGTGTCACAGGAAGATGTAATAAAACTTTTTATAGAATGCCCAGAGGAAATGGAAAACAAAAAATGTGCCTTCAGTCTAGAAGAAACTGAGTTAAGAAAAGAGTTGCTTGACTTAATAGAGATAAACATATTAAGATCAATGAAAGAAATAGACTGCAGAAGGTCAATGAAACCCCAAAAGTCAGATGTTTGATAAAACAAATGAACACAGTAATTAGGACTGTGCATAGAGATCCATGTGACATAACAGAAGTAAACAGGATATATTACTGTGCAGCTAAATTAATAACTGATAAATTTCTACCACAAGAACACAGGGTAGTGATGGAAAGGAAGGGGAGAAATCAAATACCATCATGGAAATATCGAATAGAGAAAACTATAAAGCAACTAAGACAAGAAGTGCCACTGTAGAGTATAGAAGAGGGAAGAGATCAACAAAAATACTTAGAAAGATAGACGTGATAAAAGCAATGCACTGTATTAGAACAGACCAGGATCTATCATGCACTATCACAAATAAGCTGAAATTCTCAGCACAGGTGGAAAAACTTAGAAGATATGCAGATAAATATAAAGGAAAAGTACAAAATAAGCAATTTATTGATGACCCAAAAAAGTTTTACAGATAATTGGAAAACAAGGTAAAGGGAATTGAAAGACCACCAAAAAAGAAGAAATATATACATTTTGGAGAAGTATCTATGAAGATCCTGTGGAACATAACAAAGATGCTAAATGGATAGAAGAAGTAAAAGAAAGAATAAGAAGTTTAAAGGTACAAGATATGAAATGGGATGAAGTAACAACCACAGAGATTGAAACAAAGTTAAGAAAAGCCTCTAACTGGAAAACCCCAGGTCCAGATGCAGTACCTAATTTCTGGTTAAAAGTATTAACATCTTTGCAGGAAGATTTAGCCATGAGTAAGAATTATTTATATGTCCACCTCGAACAGACACCAACCTGGCTAACAACAGGTAAAACAATGCTCCTACTTAAGAGTGAACCTGCAAGCTACCCTAAAAATTACAGACCAATAACATACCTTCCAACAACATATAAACCATACTGGAAATGATGCCAACAGAGTTTATAGTCATTTAGAAGAAAACTAAATTATGGCAACAAAAGAAAAAAGGGCAATAAAAGAGTCATACGGAGCAAAGGATCATTTGTTGTTAAATAAAGTCATGGTGGAGAACTGTAAAAAGGGGAAGAATTTAAGTATGGCTTGAATTGACCACAAAAAAGGATTTGATAGTATCCCACATTCATGAATAAAAGAGTGTTTAAACATGCATAAGATACACCCTACACTGATCGATTAAATTACAGTGACCATGAAACAGTGGCAGACTACTTTGCAATTAAGCCATGATAAAGGACAACTTATTATTCCAGGGATAAAAATGCAAAGGGGGATATTCCAGAGTGCCTCTCTGTCACTGCTGCTATTCTGCCTTGCCCTCAATCCATTAAACTGCATACTTAACAGCTTAAACCATGGCTATAATTTGGCTCCTAGAAAACAACAAAGTGCAATGACTTCTCATCTTTCTTTGTCGATCATTTGAAACTATATAGCTCATCAGATGAGGAATTGAAAGCACAACTGCAAGTTGTCAAAACTTTTTCAGATGATATAAGAATGTCATTTGGTCGTGATAAATGTGCAAAAGAAACCTTTAAAGCAGGAAAATTGCAGCACCAAGAAAACATCAGTTTGGGACAAGAATGTGATGTATGACCTCAAAGTATATGGATATGGTGAAGGGATTGGGCACTATAGGAAAAATGTTCTTAAAAAAAGGCTATCCCTATACAATGGGGAAAGGTGTTACTAACTATGTGAAAACACAATGGGATATTAAGTATAAACCATTATTAGGAGTTGGTTTTGAACCCCCTGATAATACCAAAGTTGGGAATGACTTTATGAGAGCCTTAGTGCTAGAATACAACCTTTACACACACACACACACACACACACAACATCTCTCTCTCGCTCTCTGTGAGCAAAGGTCAGGATTGAACCCTGGGCCTCACAGGAAGAGATCTTACCATTCTTCCCAGTATTATAACCACAATAACTGAAATGTATTCCTTTTTTCCAGCGCTGATCTTCAGAGGTACTCTGCACCCCTTGCATTACAGATGTCCTTTATTTCAGCTATGATTCTAAATAAAACACATTTTCATGATGAGAATCTTAGTGGAATGGCAACCCATGATATCCATTACCATTTGTTGACTCATCTCTGAAACAGGGAAATCAGTGCCCTAATCTTTTACAAATCATAAATTGCACTACATCTCAAATATATTTTCTGAATACATTTGTAGCAATTTAGATTTCAGACCTGTCTGCATTCTTAAAGTAGTGTGTTGGGGTCTGAATGAAGAGATGAAAAGTCAGCAAACAAAGGAGAGAAGAAGTGTTAAAATTGAATTCATCTTCAAGTATTGGTGAATACCTTCATGAGGTAGACCCTGTTTTTCACAAAAGCTCACCAAGGCAACACTGATATATAGACTGTATTTATATAGCATATATCATGGACAGAAGTAGGTCAAAAAACATAAAAAGAGAGCTGGGTGCCCAAGACCCAGGATAAAAAAGTGCCCAATCCTGGTAGGCGCACTATTGCCAGGACTGGAAAAATGACAGTGTAGAATCCTCAAAATATGGAAACATTCCTACAGTGGGGCCAGGCCCAGGGGAAGGATGCCCCCCTCACTGTAGAAGGAAGTAGCAGTCCAACAAAATCACAAAAATGTGTAGGCCAAAGAAGAGCCATAAAGACGATAGAGTGGACTATTGAGGATATGAAAGAAATTATGGATTGTCACTATTTTGCAAAAAGCCCAGAATTTCCAGACACAAGATATACAAAAAGATTAAGAGATAAGTTAGAGGAAAGAAAAATACTTCCACAAGAAAAACTGCCAGAAGCTACAAATAAAAAAATTGGGGTCATTAATACAACAGATTTTTGAAAAACAGTATATAGATCAAGAAACTTTGATCTGTTTGGAAAAAGAAGCATCTGAAGAAGTACGAAAATGTAAACAACAAAACCTAGAGATTTTTGAAAAGCATAAAAAAGAAATATGGACATGGGACTGAAAGAGAGATTTGATATGGTGCAATATTTATGCAAAGTCAAAAGCCAAATTAATCAATATAAAGAAGGCACCCCAAAAGATATTTGAAAAGAAATACAGGGAAAGGCATCAATATATGGTAAAATTCACAATAAATAAAATAATATCACAAAAGGAAATGTAGAAAAGAAGATTAGTAAAGTAGAATTTAAAAAAGCAGAAGTTGAAGTTATGGAATACTGGCAAAGTGAAGGATTTGATGTAGAAGGTCTAACATAGGTTACATCACAGCATGATGGAACGAGTCCCCAAAGTAAGGAGAAACAGGAAGATCAGGAGACATCCAAAGAAAAAATATGGACATGGGAAAGAAAAAGAGATTTAATATGGTGTAATATCTATGGAAAGGAGAAAGCAAAACTAATCAATACAAAAAGAGCAGCACCAAAGATATTTGAAGAGAAATACAGGCAAAGACATCCAGACATGGAAAACTTCACAATACAAAAAATAAGACAAAGAGGAAAGGTAGAAAAGGAGATCAGTAATGGAGAAGTTAAAGAAATAGAAACTGAGGTTATGAAGTACATCTCCAAAGTGGATGATTCAGTGTAGAAAATCTAATTCAGAAAGCACTGCAACAGGACAGAGCAATGGAACTCCACATTAAGGGGAAACCAGTGGAATGGGAAGCAATTGGTCAGGTGTATAAGATATTTTGGTGTCTTCCACAGAAAACCAGTATAAACATCCACTTGAAGCTGAGACAGGAAGGAAGGAACAGAAAACTGTGGAAACTTTATGCAGTATGTTAGGAGTGATAGGCCAGTGAGTTCTCATATGACAGAGCAATGGATGATACAGGATGAAATTGAAGAGAATGTGCACAGGAAGATGTAATAAAACTTTTATAGAATGCCCAATATGGAAAAAAGAGTGTTTAAAATGCATAAGATACACCCTACACTGATCTTAAATTACAGTGACAATGAATCAGTGGCAGACACTTTGCAATTAAGCCATGATTAAGGACAATTATTATTCAGGGATAAAAATGCAAAGGGGATATTCCAGGGTGCCTCTCTGTCACTGCTGCTATTCTGCCTTGCCCTCAATCCATTAAACTGATAAACAGCTTAAACCATGGCTATAATTTGGCTCCTAGAAACAACAAAGTGCAATGACTTCTCATCTTTTTTTTGATTTTAAACTATATAGCTCATCAGTGAGGAACTGAAAGCACAACTGCAAGTTGTCAAAACTTTTCAGATGATATAAGAATGTCATTTGGGTGATAAATGTGCAAAAGCAACCTTTAAAGCAGGAAAATTGCAGCAGCAAGAAAACATCAGTTTGGGACAAGAATGTGATGTATGACCTCAAAGTATATGGATATGGTGAAGTACTATAGGAAAATGTTCTTAAAAAAAGGCTATCCCTATACAATGGGGAAAGGTGTTACTATGTGAAAACACAATGGGTTATTAAATATAAACCATTATTAGGAGTTGGTTTGAACCTGATAATACCAAAGTTGGGAATGACTTTATGAGAGCCTTAGTGCTAGAATACAACCTTTCAGTTCAACATGTTAAAACATTGTGGTTAAATTGGAACTTAAGAAGTGATGGTGAGGTGTATAAACACTGGGAAAATCTTTAAAATGGGGGCCAACTTAAAAAACAAATTTGAATATGACTCAGTATTTGCTGAATTTAAGCAGAAACAAAATGAAGGTGGTACTAAAAATGTGGAAGTTGTAATCAATGTTTTACCATATTTGAAGGTGAATTTTTAATATTAGATAACATAAACAAGGCTAAAGTACATTTCAAGAAAGGAAATTGTCGTTTGAGACATGGTTTATTTAGTTAAGTGCATGTCATGTTCTGTTTTTTATGTAGGAGAAACTGATAGAGCTCTTAAGAACAGAATCTAAGAACACAACAATCAGATAAAAAGGCAAAACACCAATAATGCCTTATATAGACATTTGGTAGTTAGTCAGACATGCAATGTGTTTAAATTTGCTATTTTAGAAAACTTAATTGTCAAGGAGATAATGTTAAATTATTATTAGAAGGAAGTTAAATGGCAGTTACCCAATGCAACCCTGATATAATTGACAATATCCCAATCAATCCAGTATTAGAATTAAGAATATAGCCAGATTAAGATGGTTTTCATACAGGTTATACATCCAACAGGGAATTGACATCATTTGCACATACCCTTTCTGTTAATATTAGGTAGTATTTGATCGTAGGCAGTACACTTTTGATTGCATCCTTCTTATATATGTTTTTTAACAATGTTCAAATTACAAGTATTCTTGTATACAACATGTAAGAGCTTTTATTAATTAATACCAGTAGAGTTTATTTTATGGCAATATGATTCAATTTTATTCATTGGCATTTTAAGCAAAACCAATTTGTGTAGGTAATTAATGAGTAAGAGGACATCCTGTTGGACAAACTTGAGTATAAAAAAAAGGTGATCATGATGAATGAATTTAGATTCTGATGAAGTCCACTGGGTTAGTGAATGAAAGCGCTCAATCTAATAAAGTGTTTTACTGTTCCTGATGGGTCTTTATTGTCCTGTGTAGATCTAGTGCCATTTTAAGCATTTCACTATTTGTGTTGTTGAAAAGTCATGCTTGTATAGGAATCCCAAAAAAAAAATTGCCTTCAGTCTACAAGATTAAAATAAGTGAGGAAAGTCAAGAAACTTACAAAAATACAACAGATTTTGAAAAACAGTATATAGATCAAGAAACTTTGATCTGTTTGAAAAAAGAAGAATCTGAAGAAGTACGAAAATGTAAACAACAAAACCTGGAGATATTTTTAAAAAGCATAAAAAAGAAATATGGACATGGGAAAGAAAGAGAGATTTGATATGGTGCAATATTTATGCAAAGGCGAAAGCCAAATTAATCAATATAAAGAAGGCACCCCAAAAGATATTTGAAAAGAAATACAGGGAAAGGCATCAATATATGGTAAAATTCACAATAAATAAAATAATATCACAAAAGGAAATGTAGAAAAGAAGATTAGTAAAGTAGAATTTAAAAAAGCAGAAGTTGAAGTTATGGAATACTGGCAAAGTGAAGGATTTGATGTAGAAGGTCTAACATAGGTTACATCACAGCATGATGGAACGAGTCCCCAAAGTAAGGAGAAACAGGAAGATCAGGAGACATCCAAAGAAGAAATATGGACATGGGAAAGAAAAAGAGATTTAATATGGTGTAATATCTATGGAAAGGGTAAAGCAAAACTAATCAATGCAAAAAGAGCAGCACCAAAGATATTTGAAGAGAAATACAGGCAAAGGAATCCAGACATGGAAAAGTTCACAATACAAAAAATAAGGCAAAGAGGAAAAGTAGAAAAGGAGATCAGTAATGGAGAAGTTAAAGAAATAAAAACTGAGGTAATGAAGTCCCTCCAAAGTGAAGGATTCAGTGTAGAAAATCTAATTTAGAAAGCACCACAACAGGGCAGAGCAATGGAACTCCAAATTAAGGGGAAACCAGTGGAATGGGAAGCAATTGGTCAGGTGTATGTAAAGATATTTTGGTGTCTTCCACAGAAAACCAGTGTAAACATCCACTTGAAGCTGAACAGGAAGGGAAGGAACAGAAAACTGTGGAAACTCTTATGCAGTTAATGCTAAGGAGTGATAGGCCAGTGAGTTCTCATATGACAGAGCAATGGATGATACAGGATGAAATTGAAGAGAATGTGTCACAGGAAGATGTAATAAAACTTTTTATAGAATGCCCAGAGGAAATGGAAAACAAAAAAATGTGCCTTCAGTCTAGAAGAAACTGAGCTAAGAGAAGAGTTGCTTGACTTAACAGAGATAGACAAATTAATATCAATGAAAGAAATAGACTGCAGAAGGTCAATAAAACCCCAAAAGTCAGACGTTTGATAAAACAAATGAACACAGTAATTAGGACTGTGCATAGAGATTCATGTGACATAACAGAAGTAAACAGGATATATTACTGTGCAGCTAAATTAATAACTGATAAATTTCTACCACAAGAACACAGGGTAGTGATGGAAAGGAAGGGGAGAAATCAAATACCATCATGGAAATATCGAACAGAGAAAACTATAAAGCAACTAAGACAAGAAGTGCCACTGTAGAGTATAGAAGAGGGAAGAGATCAACAAAAATACTTAGAAAGATAGACGTGATAAAAGCAATGCACTGTATTAGAACAGATCAGGATCTATCATTCACTATCGCAAATAAGCTGAAAATCTCAGCACAGGTAGAAAAACTTAGAAGATATGCAGATAAATATAAAGGAAAAGTACAAAACAAGCAATGTATTGATGACCCAAAAAAGTTTTACAGATAATTGGAAAACAAGGTAAAGGGAATTGAAAGACCACCAAACAAAGAAGAAATATATACATTTTGGAGAAGTATCTATGAAGATCCTGTGGAACATAACAAATACGCTAACTGGATAGAAGAAGTAAAAGAAAGAATAAGAAGTTTAAAGGTACAAGATATGAAATGGGATGAAGTAACAACCACAGAGATTGAAACAAAGTTAAGAAAAGCCTCTAACTGGAAAACCCCAGGTCCAGATGCAGTACCTAATTTCTGGTTAAAAGTATTAACATCTTTGCAGGAAGATTTAGCCATGAGTAAGAATTATTTATATGTCCACCTCGAACAGACACCAACCTGGCTAACAACAGGTAAAACAATGCTCCTACTTAAGAGTGAACCTGCAAGCTACCCTAAAAATTATAGACCAATAACATGCCTTCCAACAACATATAAACCATACTGGAAATGATGCCAACAGAGTTTATAGTCATTTAGAAGAAAACTAAATTATGGCAACAGAAGAAAAAAGGGCAATAAACGAGTCATATGGAGCAAAGGATCATTTGTTGTTAAATAAAGTCATGGTGGAGAACTGTAAAAAGGGAAGAATTTAAGTATGGCCTGGATTGACCACAAAAAAGGATTTGATAGTATACCACATTCATGAATAAAAGAGTGTTTAAACATGCATAAGACACCCTACACTGATCGATTAAATTACAGTGACCATGAAACAGTGGCAGACTACTTTGCAATTAAGCCATGATAAAGGACAACTTATTATTCCATGGATAAAAATGCAAAGGGGGATATTCCAGGGTGCCTCTCTGTCACTGCTGCTATTCTGCCTTGCCCTCAATCCATTAAACTGTATACTTAACAGCTTAAACCATGGCTATAATTTGGCTCCTAGAAAACAACAAAGTGCAATGACTTCTCATCTTTTCTTTGTCGATCATTTGAAACTATATAGCTCATCAGGTGAGGAACTGAAAGCACAACTGCAAGTTGTCAAAACTTTTCAGATGATATAAGAATGTCATTTGGTCGTGATAAATGTGCAAAAGCAACCTTTAAAGCAGGAAAATTGCAGCAGCAAGAAAACATCAGTTTGGGACAAGAATGTGATGTATGACCTCAAAGTATATGGATATGGTGAAGTAATTGGGCACTATAGGAGAAATGTTCTTAAAAAAAGGCTATCCCTATACAATGGGGAAAGGTGTTACTATGTGAAAACACAATGGGTTATTAAATATAAACCATTATTAGGAGTTGGTTTTGAACCCCCTGATAATACCAAAGTTGGGAATGACTTTATGAGAGCCTTAGTGCTAGAATACAACCTTTCAGTTCAACATGTTGAAACATTGTGGTTAAGAATTGGAACTTATTAAGAAGTGATGGTGAGGTGTATAAACTACTGGGGGGACCAAATTGTATCTTTAAAATGGGGGCCAACTTAAAAAACAAATTTGAATATGACTCAGTATTTGCTGAATTTAAGCAGAAACAAAATGAAGGTGGTACTAAAAATGTGGAAGTTGTAATCAATGTTTTACCATATTTGAAGGTGAATTTTTAATATTAGATAACATAAACAAGGTTAAAGTACATTTCAAGAAAGGAAATTGTTGTTTGAGACATAGTTTATTTAGCTAAGTGCATGTCATGTTCTGTTTTTTTATGTAGGAGAAACTGATAGAGCTCTTAAGAACAGAATCTAAGAACACAACTATCAGATAAAAAGGCAAAACACCAATAATGCCTTATATAGACATTTGGTAGTTAGTCAGACATGCAATGTGTTTAAATTTGCTATTTTAGAAAACTTAATTGTCAATCCAAGGGGAGATAATGTTAAATTATTATTAGAAGAGAAAGAAGTTAAATGGCAGTTATTACCCAATGCCACAACCCCCCTGATATAAATGACAATATCCCAATCAATCCAGTATTAGAATTAAGAATATAGCCAGATTAAGATGGTTTTCATACAGGTTATACATCCAACAGGGAATTGACATCATTTGCACATACCCTTTCTGTTAATATTAGGTAGTATTTGATCATAGGTAGTACACTTTTGATTGCATCCTTCTTATATATGTTTTTTAACAATGTTCAAATTACAAGTATTCTTGTATACAACATGTAAGAGCTTTTATTAATTAATACCAGTAGAGTTTATTTTATGGCAATATGATTCAATTTTATTCGTTGGCATTTTAAGCAAAACCAATTTGTGTAGGTAATTAATGAGTAAGAGGACATCCTGTTGGACAGACTTGAGTATAAAAAAAGGTGATCATGATGAATAAATTTAGATTCTGATGAAGTCCACTGGGTTAGTGAATGAAAGCGCTCAATCTAATAAAGTTTTTACTGTTCCTGATGGGTCTTTATTGTCCTGTGTAGATCTAGTGCCATTTTAAGCATTTCACTATTTGTGTTGTTGAAAAGTCATGCTTGTATAGGAATGCTTAAGGTGTATGCTTTACTAAATGTGATATAAAATAACTTGACCAAGAGGGAGTATAGAGATATTTGGGAACTGATGAAGGATCAACAATAAAACATGAACAAATGCAAATAAAACTTAGTAAGGAATACTTCAGAAGACTTAAATTAATCCTAAAAACAGCTTTGACATTTAGGAACAAAATCTGGCTATAAACTAATTTGCTCTTCCTGACCTAACCTACAGTTTTGGAGTGATTGACTGGCCCCAAAACATGTTGGATAGATTAGATAGGAAAACAAGATGGATGCTTTATGCTCACCAAATGATTTATAAAAATCAGTGCATACCAAGATTATATATTCCCTGTTCTAAAGGAGAGATGGGCCTCCTTGAAATTGATTACATGTATAGATCTGCAATCATGGGACTCCACACATATCAGCTGACCTCACAAGACCCAAAAGTAGTGAAAGTTTTGAAACATGAGGATAATAAATGTAAGATGACTTCCCTGCGTAGGCTAGCAGAAGCATATCGGCATCAAGCAGGAGTGGAAATCAAATTGAAAGTAGATAAAAATCAGGCAGCAACTAAATATGCTAAAAAAAACAAAAGAAAGGATATAAGGTGAAGGACCAGAGGAGAAGGCAAAAAATGTGGAAAAAGCATAAATATAGTTGCAAGAATACAAAACGTCTGGAAGAACCTCATGTTGGTCAGTAAAGAATGCAGAAATGGTTAAGGAGAGGTGAATTTAAGCCAAGAGATGAAAGGTTAATATTGGCGGTCCAAGATATGGGCTACATAAAGCTTGGTTTACAAAGCCCATTGAACATGTGGGAGAAACAGACAAATGTAGGGTTTGTAAAACAGAAATGGAAACAGTTGCACACCTCATTGCTGGTGATGGCATACTAATGGCAGAAGGATTGTATACTGAAAGGCATAATAATTTGGCGAGACTGTTGCAGTGGGGAATGTGCAAACATTATGGTACTGAATTGGCTGAAAAACACTGGAAATACAAACCACAAAGCATCATAGAAAATGATGAAGTTTATATCACAAAGGATCACCCATTACCAACAGTTCAAAAGATACATGCTAGAAAACCAGATATAGTGGCCCAGGAAAAGAAGACAAAAGTAGCATTGATCATTGAAATTGCCACACCCAGTGACTACAGTGTCCTATGTAAAGAGAGACACAAACTCATAAAATATCAGGATTTGCAAGCAGAAATGAGAGCAATGTTGAAGAAAGATACCCAGATAGTTCCAATATAGTAGGAGCAACAGGTCTTATAAAAAAGAGTCTACAATCCTATTTAAATATACTACCAATACATGTAACTCCTTAGAATTGCAGGAGTCATTACTGGGCACATTGTGGGTGCTGAAAAGAGCACTTTTGGCTGACATCAAATGGTGAAATGATACTAATTTCATGAACTTTAATCGTATTTTGACTTAGGAATGGGGTCCATTTCTATCATGGTATTAGAAACTCAAAATATTTGGAGAAATTAAAGAAATAGTGTAAAATTTAAATACTGCTATTTTTCTGGCAAAGAGTTTTACTCCACTGATCGTATACATTACGTACCTTCCTTGCTCAATATCGTCAACTGTCTCAGGCAGGTTAACATTTGTTGTCTCTGGCAGGAAGAAAGCTGCAGCACCACAGATGAAAGCTCCAAAACTGAATATTATGTAAGGTAAATAGAACCATGTGTCTTCCAGCAATATGATCAAAGGAGCAATTGAACTTCCTATCCGACCCACAAAGCCGGTGTATCCAATACCAGTCTGTCTGTAAAAGTTTAAAATTTATTTTGAGTCAAGGATTTTAATACTATGAATTAGTAATGCACTTAGGAACTGTAATCTATTTTGAAATGAATCTCTCTCTCGCATATATATATATATATATATATATATATATATATACATAGATAGATATTGATATACATAAAACTTTTGGTAAAAACATACTCTATAAATTAAAAAAAAATGCTTAGACTTAGGTTTGACCAAGGGATCCAGCATACGTACACTTTATTGTAGAAACAAGGACATAAGGACTTTCACAGTTAAAACTGCTTCTTCAGATGTAATACAATACTGAATCAGGCTTCCAATAAATAGTAAAGTCAATTTAAATGCAGCCAATCACAAAATATCCACATTTAAAGGTACCAAGCAGAGCAATATACAGAATACTACCACTGTGGAAAAAAACAAAAAATATAACTATAATACAATAAAAAAAATAATAAATATATATATATACATAAATGCACACATAAAAATGCTATCTAAAACAGGTTCTGGCTTTGAGCATGGGTTTAATCGGGACCTTATTGAAACCATGATCAAAATCACTTCTCAGTCTAATAATCCATTTTGCTTCAAGTTGCTCAGTTAAATTTCTCACATCACCTCCATGAATACTTTCATAAACTCTCCCTATAACCATAAACCTGAAGCTATGATCACTTGTAGTCTCTTTGATGTGTCTACCTAGGGCATTAGTCATTGTACAAATATTAATATGACATAGATGTTCTTTAACTCTATCTTTTAAAGCCCTATCTGCCTTACCAACAAACAATTATGACAAAGCAAGCATTGTCCTAAGTACACAACATGCATTGAATTACAGTTAGCACCAACTTTAAATAAATACTTTCTACACTGATCTGGATGTAAAAAAGATCCTGTACAATCTAAATACTTACACACAGCACACTCACCACAAGGTTTAGTGCAATTCAGACCACTAATGCCAATATCCTTCTTGGGGTAATATAACTGTATCTTTAAAGACTTCATGTTTTTAAACAAGACCCCGGCTGTTCATCTATTATTTCTTTAATCTCATTATCAATAGTTAAAACAGACCAAAGTGTTTTCAAGACATGAACAAAAGTTCTAACATTGCTAGAATAATAGATCTGCACTTTTAAGTGTCTCTTCCTTTTAGATCCATTCCTCTCTACCTTGTCCTCAGTATTAGCCAGATGGGTCTCAGAAAAGTATGGTTTAGCTAAGCTATCCCTCAACTGTGTAACCTCCTCTATAACATGACAAACATCATTTTCATTGCATCACCTTTTAACGAGTGACCTTACTAAATCATTGGTCTAAGAAAGTCTCAATTTTCTACATTAAGTCTAGAATGTCCGAAGGCTTGATTTTTAATCAAATTCTTAAAAATATGTGGTGGATGCATACTATCTCAATATAAAAGATTATTGCAGTTACAGGATTTCCTGTATATCTTCATCAAAATCTTACCATCCTTGTCTACCATAACTCAGACATCTAAGAAGTCACTACTTTTATCTGAGAATGAGTAGGAAAACTGGAGATATGAGGTACTAGAATTAATATATTCATCAAATGCACATAACGCCTCTAAATAGCTGCACCAAATTAAAAAGATGTCATCCAAGAATCTTCTATAAAAAAATTATAGACTCACTAAAAGGTCCACATAAGACATGCTTAAGCTCCCAAACAGCCATGACAACACTGGCATAGCTATTGGCACAAGAAGTGCCCATAGCTACACCATTCTTTTGCCAATAAAAAAAAATCATTAAAAACAAAAACACATCATTAAAAACAAAAACATTATTTTCCAATACACTCCTCAAGAAAATACAATAAATGTCAATTTTATCAGCAGTAAAATATGTGTGCTCAGTTAAATAATGCTTAATACAGTTAATACCAGCATCATTGGGGATTGCTGTAAATAATGACTTTACATCATAAGTAACCAAAGAAAATGAGTGTCAAACACATATCCCTTAGTCTTAGAAAATAAATCCCTTAAAAGATATCTAGTATCCTTCAAAATATGACAATTTAGATACAAAAGGGATCTCAAAATTTTTTCAATATAAATAGAAAAAGACAGTACACCAATTGCGTCCTGATGCTATAGGATGTAAAGGAGGATGAACAGGATTCTTGTGCAACTTAGGAAGGCCTTGAATGACTGGTATCAGTGGATTATCAGCCATCAAATAATCAAACAAAAGTTTACCAATAATTTTCCAAGTAAATATGCTCAACAAAATACGATGAACATTACCTATCATATAGTTGACACAATTTCTGGATATCTTAGTAAAAAAACAAGTATCAGCCAACATTATTTGCATTTCTGTAACATACCAGTCTCTATCTAGCACAACAATAAGTCCACTCTTGTTGGACAGTCTTATAAGAATATCTGTATTGTCTTAGAGTTTCCATAAAGAAGCAAACTCATCCTGAGTCAAGTTACAATGGTTATGGAATTTATTCCTGTCAGAATTCATTTTATGGAACTCATCTATACATAACTTTTCAAAAGCTGCTACTAACAGATTTAAAATAGGGACATAAACACTGGGCTTTCTGAAACAATCAAAAGTTCTTTTAACATCTGTATTATTTTTATAATTCAGTCTCAACATCAAATTTCTATTGAAGATCTTTAAGCTAAGAATTACCTCAGCAAATTCTGCATTTTGAGTTGGAATAAAAGACAACCCTCTGGATAAAAGTTCATGATCCATAGGAGTTAATGTATAGGATGATAAATTCCAAACTAGGGTGCCTTGTTGCATTTCAGGGCTTTGTTTATGTTCGGTGTTATTACAAGATCCTCTTCCAGTTTCCTCTCCATTCTGAGATGACTCATTGAGTGTTGTCTCACCAAAGATGTTTCTCTGTTCTTGATGGGTAACAGAAAATTTAGCTTCATCTGAATAAAAAGAAGCAATACCATTACCCTTTTTTGTTGTCATTAGGTGCATTAGGTGCACTTGTACTTCCACAATAAGCGTTTTCTTCCTAGCACCTAAATCCCTTGAATACAATGCCCCCAATGACTTACTAACTGATTTACTAAGAGGCATAGTCATAGGAGTTGTGGTGCAATTGGTTAGGTCAGCTGCTATTCTCACAGCTGAAGTTGGGGGCTCATCTGAACTTGCTGCTTGATTGGTGGAAGGAGAAATGGTTCTGGGTCATGTAAAAACATGGCCATTTTCAAAATCAGAACAGTCCCATATTAATTTCTTTAACTTGATCCTAATAGGTTTCCTCTCATACAAGGACACTACATCCAATACACCAGATGCATGTTTATCAAGCAGATCAGTCTGAAATTGTTCATATAATTCACATTGTTGTTGTAATATAATGGTAGAGAGTCATTCCAGTTCTCTTTGTGAAAACCTTACAAGAAGACTCAGATACTTAAAAGCTGCACTCTAAATTCACTTTCTGCCATTCGACAAATAGCTCCAGAAAAGTACTGCTCTGTGTAGGCATTTTTAAAATGCGTAGCCCTCTTGAGACCACACCAAGTGGAATTCAAGCTTCTGATTGAAAGCTTTGTACCTGGTACCTTTTAAGTCTGAACAAATTGCTTTCAAGAGCATGCATCTTAATTCTTAAAGATACAATGTCTGAGGTGGTATTATCAGCAATACTGACAGCAGTATTAAATGATGAGGAGTCAATAAAGGGGTAACCCATACACGTTTTGTCATGATACTCCAATTATAGTTGGTAAAAAAAAAAGCAGACTAACTATAAATGAACTTTAGTTAAGCTAAACAGATACAGTAGAAAATGGAATGTCTGCTGAATATGTGCTAGTGGCACAAAGTACAGACAAAGAGAGATTATACAGTGGGGCATGTGTGGACACATCATAAAATGTTAAGAGAGGTGCTAGGGAATGAAATGCTAGCACCATTAATTAACTTTTAATCATATATCACAAACAAAGTGTATACTTAAAACAATAAAAAGTAGTTCAGTATGGGAGAAATAAATGATTAATGAAAAATGGCACAGTAAATACAAACCTTCATATCAGTCTTATACTTTTTCATGTTTGGTCATATGACGATTTAGCTATTAGATCAGTTTTCAATGTGGATGGGATTTAATACTTGAAAAGGTGTCTGATGTGAGAGCATGCATTTATATTGTCAATTTTTTTATGAAATAGTTATTTATCATGAACTGAACTGCTTTTTATTGTATTAACTAATTTAAATATAATTCAGTGGATCCTACTGAGCCATATTTATTGTTTGTTTTATGAGTAAAGTGAATTACCAATGACTACAAATACTCTTATAAAAGCTGCTCATAAGGACACGTGCAAGGATTCAGAAAGAACCCCAGCACTGACTGTATGAGCTGCAGACAAAAGAGGATATTTCCATAATGCAGAAAAATCTGATTTACAGACGTGTTAGCCGAAATGATGAAAGACCTTGTTATCTGCTAGTATACATGTCTCTGAATCAAACAAAACCCTTGCAGATAGTAATCTGTATTTTCCAGTAATAGTTAACACTGGTTACCAATGTATCTCGTAAGCACAATCAGCCCCATTTACTCTCCTATATGCATGTACCCATTCAAACACACATACACAGATATACCTCTTACTTGTTTCTAAACTGACTGAATGACCCTGATGTCTCTTCACTTTTTTGTCCATGTTCTTGTATATTGTGGATCATTAGTCAGTAACTCAGTCAGTCATTATGCCAGACATTAGAACTTAATTCTATTTATTGTTCATAAAATGCGCCATGATGTTAGATCTGTTGCTTTACTAATTGTTTCTGCTGTTGTTGTTGAGTTCAATAGTGTACAAATTCACCCTGGTGTCATCTAGTGGTCCTCCTTGATTTATCCTGAAGCCTCCCCACACACAGCTACATCCCTACTGCTTTCAAGTGTCCCTGATTTTACTGACCGATCTTGCTGTTTCCTTTTATGCATGCCCTGTCCCTCAAAACTTGCATACACTTCTAATTTATGAATAACTACGCTGATCTTACGGACTCCCTCCAAGTGCGAATGCACCTACCAACTACTATAAATTAACTGATAATAGATGTAAAACACCCAAAGAGTTTTAGGATCCTAGATAGCCCCCCAAGCTAACTGCTCACCGCGTGGCACCTAGACTACCTACGCTGATCTTACGGACTCCCTCCAAGTGCGAATGCACCTACCAACTACTATAAATTAACTGATAATAGATGTAAAACACCCAAAGAGTTTTAGGATCCTAGATAGCCCCCCAAGCTAACTGCTCACCGCGTGGCACCAAGACTACCTACGCTGATCTTACGGACTCCCTCCAAGTGCGAATGCACCTACCAACTACTATAAATTAACTGATAATAGATGTAAAACACCCAAAGAGTTTTAGGGTAAATAACAATTCTTGAGCCACACTTCCTAGTCAGGACGTGCTCCGTTGGTGGGAATCAGACAGTACCTCACATAAAATCAGCCTCTGTAAATTTATTCCCAAACAGTAAATCCAAGGAAAAAGGCAAGCATTTACTTTTAAAAATTGACTACTGCACCTAAAACCAGATACCTTTAGGACCCTGCTGAGTTCTTGTGGTGTAATGATGTCAGCAAAGTTATAATTACACCCCAGCAGTTTCCGCCATTTTATTTCTTGTCCTCCACAACTGACTGCATCAGGTACTGTCCTGGCTTCCTGCCCGGCTGCATCTCCCTGCCACTAGGTAAATGTTTATCTCTTTCAGAGAAAACAACTGTCTTATTGTTAACTTATGCTATTGTAGTTTTTTGAATTGTGCTCAGCGTGACTGACTACAAAACTTTCACGGAAATGATTCAAGGTCTAAATGTATGGCTGGCACTGCATAGCGTCTTTGAACCTTAGTTAAATTGTTCTTCATACAGTATTAAATTGTTTTGTTTTTGAGCTTTGTTCAGTGCGACTGGCTACTAGGCATTCATAGAAATGCCTCAGGGTCTGCATTTACTGTTCACGCTGCATAGTGTCGAAGAACTAGAGTCAAAGTGTTTGTAATATAGAACAACTACATTCACTGCTTCTCCTTTGTAAAACATATAGAGTTTAATTAATGTAACTATTAGACTCCTATGGAAATGTGGCAGACTTGAATACTTTGTTGGCGTCGTTGTTACTCGCTACTAATGTTTGCTGAACAATACTGGTTGATGCCTTTGACTACTTATAGGACACTCTGGTACTTATAAAACGTATTTCTGTGTTGTTATCTGTTGTTTAAGGGTGCTTGGCTTTTGTCATACTCACTTGCTGAATATTATTTTAAAAGGCAACAACTTTGGGAAATGCATGAGTCTTATTAGCCTTGTAAAGTCACTTACTACTAAATTAAACCACTGTCTCTCTCCCCTATTTAGATCCTAGATAGCCCCCCAAGATAACTGCTCACCGCGTGGCACCTAGACTACCTACGCTGATCTTACGGACTCCCTCCAAGTGCGAATGCACATACCAACTACTATAAATTAACTGATAATAGATGTAAAACACCCAAAGAGTTTTAGGGTAAATAACAATTCTTGAGCCACACTTCCTAGTCAGGACGTGCTCCGTTGGTGGGAATCAGACAGTACCTCACATAAAATCAGCCTCTGTAAATTTATTCCCAAACAGTAAATCCAGGGAAAAAGGCAAGCATTTACTTTTAAAAATTGACTACTGCACCTAAAACCAGATACCTTTAGGACCCTGCTGAGTTCTTGTGGTGTAATCCCGCTCCGCCCCTGGCCTCGGGCTCAGCTCCGCTCCCACCCTGCCCCTTATTCCACCCGCATCCACTACCCCTACTTTTTTTAGGTCATCTAGCCCATCCCATATTCCATTCCACCAACCACAACTGTCCCCCACTTTGTCACTTTCCTCCCACATTTCTGACTCTCTATACTATTAAACATATTTCTTCTTGTCCTATCACTATATCATGGCCAAAATACATACTCTAGCATCCCTTTATAGTACCACTCCTTCTTATTCCTTATCTTTTAACTAAATACGAAACTCACACACTCTCAGGTATTCCCTCCCAAAGACAAACCTCCTCTCATTCAAACTATCCCTCCAATCTTATCTCTCCCTCACTTTACTCTACCAATACCCTAGGCTCAAAGATAGTCCATCCCACCCTCTACCACCCCAAGAAAACCACAACTAAAACCAATCTAAAATTACTATTTAAGCTCCAAAGACTACTAGACCACCTGAAAGTTTGTATCACTAAAGATGGCGATATCCACCCCAACCCAGGCCCTAGCACCACCGAAGCTCTATACCCTCTAACTACGCGGAAGTTCTGCTGGCGCACTCCTGATATTTCACCTCAATATAAGAAGGATTAATAACAAAGTTCACAACTTAGATGCGTTGGTAGCTACCCACTCCCTGACATTATGTGCCTATCGGAAACATGGCTTAAACCAAGCACCAAGGATGAAGAAATGATCCCACCCGGGTATAATATTCTTAGGGCTGACCGGTTAACTAAAAGGGTGGGGAACAGCTGTTAGATTTAAGAATTCACTGAACGTCATAAGGAATCCACTCCAACCCCCTAAGGGCTCCAACCTAGAACTGATTGCCCTAAAACTATGCTTAAACAGTCAAAAAAGCATTAACCTTGTAGTAATCTATATACCACCAGGAAAGAACTTAGAAAACCTAGAGCAAACCCTCAGCTGGTTAGCCACTAATTTCCCTCAAGAAACCATAATACTAGGAGACTTCAACATTGACTGGTCCCTCTACTCCAAACACATAAATCCCACCCTATCAACCTACATGGGTTCTCCCAAAATATTCTATCTCCCACTAGAATAGGAAACACTCAACAAAAAGAGAGTATTATTGACTGGATTCTTACCAACAAGGGTAAAACAACTATACCACGGGACCCTTCCCAACGACCTTAGTGACCACCTTATTACTTATATCAGAAAACTCAAATGCCCACCTACTAACCTCCCCCCAACCAGACTAATTAGAAACAACAAGAAATTTGTCCCTAACCAATTTCTTGCAGAACTCAAATCTTGTAATTGGTCCATCCTAAAAACTTTATTGCTAGAAGAGAGAGTCTCTTATTTTAACGACACTTTCCTTAAGATACTTGACTCCCATGCCCCAAAGCGACTTATCAGAACCAAGGTACGAATTGCACCTTGGTTAACAGGAGACACCAAAACTAAAATTAAACTTCGGGACCAAGCCTGGAACAAATGGAGAGCTACCAAATCTCCCCTAGATCGCATTAAGTTTCAACAGCTTAGAAACTCAACTAAAACTGCCATTACTACAGATAAAAAACACTATTTCTGTCACCTCCAGGATAAACATCAGCATAACCCAAAGAAATTTTGGGCTGGATTCAATAATCTTCTCCATCCTGGCAAATCCACCACTCCCACCCCTGAGAAACTCATTGGGAAACATCCAGAAGTAATAGCCAACACCTTTAACTCTTTTTTTACCGAGACTATTCAATCACTAGCCAGTCAACTTTCCTCTACCCCCCCACCAGCAAGCCTAACTAATGACCAAGACCACCCCTCCTTTAACTTACAGCCAATATCCACCTCCTATATACGTACCCTTCTGAAAAAGCTCAAACCAACCACCCTGGCGGCGGACCAACTCCCAGCAGACTACTTACAAATCGCATCAGATGCCATAGCATACCCCATATCAATCTTGATTAACAGAACCATAGCTGAAGCTACCATTCCCTCTATTTGGAAAATTTCCTATATCATCCCTTTTCACAAAGGCGGGACCTCTACAGACACATCTAACTACAGACCCATTGCTATACTGTCTCCACTAGCCAAAATTATGGAACGGTGTGTTCATAAACAGCACATAAACTACCTCACCCTAAATAGTCTATTGTCCCACACCCAGCATGGTTTTCGCCCCCATCATAGCACAACCACTGCCCTTCTCTCTTTCGTGGACTCACTCAACAGCAACCGTAACAACAAATTAATATCCTCCGCTCTCTTTCTTGACTTGTCAAAAGCCTTGATATGGTCAATCACCAACTCCTGCTCCACACCTTGAAAACACTACGTCTTAGTAACCTCGCTATCAGCTGGTTCAATGCTTACCTCACTGGTAGAAAACAAGCCGTCCAATGGCAAAACAAGCTATCCGATCTACTCCCAAATAACATCTGTGTTCCCCAAGGCTCTATACTTGGTCCCCTTCTCTTCTCTGTCTTTATAAATGATCTTCACTCAGTCATCCCTAGAACCTCTTGTATTCAATATGCAGACGACTCCACCCTGATCTGCTCAGACATCTCCCTCACCAAACTCCAAGTTTCAACCCAGCAGTGCTTTACTATAGTTGAAAAATGGTTCTCAGGTTTAAAACTCTTACTAAATCCTACTAAAACCAAGTTACTGCTATTTTTTCCCTCTGCATCCATCGGCCAAGGTAAAGAACCTCCAAACGCCAACAACCCTACTTTCCACGTGATCTCTACCAATGGAACCATCATAGAGCCTGTCTCCCACACCAAACTACTTGGTGTGACCATCGACCACAAGCTCAAATTTGACATACACATCAGCTTAACCATTAACTCTGTCAATAAGAAACTAGGCTCCATGTACAGAATAAATAACTTCCTAACCCCACACACCAAACTAACTATAGCTCGCACCCATCTCCTTTCAACCCTCCTTTATGCCTCCCCAATATTTTCATTCCTCAACAAGACTGAGCTAAATAAACTTTCTACAGCTTATAACCATATAGCCAGATTCATAACAGGGACGCCTTATCGAACCCACCACTGCCTAAATCTAAAGGCACTTGAATGGTTAGAACTGCCCAATATTCTCAAAATCAACCAACTCACTGAGGCATTTAAGATAATTAACCAACCAGACAACACCCCCTCACTTAATAAAATACTTACCCCTACTCCAACCTAACCTGCCTCAGATCTTCTAAAACTGTCCGGGTACAAACCGTCAAATCTAATAACTCTGGAGGTGATGCTCTCTACACCAACTCCATTGGTAGGCTTTGGAACTCCCTCCCAACCAGCCTAAGAATTATTACCTCACTCAACCAATTCAAAAAACACCTCAAAGAATTCCTCAAGTCACACTGGCTGTGCCCCTATACCAAACCTGACTAACAAAATGTCCAGGCCTGTACCACCCCAGAATTCCACCACTTCCCTCTAGGACGACAATTGCAATTGAAGCATGTGAGATTATTTACTTAAGTTCTGTGCCTGTTTTATATAGTGTGTAAAGCCAATTGTTGTATTTTTATTCTCTATTTCAACTACATGTATAGCCAATTGTTTCATTTTTATCTCTATTTCAAATATATGTAAAGCCTATAGTAATTTTTACTGTCTTAGCATCTATTATGTTATCTGTACCTTTTTCTTGGAGCTTTTCTCCCCGGGCCTCTACTGAAAATGGACATGTATCCAGCTAGACTAGCCCGGTAAACAAATGTAAAATAAAATAAATAATAAAGATTAGAGTTTCATACATATTAAATAAAAAAATATCTTCTAACACTAACCCCTCAGTTAGTGTAGAGAATTAATGCTCCTACTCTCTGTGTTTTCACTTTAGCATTTTTCTTTAAAAAGACTTCTGTACTAAGAGATAATCCTTTGTGTCTAGTAGAGCAGCAGAGTCAACTTTCTCTCTCTCTCTGTCTCTCTCTGCTATAAAAGCTGTGTCTGACTGCTAAAGGTACAGTGCCTGAATTTTTCTAAACTTAAGGCAAGAGAGCATCCTTTATGTTTACTGTTTCCCCCATCTCATGTGTTTCATACTGCCAAACTAATCTTCTTCTTCTTCTTCTTCTTTCGGCTTTATCCCGGTTAGGGGTCGCCACAGCGGATCACCTGTCCGCACATTGAATGGCAGTGGAGTTTTACGGTGTCGAGTTGCCAGCCAGCCAACCTTCCACAGAAGGCACACTCACACGCACACCTAGGGCCAATTTAGAGTGTCCAATCCACCTACAGCATGTCTTTGGGATGTGGGAGGAAACCGGAGCACCCGGAGGAAACCCACGCGACCACAGGGAGGACATGCAGACTCTGCACAGAAGGCACCCCAGCTGAGGATCAAACCGGAGAACCTCTTGCTGTGAGGCGGCAATGCTAACCACTGCACCACCGTGGCCGCCCTCATACTGCCAAACTAATAATAAAATAAAATAAAAATAAACTCCAAGTGCTTAATATGTGCAATATCAAGAGTGCATCCCTGTCATGTAGTGCCCCCCCCCCCACCCAGTTTTGCAGGATTTGCTCATTAGTCTAGGTCAGGGTGGAAGTACGACAGCAATCCCCCAACTTACAAACATTCACATTTGATGTGAAGGTTAAGGAACTACTTCTAAGTGAAGTATTCAGTGCCAGGACTTGTTCATTGGAAGACTGGCTTGTAAAGTAGATGTCATATTTTTAACTGTGCACATAAATAACAGAACTGTACAGCAAAAGTGGGCAGTAAAAATACCCTCTTCTGTGAGCCTACTAAGAAATGTATCTAGTTCAAGGCTGGCTTAAAAGGTACAAATGTGGCCAAAAAGGAGTAAACAAAATAAATATATAATATATATAACAGAAGCTTTATGCATAGTTCCTAATCTTTGTAATATACACATGGGTCTACTTCACGACTGAAAACTCATTTGACTGAATTTCATTTGACTGAGACCATAAATACCTAATAATGTATTATTTAATCACTCTCCCACCCATATTCTCCTCCTGTTCCCTAATGAAAAACATCCCTCCTGCTCCCCAACCCTAAAATCCCCCTTCCAGTCCCAAAACTTAAATGTGTCTCCCTTTCTCTGCCTGAAACTCCCAACCTAGACTTCTAACATACATTCCCTTCCCTTCACACTCCTTCCCTGGGGTAACCATGCAGGGAGAGTGGATTTGCTAGACCTGGCTGGTGTTGCAAGCTACAAGGCCCCAAAATCCCTGGACATGAGACAGTGACCTTCAAGTGCCTGCAATTTGGACACTTTCATTAGACCTGTTTTTGAAACAGCCTTTATATGATCCATATTAGGTAACAATATTTTCAGTCTTACAATTCCGTCTTAACTAAGGCAATATGTGCTTTGCAAACTATATAGCTTCACTTTTATGAAGTGAAGTTGGGATCACTAGTGTAGCATGTTCTAACAAGTATCTGCAATTCCCTGACAGAGTTAATTCAATCTGACAGTTTTCAGATTTCTTCAGATTATCTCTCTATAGGTTATCTTGGTTATTTTGTACAATCTATATACACCTTGCATATATTACCCTCTAGAACATCATGATTTTTTTTTATCTTTTTGTCTTCCTAGTCAGTTTCATCCAGTACATTCAGCAATGAAGCTTATACATTTTACAACTTCACAGTCAAAATTATCTCTCTCATTTATAAAAGTAAGTGGTTACTGGAAGGAACAATCTGTAATGTTGTCCTTGCATTTCTTATGCTCTTATTGAATTTATATGCCACTAATCTAAAAGAGCACCTTTCTATGAATAAGGGTTTTTTAGACTTAGGTTGGTAAAAATTGTCTCATGGCATGTGGTCTGTCAAAAATAGTCTTTTCAAAGCAGATGCATATGGAAATATACATGTGGTCATACTCTGGATAAGCACTCACTTTCCATCAAAGGATAAACTTTTAACCTCTGTAACTTATCTTAGGTCAAAATCAGTCACTCTTACATGGTCATTTTTTTTCTGACACAGTGTTGCACCTAGCCGTCAGCACTTGCATCAGCTCCACAGCACTAGACACTTTAAAAAATGCCTAACAGTCATAGTTAAAAGACACCATTACTGTTTCTTATTGTTTCAGAACTTAGGTAGGCATGTCACCTTCTCAGTGGTCTAAACAGAGGCACAGAGGGTGTGGTGACATGACCAAAATGATATCACTTTGGGTATGGTCATGGCTATAGAAATGTGGCTTAGTATATAACATCACCACTGGAGTGGCCAGCATGACATTAGGTTTAATAGATATATCAATGCAAAGCTATAAGTAAGCAAACAGCAAAATACCACATGTAAGTCTCTGACTGTAATAGTTATGATGACCCCTCTCGAGGCCAGTGTACAAGGAGCCTCAATCCTCACCACTGATACCTGTGGGGAACGTTCACTTTCAGAGAAAAAGATACACACAGTATTTCCAGATGCAGCTCCCTGCATCAAGTACAACCTCCCTTAAGAATACACAGGGAAGAAAGTGAGCCCTGGGACCGGATTTCTTTATATCTGTCTCCTCCAGGGTGACAATAAGACTCCCACTAGCACAGCTGTAGGGTTAAATCATTAGCTGATTGTCCAAGCCAAATCCTCCAGCACCCTCTCTGTGAAACCAGTGCTTCGTGTCCCTGCTCCAAGTAGCTGACACACACATATTGTGAGATTTGATTTTCACACACACACACACACACACACACACACACACACACACACACACACACACACACACACACACACACACCTGTGAAAGGCAGGCACAGATTTAGCCACTGTGCCCCTTCTGTCTAGTCTATAAGGTAGTTATCACTGCCACCAGACACTCCACGATCAGCTTCTCTAAGGCACTTAACAAAAGGTGTCCAACTATACTATGTAATACTAATATTAATATACATGGTAGTATTTGACCAAGAGAACTAGGCCTTCAGTAGTGGCTCATACAGTGTCACAAAATAGACATAAGCACTCTCAAAGGTTAAATGTTTTCTAAAAGGAACAGCCACAGCAAACGTTTTAAATATATTTAATAATAAATAATGAAATAACATGAAAATACTGAATATGTATTTACAGTAAATCACATAGTTCAAGTCGCAGGAAATATTGAAAATAACATTGATGGACAGGCTCAGACAAATAAAGAAAAACAATATCTAAACAAAGCTCCACTATATTTTCCTGACTCACTCTGGGAGAATTACTATTCCCTATTTACTTAATACAGCAAGGCAGATGATGTGGTGAATGGTCCTTCTTGTTGTCAGGTCCAAGACAGAATACTCAGTACTGAAAGATTTCTCTTTGTAATATCTAAAATTTCCAAAATGGCTGACAGAATGACCACATCTGGTCACCTGACTCTGGGTTTTCACACTATTCCCCTTTAAAGCTGGAGACAAGATGTTAGCATAGATGTGATGAGATGCATATCCAAAGTTTTACTAATGTTTTTGGCAGTGCCTGGGGCTTTCCCTCTTTTTACTGAGCTAATGAACAAAGACTTCTTCCACACATACCATCTCCGGTCCAACCCACAGCTGTGAGATAAGCACTGCCATGGCCCAACAGGTGGTTCATTTAACATTATTAAGTAAGAGGTAAGCTAATTGTTTAACCCCTTCTTTTCAATGTACTTTGCTAACATATGTACATACAGTCTCACGCGTATATTCCTTCTCTGTCCAGCAGGACCTACTGCTGATACATGTTTTAACACTAGCAACCTTACAAGCACATTTTGATTTTCAAATGCCACACAGTTCTAATACATTTGTAACATAAGCATCTGTATAAATCACTTTGATATTCAAATGCCATACAGTTCTAATACATTCATAACACAAGCATCTTGTAAAAATCAGTTTGATATTCAAAGGTCATATCATTCCTTACAGAACTCCAGCTGGCTTTGCTGACATTAGCCCATATCATCACAATAGTAAAATGAATAGCAGCCAGGAAAATCACTAATATCAAGTTTAAAGGGGAAAATATAATGTGAATACAATGAGCATACACTTATTTTTAAAACTTTCAAGGAAAGAGCAAAAAACTAGAAAAAATATTCTATGCACATTGCCCATTTTCCCTGAGCAAGAAAAATGTATATTGAAGATGGTGCCAATAACCAAATTAAAAGCAGAAACAGATATTCACTTTTGCCAGACAGGTATTCTGAAGAAAAAGCCTTTTAACACAATATGTAACTTTAAACCATGATATATATGCTAAATAAACCGAATGAATTAAAATACACTACTCTGAACTACTTCCCCTGCTGTAACATAATAATATCAGAGAGACAGAGAGAGAGAGCACATAAAAAAGCAAGTTGGATAGCATTACTTTACCCAAACTTCTGCACACTGACACCATGCTCGAAGCCCATTCCAAAATTAAAAAATGCAGAACTTCTTATGGCCTTCTTAAAATTAAACAAGACTAAAAATTTCTGCATCACAATTCTGTACATTCCCTCCTGGCAATAATATTCCAGTCCTAAAAGATACCATCTCCTGGATATCTAATAATATCACCAATGAAACTGTCATCTTAGGAGACTTTGCTATTAATTCGCAAAAGTTCATATCTCATTTCCCAACTTCCAGTATGAATTTATTTGGATTCACACAACTCAACACAACATTTTGTCAGTCAAGGATCTATCCTTGACAGGAGTTTGGTTACAGATCCAAAAAGTACACTAAAGCATGCAGTCTCCCTGACACTGTAAGTGACCATCTCCCAGCATATACCCATAGGACTATATCCCATTTGGATAAAGAGCATCACTATAAAATGTCCAGTAACTTATCAAACTTTATCCCACAAATGGTCATTAACCTTCTAAAATCTCTAAACTTGTGCATGTTAAATACTCTACCTCTGGACTATGCAGTAAGCCTTAATGCAGCATTTCTAGATACCCTTAATAGCATAGCACCCTTCGAACAAAAAAAAAAAAGCCAACCATGTTCCTTGGCTATCAAAAATCATAAAACATTTAACAACAAATGGGGACAAAGCATAGAGGGAGTGGCTAAAGCATAAAACCAATATTTATTTACAAAACTTAAGACAACTGTGTAATCAGGTTAAAAAAACAAGTAATTAAGGACAAAAACACTTTTATCTTGAGCTACAAAGCAACCACAAACACAGCCCCAAATAATTCTGGTCCTCCATTTCTTCGTTACTTAACCCTGGATCCAAATGTGATCCCAGTCCATCTCCTGATAAATTCCCCCTCAAATTGCAGAGATATGCAATACATATTTTATTGAAAGCATATCAAACCTCACCTGTAACCCTAGCCACCCCACCACACCTTTCTCACTACATCCCCCTAACCCTATTACCAATATACCTCCTTCACAGAACACTGGGAATAATTCCCCACTTACATCTCAGTCCCCCAAAATCCACACATACCTTATCTACACTTCCTCCCACTTTCACACTACAATCTGTCCCCATTGACTTCATAAGAAAACATTTACTTAAGATCAAACCCTGCTTTGTCTGTGCAGATAACCTTCCAAATTAATATTTAAAAATAGCTGCAGATTATTTTGCTTATTATATTTGTGCTCAGGCTTTCACTGCTCCCCTACCTTACCCCCATTCGCACACACCCCTGGATCAATTTCCTTTACAGCTAATTTTGTTTCCACACCCCTCCCACATTCCCACATACATTAATATTGTCCAGTCCTACTCCACCCTTCCTCCCTTTACCCCTCCCTCCTTCTATCACTCTTTGTCACCTCTCGCTCACTTTCTCTAATTGTTTCTTTATATCCCAGTACTTTACCTTTCATCTTTTACCCTTCACTTATATACCTTCTTCCTCCTCCTACCCCTTATTCCTTACCATGCTTACCCTTTACCTCTTGACCTTTCTTATTTCCATCCTATGCCACCTTACATCTTACCATACTCAACTTAATCTGTACACTAATTTCCCAACTTCCTCTTAATTAACTGACACTTTTACCTTCTACTCCTCTCCCATATCACCCACCCTCTTCTCCTGCAGCAATTACTCCCTTCTCAAAATTAAACTCCTTCCAAAAAAAAACTCTGTATTTAAACTGAAATTTGTTACTCCACATTCCATGTCATTAGTCCTCCTCTGGAACACACTTCTACTCTCTGGAGACATTCGCCCTAACCCAGGCCCTCACAACATCTCCTCTGCCTATCATAACATTACTCCAACTCTCCAGCAACTACAAAATCCTAATTTCAAACAACTCTCCTTTTACTCCATAAATTTTTACAGCATACTTAACAAGATAACATAATTTCATTCATGGATATCTCAACACTCCACCAACATTATTTCTCTCTCTGAAACCTGGGTAAAACCAGACAACATTGACAAGGAATTTTTCCCCTCAGGCTACAATATCTGACTACTTGACAGAACACAGAAAAATGGAGGAGGTGTTACAATTATGTAGTCTGACCTCCTCACCTTATCTCCCCTAACCAACCCTCCCTCCCTTTTTCACCCAGCAGAATTTATCCTTGCTAACTGCAATCTAAATAACCACAAGACAATAACTACAGTTGCCATCTATATTCCACCTGGAGACAACATACTCCTACTTGAACAGACCCTTGACTGCATGGCTGATACTATTCCTAATGAAACTACTATATTAGGAGGTGTCAATATTAACTGGCTTATCCTATGCTCTGACTCCCCTTCCACCTGCATTAATCTATATGCCTTTTCCCAGCTTATCCCCTCTCCCACTTTTCATTGTACATCTACAAATACCAGTTGTACAGTGGAGTGGATCTTAGTCTCCCACCCCAACTTTTACCATAACCCTGAATCCCTGCCAGATGCAATTAGTGACCACTCACCAATCCGTGTCCTTAGATTCTCTCCCCATATCACTAGACCACACAAATTAAGAGTGCCATAAATTAACAAACTTCAACCCTGCTATTTTCAATAGTTATCTCCCTGCTATTAACTGGTCCTTTCTCTCTGACCTCCCTCTAGATGATGCTGTTGATCACTTTAACTCCATCTTCTTAAACACTCAACTCCCTTGCCCCTCCCAGAACAGTGAGAGTTAAATCACGTTGATCACCCTGACTTACCAAATCAAGTCAATTTCACATCCAAACTAGAGATTCTGCTTGGATACACTGGCAAAAAAAAATTCCCTATTCATTATCAGAAATAAAGGGAACTCTGTAACCTAGCCAAAAAACATATTAATATTGACAAAAGAAAATTCTTTCAAGTTCCCCTAACCATTCAAACCAAAAACCCTAAAAAGTTCTGGCATTCTGTTAATCATATTATCTACCCTGGCAAGTCCTCTATCCTTGCCCTACCAATACACCCCAAGAAACTGCTTCTATCTTTAATACTTATTTTATTGATATCATAAGCAAACTCATGCCTTCTAACAACACTACCAGTCCCCCACTTCCCAGCATACACCCACAACAAACCTTCCATTCTCACTGAGTCCCATTTCCACCAGCTACATTAAAAAGCTTCTTAGCAAACTTAAATCATCCTCTGCTTCAGCAGAAAATCTACCTTTACATTTTGTAAGGTTAGCAGCTGACTCCATTGTCTACCCTGTATCTATCCTTATCAGTCATTCTATCCATGTATCCTTTGTCTCAACTCTCTGGAAAAAAATCTGCACTATTCCAATCCACAAGGGAGGCAACTCAGTAGGACTCTATAATTACTGTCCAATCACCATTCTATCACCACTCTCCAAAATTTATGAACACTGTGTTTATAAACAAATTTTGTCTTATCTCATGCTTAAAAATCTCTTTACCCTCACTCAGCAAGGTTTTTGCCCTCACCATAGTACCACTACTGCTCTTATCTCTTTTACTAACTTTATTTCCTTTGCCAGAGACAATAATAAACTTGTTTCCTGCCGCTACTTAGACCTCTCCAAAGCCTTTGACACTGTATCCCACTGTACCCTCCTCTCTAAACTAACTCAACTAAACCTCTCCTCCACTATTTCCTGGTTTACCTCACTAACAGACAACAATCTGTCAAATGGCTCACAGCCCTATCCCCTTTCTCCCAGTAAAAATGGGTGTCCCTCAAGGTTCCATTTTGGGTTCTCTTCTTTTTAACATATTTACTAACCAACTTAATACATCCTGTCTTCAGTCTCCCATACATTATGCAGCTGACTCTACCATCATTACCACTGCTGACCATCTCTCTGATCTGTTTTCACACACTCAAACCTCCTTCAACCTCACTGAGACTTGGCTTTCTAACAACTATCTCATCCTAAACTGCAAAAAGACAAAACTCCTTCTATTCCTACCCAGAACTTTACATGATTTAAAATCCTCTTTCACCATCACATCTGTTAACAACACCATCATCTCAGCTAAACCCCACACTAAGCTGCTTAGAGTAATCATTGATGACCAACTTAAATTTACCTACCATGTATAGTACTGTATAAAGAAAACCCACCAAATGCTTAGCCTACTTTATAGAAATAAAACGTTCCTCATCCTTAACTCTAGATTCTCACTTGCCCAGGCCTATTTGCTTCCCAAACTCCTATATTGCTCCCAAGTCTCTACTAACTTACAGTCCTTTCTTCTATTTAAATTAGAAACTACATATCACAAAGTTGCCAGATTTGCTGCTAACATGCCACCTAAATCTCATCACTGCCTTGCTCTGCAGAATCTTAGCTGGTTAGAATTTCATAACCAACTCAGCTACTCTCAACTTCTCATAAGCCACACCATCCTTAATAATCCCTCTTCTTGCCCCAGTCTTTCTTCTCTTGTCTCTCTCTAAAATCCACATTGCCCCCTTAGAAGTGCTGACCAATGCCTCTTACAGATTCACAAGCCACAAAAATCTTATGGACAAAGCATTTACTGCTACCTTCCAGCTCTCTCATGGAATAAGCTTCCTTTGGCTCTTAGAAATATCACTCATGCCCAAGTTTTTAAAACAACTCTCCGACAATAGCTACTTAGCTCTGTGAGATGTCAGTGTAACCACCCCACCTAAATATTCCCTCCTTCCACAATCCCACCTTTCCTCCTTTTTCCACCTGGTTTTCTTCCCCTCCCTCACTTTCCTCTCCACTTCTTTTCTAACATCCAAGCTCCTCCTCCTTTCTGTGTACTATGACTACATTTCTGCTACTCTCTACCTCACTCCTCCTACTCCTGCCCACTTCTCTTACTCTCATTCTTCCTTTTCCTCTTTAACCTCTCTGTCTCTCTTTCCTAGGTCATACTCTCTATTAACTAATTCCAAACTCTCCTGCTTGTTCACCCTGCTCTAACCCAATTCTCCTTTACACCTTCATCTTAATTGAATTATCTTCCTCACTAATATCTCTTCTCTATCTACAACTGGCCTTGATAATTCCTCTGAAATATTTTCTACATCATTGATACTGTGTACTGATTTAATCATCGGCATTTAGTATATTTTCATTTGTTCTATTGTACTAGGAAGCCCCTTTGTTTTATGCTTTATTACTTGTCAACTGGATCATTATTTGATTTTGGTTTTGCAAATGTTTAACTTGCACTATTTGTTACTATGATATCTACCTATTGTATAACTTATTGTTTAACTGCTGTTTTATGTTAACTCTGGAGCATTTCTCCCTGGGCCTCCGCTGAAAAAGGGCACATGCCCAGATGGACATACCCAGTCAACAAATGTCAAATAATAATAACATATTAGCAGTCTTATCAGTAAGTCCATTACTGAATCATATGTCCCCACCTTAGGGAAAAAGCCATTCACAATTCCTCTTTATAAAGGTGGTAAATCTACTGAGCTATCTAACCGTGGCTGCATTGCTATCTTGTTCCCTTTCTCTAAACTTTTAGAAAAATGTAGATGTTAACAATTCCTTAATCATCTCTACAATCAGCTACTAACCTCCATTCAGCATGGGTTTAGGCCAGGTCACAGCACAACAGCAGCATTAATATCATTCATGGATAATGTTAATAAAGCAAGATACTCTGTAAAACATGTCTCGGCACTATTTTTTAACCTCCCCAAGGCTTTCAACACTGTTTCCCATCCTAAACTCTTACATGTTCTCTTTCCTTGGTCTTTCATCATCCTGCATATAGTGGTTTACTAGCTACTTATCCAATAAACAGCAGTTTGCAAAATAGCAAGGCTTCCTGTCCCCATATTTTGCTTAACAGGCCTAGGGTTCCCCAAGTCTCCATCCTTGGTTCCCTTCTTTTTTTACCATTTTCATAAACAACCTCCATACCTCTTCCAGTCAAAGCTCCTTAATTCAATATGCAGATAATCAGCTATTATCTCCTCCTCAAATAGCATACTATACCTTAGACAAATTACACAGGAGGCCTTTACTTCCATAGAAACCTGGCTCAGTAATAGGTTCATAGGTTCATAGGTTGATACTAGGCTATCTGCCCTAGGGCATTTACAAGCCTAGCCAGAGTGTGTTTGGCTTTCACCACCCTTTTAAATGAGTTTACTATACCCTTTTAAGGTTAGTTTACTGTGCCTCTGTTTAGCAGTGATGCAGAAGTGATCCCCGGGGTATACCTACAACTGCTACTTAACCCCCCCTCCAAAAAAAAAACAAGCTCCTTTCTCCTCCCCCGAAATCATTCTCTCTCTCTAGATAATATGCATTTCAAGATTATCTCCCAAAATAATACAGAAATTGATGTAGTTCCACATGCCAAACTAATAGCGATAACAATATGAAACACCTTGATTTGACCTTTATATCCAAAATAATATTTAAAAAGACACCAGAAACTAGAGATTCTTTATAGGACAAGCACTTTTTAAAAAATATTCTTGCCACAACCTATTATCCTCACTTCTGTATGGTGCTCTATAATTACCAACTTACACACCAATCAAAACTAAGCTATAATCATGCTCCAATAATATTGCTATATCTGCAATTGCCTCAACACATTGCACCCATCACTGCACAACTCTGAACTCCCTTAAATGGATGGAATTCCCATATCATCTTAGCTACCTTCAACGTATTACAGTCCACAACATAATCTATAAACCTGCAGCCTGCCTAGCTCTGTATTCTACATCTACATTACCCAGAATTCCTTTCCAGTCTGAGGACACAACCGAAAAAATCATATGGCCAAAGCCTACACTCCTACTCAAAGATTAAAACCTGGAATGCCCTACCCCTAACAATCAGAGCAAATCTTAAACTCTTATAATTCAAGCATAACTTAAAGGATTTCCAATCTAAATCTTAGATCTGCTCCTGCTCTAATCCTGGCTTACTTCTTTAGCTTTAACCAAATCCCAATTGATTTATTTTAGATCTTCCTACCCTCACAATAATCCAAACACTGACCCTGCCTTTTCTACCCCATACTCTACTTTTCAACTACCCCTCAGTACTGTTATTTTCTTTACTATCTATATTCCTGCTACTCCTTCCTAGTACTAGTACAATATGTACTACCACTTTCATATACTATTGTTGCATGATATACAACCTCCCATTTACCTCTGTCTCAGTTATTTATTTTAAATATTTACCAAACCTTACCCTCTACTGTTTAACTTTATTTATATTTCTGATTAGCAAATGTTATCTGTTTATGATTACAAAAGTGTTTCGATCTTTGCTATACACTGTAAATAGAAATTACTGTATTTGCTTCTGTTTATTCAATGTAATGTGTTAATCAAGTATTTATCAGAGCTTTCCTCCCTGGGACTCTGTTGAAAATTGATAGTTCTGGCGAAGTCAGACTTTCCCAGTAACAAAATGTCAATAAAGGAATAACTAAATTTAATAAAAAATATGCCATATCCTATTGCACAAAATATATTAAGTATATGCTGTGATGCATAGATCTAAAACCCCTTTTCTCTAAGACCACATTTTTTTTAAAAATCGAGGATCACACCAAAAATAATGAAAGACAGAGGCCTAAAAGCACAGATACTGCTTTTAAAATTATTCAGAGAATTCATTTAGAAAGTTGATTGAATAACATGATTTTTATGAAAATGCAATTTTTGAACTGCAAAGAAGTTTGCAACTGGAGCATTATAAGTAATGTTTTATTTATTTATTTATGTATTTATTTTCATTTGATAACTGGCTATCTGAAATGGTCTGAAGACCGTTTTCAGCCACAACCCAGGCCATAAAGGTGTTACACCACATGCAAAGGATTAGACTACAATATTAATTATAATAAACCAATAAATGAGATAACAGCAACTAAGCAAATATAACACACTAACAGTAGATAAAATCTGACAAATTTAGGCACACTGTCAATTAGTTAAAAGACATTCAGAGATGCAGTGCTAATTACATCTGCCTGATAGTTAAGTATGCAGTTCATATTACATTGGAAGTACGGCTCGTTATTGTTAGAATATGGTTCTTGATACCATTGTTATATAGTCACCCCATACAGCATCGTCCATACATTTTCTATCAAACAGTTAACATATGTTTTAGGTGTGTAATGTTATTGCAGATGACTACTCACTGGTAATAGGGAGCTTGTCGAAATGCATTATATTCAATAATAACCAAAATGTAGTCATTTGGATTGTACATATATTGGCAAACATTTTAGGATTTAGACTGTAACATGGTTTCACATTCAACTTACAATTATTTGGTTTAATCTATTTCTCTTAAGGAATTGCATTTGTCCTGGTCCCCTTCAATAAAAACATCACACCAAATGACTTTTGATGACCTCTATTGAGCTTTCATAAACATAACTTTGTTAACCCATATTTATTAGTTACAACTAAAACATAATATAGCTGATTTTAATCACAGCATAAACATCCAAGTTAATCAGGACAGTGTGATCTCACTCACCCTGACCCAGTAAGCAGTGCCCATACCTCCACTCACTTACTTTACTTATGCAGCAGCGTCCCACCACTCACTGCATTTACCATTTATTGAATTACAGATCCAATCAAATATGCAGCGTCCTTACCTCAGCTCGCTTATTTATTTATGAAAAAGAGGCATCCATCACTCACTTCATTTACCATTTATTGAATTAAACATCCAACCAATAAGCAGCATCCTTACCTCAGCTCTCTTATTTATCAATCAGCCTCCAACTGCTCACTTTCCTTTTCAAACTCATTGAAATAAACATCCAGTACCAGAGGGGAGATAGAAGAGGGCAAGCTTGTCCCTCTTCTCTGCCCACCAACCTAACCAGGCTGTTCCCCCACCCTCTTACCAAAACTGTCAGACCTAACCACCCATGAAAGGAGGGCTAAGCCAAACATCATTCGTTATACAATATCCACCCTAAACCAAAATGGATCCACATGCTGATCCACAAATTACCTTCTGAATGACTAAAATACCTCCATCACATAGATGCCACATAAACTGTAATCCCGTGAACCTCCATTTCCCCAACACCAACCCTTGCAACAAAACCTATCTTGACAATAAAGTCTGTCAAACTTCACAGCTATCAACATACCTGAACCCTTGAAACCAGTGAGCCACCAACCAAGATTCAATAAATTCACATACCCCTGACACTAGTGTGACTAATGAGAAAATATTATGGATTACCTACAAGTCATTGTGCACCACACCTGAGGGAGATACAGTCACCCCACAAAATCCATCCACTCAGGAATAATTCATCAAATTCCAAGTCCCTTCCTTCTAGCTGCTGTCTGAAATGCCCTCTGCACTTCCATCTGCAAAGAAAGAAAAACTATAAATCCTCTGAACACCCATAAAGCAAGACTTTTAATGATCACCATCCCCATCTGATAAAAGTTGATGTTCCTTCAAACACCACATTAGAAAGATCCACCACAACCTCCATGTTAGCAGTTTCACAGATGCCAATGGTAAATAAAATGGAATCACTATTTAATGACTGGGTCCATTCTATAAGCAAAATTATTGCATTCTTAAACGTTCTATGACCTTCCTAGTTAAACTTGTTAGAGAGCCATTAAAAGTGTTCTACATTACAAGTGGCAACATCCCACACCTTGGAGATGGCATCCTTGTTAACTGGGCAGGGTGTACCTACTATAACCACCCCAATATTACCAAAGTTACAAGTTACCAATGAGAAGCTTGCAAGCAGTAGCGGCACTAGCCAACCCAAAAAGCCACCTTCCTCATTCAACCACTCATACTCACAGAAACACCTGCAAATCCCCTTTCATAATAGGTTAACTTGCCTGGATGATATTGAATTCCCAGTGGTAGAAACATAGGTTCATAGGTTGGTACTAGGCTATTGACCCTAGGGGCTATACAAGCCTAGCTATAACAATTCCCTGGATATTTCTTCCCACAATATTTACTTCCCTGGACCCCTGTCTAGCAAGGTGACTGATGCGATCCCTGGGGTGAATTTCCTATCTCCCATCCAATCATCAAGGCTACTTTTGAAGAGGGCCAAGGAGGTGCTCTGCTTGACATGTATGGGCAGTCTATTCCAGAGTATGGAGTCTCTGGGTCAGGAACCTATCCCTCCAGCATGTTTTGTTCATTGTGATGACAAGGTTTAGATGCATGGAGCGTGTGGCTCTGAGGGATTGGGATTTCTTTAAGTGGAGCATGTCTAACAGCTCAGGGTTTGACATGGCCTTGTATGCTAAACAGAGATCGCCTCTGAGTAGGCGATATGCCAGAGTATAGCTGGAGTTTTTTTAGACAGTCAGCATAGGGCATCTGCTTTAGGCCTGTGATTATTTTAGTGAGATATTTCTGAAGCCTTTTCAGCTGTTGCAGATGTCTTGTGAGGTACATACCAAATGGGGCACTGTACTCTATATTGGGTCTAATGAGGGATGAGTACAGTGGGACAATGACCTCCTTTTTTCTGGATGAAAAGCCCTTAGTAATGAGGTGTGCCACATAAAAGGATTTTCTGACTGTTGTGGCAATGTGGTTATCGAAGGTGAGACCACTGTCCACCTGTGTCCCCAAGTTGCTCACCACACTTTTGGTGTTTAGTTTACTGCCACCTATGTGGTAATTCATGGGTACAGGGGGATAACTATACATTTCATGGCATTAAGCTTGAGCCCATGGCTCGGCACCAAGTATCTGTTTCTGTAAGACCCTTTTCTAGAATATCCACATCATTTGGGGATTCAGTAATGGCTCCCAGTTTACAGAGAGAAGTAGATGCCAAACAAGAGTGGTCCCAGGACTGAACCCTGGCGTACTCCACTTGTCACTTATCTGAAGCTAGATTTGGAGTCGGCTGCTTTTACAATATGGGTTCTGTCAGTAAACCAGTTGGCAACCCATCGAGTGATGTAGGGATTTATTCCGAGCTTAGTAAGTTTATCTATGACTCCAGAGTGGGGGATGGTGTGGAAGGCTGTGGCGAGGTCCAGATAGGCTGTGTGGACCACCTTAGCCTCGTCCACAGCTCTGGAGACTGATTTGAAGAAGTCAATCAGGTTCAGGAGACAAGATCAGTCCTTCACAAACCCAAGCTGGGTGGGGTCCAGTGTTTGAAGGTTGCCAAAGTCTTTGTTTATAAGTTCCATGATAATGCGTTCCATGCCCTTGCAGATCAGACTCGTCAGACTGATAGGATGGTAGTTCCCAGGATCCAAGGTGGATCACCCCTTGTGGAATGGGATAACTGTACCTGTGTGCCACTCAGTGGGCACAAAGCCTGATGTGGGGCTATGATTAAACATGACACTTAGGTGAGGTGGCAGTTCATTTTGTAGTTCATGTAGTACACAGCCCAGGATGTCATCTGGTCCCATGGATGCTGTATTTTTAGCTTTGGAATGTGCGGTTTCTACCTGTGTGACCATGATTACCAGAATTTGGCAATCTTTTGGTATTGATATGGGCCCTTTAGGGGGTGAGAGGGGGGTGAAGTTGGCACTAAATCGATCTGCCAGGATATTGGCAATATCCTTGGGATCAGTATATTTAATGCCATTCTGTTGTAGCTCAGAGCAGATCTGAGCATTGCCATTTAGATTCTTGACATAGTTATAGAATGCCTTGTGGTTGTCTTTGGAATCTTTGGCAATTTTATTTTCGTAACTAGCTTTGGAGGATTTTATGAGGGATCTCAGCTTCTTACTGAGGCTGGTAAGGGAGTTTTTTGCATCCTGGGATTTTCCTCTTTTTTTGCAACAGTTTCTTCCTTCTGTTGTATAGTTTGTTTATGGCAGGGAACCACCAGAATGGCGTCCTTTTTTTGGAGGAAAGTGTCTTGGTTCTATTTGGGATGGCATGATTCATGCACGAGCGGATGTGCTCGTACAGTGCCTTAGTGTAGGATTCAGCAGCCGAATGTTCAGCTCCTGTCTGCATGGGTTTCATGAAGTTTGTCACTTCTGACTTGAGTAGCATGAAGTTGGCTTTGGAGAAGTTTTTTATGGAGGTTTCCTTACTGGGGGCTGGGGGTGGGATGTGGATGACAAGGGTGATTAGCTTATTTTCAGACCTGACTAATGAGGGGGTGACCACTGGTGTGGAGCATTGATCTCCCTTGTTGGTAATGACCAGGTCTAGGATACTGAAGCCCCTGGTGGGACAATGGATTAGTTAATCCAGGGCATTGGAATTTATGAATTCCAAGAACCATTGGGAAAAGGTGTTGGTACCCAAGTAGTTTTCCCAGTTAATAACAGGGTAGTTGAAATTACCCAGTATTAGGGTGTTTGGTTGTATCTTAATATTTTCCAGTATGTTTAGAAAGGTGAAGTGAGAATCTTGGGGCATGGTGGGGGATCTGTAGCAAGCTACAATTTGGATTGCAGTCTTATCTAGTGTTAGTTGCACCTGGAGAATTTCAGATGCATTGTGTTGGGCAACTAGCCTGGAGGTGTGAATATCCTTTGTGAATATGGACACTCCCCCACCTTTAGTGTTTTGGTCTTGGTTTGGTGGCCGGAAAGTGTTTTAAGAGTTCTAGCCTGGTATTGAAAGGGTGCTCTCTGAAGCCTTGAACCAGGTCTCAGTTACTGCACAGATATCGATGTTCTCCAGTTTTAGGAGTGCCTCAAGAGAGTGCATTTTGAGGTTTAGACTTCTAGCATTGAGTAGCATTACCTTCAGATTTTGCATGCGTGTATCTGTTATAGTGGTAGTTTTGTCCTTTGAAACTTGCCTAAAAAAAAACTCTACAGGGGTGGCAAGAGCTTTAGCCAGTAGCCTGAATCCCAGGGGCAACAGGTGCAGACCATCTCTGGCAAAGCATTGTGGTTTGTCGATCATGTCATCCCAGACAGACAGATACTGGATCTGCTTTGAATGACACCAGAACCTTAGCCAAATGTTGAAGTCAATCATTTTGTCCTTATACTGTGGTATAATTCTGGGAGAAGGCAGGATGCTACTCAGGGCTAGGGCCATACCTGCATGGGCCACATGATCCAAGAGCTCTTCCATGTCTCTTTTCATGTAGCCAGGGAGATATGTCTCAAGTCATTCACTCCAACATGGACAATGACAGAGTCGTATTTGTACTTGTTGTGGAGTGACTTGAGTGCATGCGTTATGTGGCAGATCCTGGCACCTGACAGGTAGCTGACTGTAATTTTCTCCTTGTTCAGCCTGGTGAGTGGGACATCAGTGTGCCTGACTATAGAGTCACCTATGACTGAAATGTTGGGTACATTGTCTTGCCTCAGGGGCTGTTGTCGGGTGACATCCCACACCATTCAAGTCCACCTCATTCCAGCCACAGACTGATGTCCACTGTGCACTTCCCCATCAGCAACCTCAATATACACCATTCCACCAGCCACCCATCTGCAAAGAAAAGAAAAAAACTGTAAATCCTCTGTAACCATAAACCAAAATGCTGCCAAAGGCCCACCTTATCAATTAACTGTACAGCCGCTACCCTGTCTCACATCCCTTATCCTCAATAACCAGGCACCAGTGGATCCCTCTGCAAATCTTCTGTACCATAAAAGGAACATCATGCAACAATTTTATAACACCAGCAGCAGTAACAGTGACTGAACAGTAAACATCAAAATCCCTGAATAACCGCACAATTTCCATCCAAGCCTAATCACACTGTATGAACCAAGTTAACTTAATTCACAAGAGAATCTGAGATCATTTCTATAAGCAAGCACTACAAAGATATCCCTGTGCAATCACACAAATTTAATTAATGCGGAACTACATATGGCTCTATTAGAGAGTGCCCTGTGCTTCTTGCTGTACAAGCAGCTCTAACCGCAATATGCACCCAGCAAGGAAAATTACAAAAACTCCATCATAGCTCGCAAACAATAAGGAACAAATTCCAACAGTATCAGGAACATATCCAGAGCAAGTCAAGGACACTTTTAAAGCATTAGTACTAGTAATTTGAACCTTGACAAGTTTATAATTCATAATGACTTTTAAATTATAAGTGTAATAAACCCCTTACCTACAAAAGTCACCAATTTGTTGGAAGGATTAACAGGGACGGAGCTAAAAGTGAGACAAAGTGGGGACGTCCCTGCTCATCTAGCAACACCATGGGCAATTATGAAGAACTTAAAGGTATGCTCCCTGCATAATAGTGAGAACTCACCTAGCATGCTCGGCAAGCCAGTGTTCCTCACGGTCACCTTGCAGCCTGCAACCAGAGCAAACAATTTCATATTTACCAATGTTACAGGCTTCCACATACTGTCGCCAAGTTCTCAGGAAACAAATAATGAAAAACTGGCACAAACAACCTCAATTGTGGCCCCATGTGCAAAGGAATCCAAGCACATTAATGAAGTTGATGAAAAGAGATTCAGTGAAAATCCACCATCACCTCACATCCGCCTGCCTACACCACTTGACACCCGGAACTCCCCCACCCAACCTCCATCAGCCTACCCCACTTGCCCCCCAGCACTCCCCAACTTTTAGAGCAATGTTAAAGTGAACTCTGTCTGCGGTCTCCTGATGATATTTGCCTTGCCCTCAACCTGTCCGTGCAAGTGATGGAAGGGGGAATGACGTCCCCAGAAATGATCCCATAAGTAACAAGGTCCTAAGCGTGCAATCAGTTGTGAGGGACTTTGGCACTCAGGTCGATAACAACATAATGTTTGACCATAATATTGCCACCGTTGTGTGGAAATCTTTCTACATGGCCCACCTCATCAGAATGGTATCTCATCCTGGTCCATGGTGGTCATCAGATCCCTGTATTCTTCCCTTATAAGACTCATTAGTGAGTACAAGGCCCCTTTCAGCATGTATCTCACAAAGCACATGCAGCAGCTGGAGAGACCACCGAGGTTCCTCACCAGGAAAATCCAGGCCCTCAAATATCTACCCTACACAAATTGAGTAGCCCTGTCCTGTTTTTCAGTCTTCTACAGACTCCTCAGAGGGGACCTATGTCTGTCATGCAAAACAATATCAGACCCCACCTTGATGGGACTGCTGCATCCACAAGTCAATCTCCCCTCGGTAACTCGCACGGGCAAACTCAACCTGATATGAGACATCAGTAAGTCTTATTGGTGGGACAGATTTGTGCCCCAGTGACTCCACCTTCTGTGGAATAGACCTCCACTCCACATCAAACAGAGTACCTCATCAACGCATTTTTAAGCACAACCTGGATGCTGAATGGGGAACAGAAATTACACCCCTGGGATTCCAGTCTTGTCCCTACCAGACAGGGCCATCGGGTGCTGACTTGTCAGAACATGGGCTAAATTCTTGGCTAGGCTTGTAGGGGTCTCTGGGCTAATAGCCTAGAAACTTTCTATGATCCTCATTGAAAGGGTCCTTTACACAACACAAATCCCCTGAAGAAATTAAATCCAAACCCCAAAAAACCCTCACCATCATCTGACTGCAATACTCCATAACATGAAAATGAATTGCCATAAATAAAATAAAAGTTTTGAAGTAAAGCCAATAATGTGAAACAAAAACCCAAACATTCCATGAAAATTAGTCTTTACAATTGTGTTGCACCAACTTTGAAGGCTGATAGTCATGCAAAACCATTGATCAGAATCAAACGCTGTACCTATGATGTGAAGATCTTTAACCCTTAAGCCAAACCCTTAACTGAATCATGAATGTTCTGAAGGGAATGAAGACTGAAAAAGGCTTCTCATGTGACCTCATTAAACCAGTAGTGTGTCTTTAACATTTATCTTTTCTCCCTGTAGCTAATTCCTGTAAACACAACACAAGTTAAACTCTGGCCTGTGCAATGGTATAGTAAAGCTGTTGACATCTGAAACCCAGGGTATCATTATTCTGTGGCTGCACTTATCGGATCCTCATGGTTGTTTGACAACCGCAACAAGTTGCTAATAGCGGCTATTTCCAACCAGCGAGAAGCCCGGAGCTGTTGCAACCAGAACTGCAACAGCCAATGAGCCCAAACCATGGCTGTCAACCTTGTACCACAAAATATCTGGACAAAAACAAAATTAATAGGGGAACAAAACCCCAAAATCAGGGACCCATTCCAATCATTGCTCCCAGAACCCAGAAAGCCACCAGGATGCCAAGGTTTTCTGTTACCATGCATTTACTGAAGGACATGAATTTCGAAACTGAATTGACTGTCTTTAGTGAATTCAGTTCTCACTGATTTGCCACAAAAATCTAGTGAATCACAAACCTAATGTGGAACCAATCCGACCATAACATAAGACAAAACTGTGGACACCCTGTGAAAATCTGGACAGTCTATGTTATACACACACACACGCACACACACACACACACACAAATATATATATATATTTTTATTTTTTTTTTATTTTTTTTTTAATATCTGTAAATCTGCCAGAGAAGTTGGAGGTCAGAACATGCCTGGTGCCAAGGTCTGTACCACCCAGTACACAACAACTGCACCATACAGCTGCAAACCATATAACTTTATTATTATTATTTTTTTATCATATTAGCGTGTATTTGCTTTAATTTATTTTTTTATTCAGAATTTATTGTTAAGCCCCCAAAGTTTCTTTATAGTTTATCTACTAAGCCATCATCCCCAAACCCATGAAGCACCCTCAATGATTTGTGAATAATTTGTCCAAAAAAATTCAATTTGAGAAATATGAGTCAGCCACACTCCTCCGACCATCATCATGCATGTGTGTCATCAACCATCACACCAACTTGCTGGAAGCCCATGAAGTCATTCCAGTTTTAACTGAGGAAAATACCTCAGAATTAGCATGGTAGACTGACCTCACCAGTGAATCCTGAACCTGATTGAAACAACAAAACCAGCACCACTAATGAGATGAGGGAAAACAAATAAAATAAATGAGCAGGAGATGAACTGAGGCTCGCTACCAACAATGGTTGCAACAGGAAGAAAATTTTCTCAACTCCAGCTGTAGGCAAGAATGATGCTGCTTAAAAGAGCCAAGAAAGTAGACAACCATTGAAATTCGCTGATAACCACAGCCCTACATAATATTGTGGGTATGTAACCTAGATCACTACCCCCAATGATCAAAGTGAGAGAGGAGCCAGCCCTACATAATGCTGTCGGCATGCAGCTGAAAATTGCTGCTTATTTAAGGACTAAAATACCTAAATAAACCAAGAGGAAAACTGTCACACCTCTGCAGCATTCTTAACATAACGCCAAGCAAACCACAAACCATCCAACCTGCACAAAGCTTGCATCTTCACCTACCCTGAGAACCCTCCCTCAAAAAAAATATATATCACCCACCTCCTCTCCAAGTACCACCATTAATCCAAGGCCTACCTGTCCACCATAGTACTCACAGGTCATGCTGGACGTAAGTTTGCCATATAGCAAGTTCACGCCAAAATGTGGATTCCCTACCCAGTTACACTTGCATAAACTCCTTAAGCCCCTCCCTACCCTTACCTCATTTCCTCCCAAACATTCCTGATCCTCATTTAACCCTTTCATCGCCCCTCTCCTCTTAATGCCTACTAATGAATTTATCCACCCCCCCCTCCAAAGATGTCCCTGGACAAATTGGTTTGTTACCAAACCTCATTTATTCTTCTTAGATTTAGGCCTTTTAGTGTTTTTATTTTTTACTTTTTCTAATTTAAAGAGTTTCAGCTTATCTGTACATTTTATGCATTCAGGGATGTTATTCTATCACACTGGTGCAATTTTAGTGAATTACTAATCAGTTGCTACTAATTTATATGTGGGTCTAACCAATTGTTGTTCCCCAGTGTTATGTAAAGTATGAGTTTCTTCCTTGACTTTTGGCTTGTTGCTTAGCAGTGGGAATTATCCTTCATTTAACTGCTAATGTATTTAGAGAAAAGGAGGCCCTGATGGTTTCTGGCAAACATTTGCCTTTCCTAATCATATTGTCATAGTGATCTCTATGATTGGCTAGATTAATAAATCTGAGTATCCTGCTGTCTGCAGTTTGAAAAGCAGTAGTATTTTGAGGATAGTAATGAGATTATGACATTAACCATACCTCTCAACCTCTTAACACAACATTTGGGGCAAAGTCGAAATATAATGAGGGTCCAAAAGCAGGGACAGAGTTTAAATTATAAGTTTATATGCTACAATAACCATTTTGTGTTAGCTTGTATTTTCTGAAGGCTACTAAGTCTAAAGCTCTAATGTTTGTCATTATTGACTGTAATCCACAATCATTTGCCAGGAAAACACAAATTTTACAAAGAACACACCAAAACAATGAAGCAAAAACAGGGGTATTCTACAGCATCAGGGACAGTTAAAAGCTTTGACATTAATTCTCACTGATACCAAACCAAACAACGGTCCAAAAGTTGAACAGAAGGACACCAAAAGCCAGGAACCGATAAATAATCCTTTATTTTACAGATTAAGTGCTTTAGTCAGCTTGTATCAAAATACTTCATCAGAATCTGTAAATCCAATCAGTTAAAACACTTAAATAATACTAATCACACACCACCTGATATAACTACTAAGAACATTTAAAGAAACATCATGCCCTGTTTTAAAAATGTTTAAATACAAATATAAATACAAATACATTAAAAGTTGTCAATGTACAACTTAAGAATGAACCAAACACACCTATACATTGTGTTTACAGTCCTAAAAGGATCATTACCTTAAAACACTACTAATAGAACAGCTTTCATTTAACCCAGGACTCTAAATATATTGATGTAAAATTGAAAAAAATGCATGGGACTTCATTCTGAAATTTGTAAAGACTCATGGGATTTTCTGGGGGAAATCAGGAATTTAACATTTCATAAAAGTATTGTGTTTCTTACCATCAATGTTGTAAATCTTTTTCATGTAATTCCACATGATGTAGGGTCTGAATGGTTCTATGACTATTTAGTTGGGAACAAGCAGTTTACTAACAATGAGGTATATGTCGTCAGTACCTTAATGGAGATGGTAATAAAATGCAACTATGTATATTTTGAAGGGCAATATTATCACCAAAAATGTGGTGTGGCAAAGGGAGCTGCCTGTGCTCCAATTTTTTCCAACATTATTATGCTTGAATGGGAAAAGAAATTTATTATAGGTGCTGAATATGAACAATTTTGGACCAACTATTGCCGTTTTTTAGACGACATATTTATTGCATGGACAAGGCCTGTTGAGAAAATCCCAGAGTTTACTGAGTATTGTAATAGTACACAACTTTCCTTAAATTCACACATGCTTTTCATAATGATGTTATCCATTACTTAGATGTTGAAATAAGGAAGGAGAGGCACTGCAAAGTGTGGTGCTTGCCCCCAGTGTCCCTTCATGTTGGAAGGCGATTCCATTGTGATTCACAATCAAATAGTGAAATTCTATGATTATTGTAATTGTAACACCAGAGGAATTGTATATATATCCAAGTGTAAAAAATGTTCCAGTTTCTATGTGGGAAAAACCCAGAGAAAGTTTAGGAACAGGGTGTATGAACACACATTGGATATAAGGAATCTTAAAAAGACCAATGCCCTGGCTAAACATGAGTCAATTCTTAGACCATGAGTTTTTGTTTTTCGGTATTGAGCATGTCATACAGAATCCAAGGGGTGGGCCTTGGAAAGGTATTTTAGAGTTTAAGAAATTGCTTTGGCAAATTAAACTGCAAGCATATACCCCCCTGGGTTAAATGAAAGCTGTTCTATTAGTAGTGTTTTAAGGTTACGGTCCTATATAGTATAAGGATCATTAACACAATGTATAGGTGTGCTTGGTTCATTCTTAAGTTGTACTTTAAGACAACTTTTAATGTATTTGTATTTATATTTGTATTTAAAAATTTTTAAAACAGGGCATGATGTTTCTTTAAATGTTCTTAGTAGTTATGTCAGGTGGTGTGTGATTAGTATTATTTAAGTCTTTTAATTGATTGGATTTACAGATTCTGATGACATCTTTTTGATACAAGCTGATGAAAGCACTTAATACATAAAATAAAGGATTATGTATCTGTTCCTGGCTTTTGGTGTCCTTCTGTTTAACTTTTGGACCTTTGTTTGGTTTGGTATCTGTGTTACTGGTTCCTGGTTATGCTGTCATCAATTCTCACTGCTTTGTCAAAAAATACAAAATGTATGAGGGACAGAGTAAAAATTTTAAGGGAAAGTCATAGAAAATTTTGTGTGAGGAGATGGTTGTCAATATAATTTGATGCAAAGTTGAGTAGGTGAGTACTTTAATTTTAAAATTACAGAAAATATTTCAGGCATCAAAACAATGTGTAGCTACAGGAAGAAGCCATGGCTATTGTATGTATGCTGTGTAAGATTACTGCTAGCTTCCCAATCTATAGTACTGACTCACAACTCTGTCAGATTTCTACTTGTCTTTTTTGTTTATCATTCGTAGAAGGCTCTTTAAGTTTCTCCATACCAGACGTTAGTGCTTTCTTTCAGAAAACTACAATATTCAGAAAACATTATTATACAATTATCAACAATTAACATTCGAAAATGAACACACTGAGTCGTCAGCCCAACCAGCATGCCTGTTTTAAATCAAGAATATACCAACAATAAAATTTGGCTGCTACTGTATCATTGAGCAGGTGGTCTTTCTTATTGGCATATACAACTTCCAGTCATAACACTCAACTGTACATGTTTTCGCAGAATGCCCAGATTTTTAATTCAGATTTGTGGTCTGTTTCTCATAAATATGTGTGTGTATGTTTTTTTTTTTCTTGGCAAATCATTGAAAGTTAAAGTTAGAAAATAATGACAGACATTTGAGTTTCAGATTTCATACCCTTCAGGAAATCAGTGCTAATGCAAAACCAACTATTCTATCAGTTCTCTTAATTTGTAATAGCAATACTTAAAAACTGTCCCTACTTTTGGACCTTTATTCCCCCCATTATTTACCACTTTGTCCAGATTTCTTGCTCTAACAGGTTAAGACATATGCTTCCAAACAACAAACAATGTTGTAGATCTGGAAGGTCTTTGTAAGCTACTAAGTCAGCCATAATGTTCAGCAATCAAGAAGAAACAGGTATGTTAAAAAATAAGAAAGCTATGAAAAATGTACCTGTTTCTTCCTGTATGCAGAACATTATGGCTAACACAGTAGCTTACAAACACATTCCCCATCTACATTTCTTTCCAAACCACCAGTGTACCGTGTAAGTGTAGGAACGTAAGTCCCATATGCATATGCAGTACATCAAGCAACCCCAAGAGATAAAATCAAAGTGGACGAACACCATAAGTAACAAGGTCCTAAGCGTGCAATCAGTCGTGAGGGACTTTGGCACCCAGGTCGATAACAACATAACTTTTGACCATAATATTGCCACCGTTGTGTGGAAATCTTTCTACATGGCCCACCTCATCAGAATGGTATCTCATCCTGGTCCATGGTGGTCATCAGATCCCTGTATTCTTCCCTTATAAGACTCATTAGTGAGTACAAGGCCCCTTTCAGCATGTATCTCACAAAGCACATGCAGCAGCTGGAGAGACCACCGAGGTTCCTCACCAGGAAAATCCAAGCCCTCAAATATCTACCCTACACAAATTGAGTAGCCTTGTCCTGTTTTTCAGTCTCCTACAGACTCCTCAGAGGTGACCTATGTCTGTCATGCAAAGCAATATCAGACCCCACCTTGATGGGACTGCTGTATCCACAAGTCAATCTCCCCTTGGTAACTCGCACGGGCAACCTCAACCTGATCTGAGACATCAGTAAGTCTTATTGGTGGGACAGATTTGTGTCCCAGTGACTCCACCTTCTGTGGAATAGACCTCCACTCCACATCAAACAGAGTACCTCATCAATGCATTTTTAAACGCAACCTGGATACTGAATGGGGAACAGAAATTACACCCCTGGGATTCCAGTCTTGTCCCTACCAGACAGGGCCATCGGGTGCTGACTTCTCAGAACATGGGCTAAATTCTTGGCTAGGCTTGTAAGGGTCTCCGGGCTAATAGCCTAGAAACTTTCTATGATCCTCATTGAAAGGGTCCTTTACACAATACAAATCCCCTGAAGAAATTAAATCCAAACCCCAAAAACCCCTCACCATCATCTGGCTGCAATACTCCATAACATGGAAATGAATTGCCATAAACAAAATAAAAGTTTTGAAGTAAAGCCAATAATGTGAAACAAAAACCCAAACATTCCATGAAAATTAGTCTTTACAATTGTGTTTCACCAACTTTGAAGGCTGATAGTCATGCAAAACCATTGATCAGAATCAAACGCTGTACCTATGACGTGAAGATCTTTAACCCTTAAACCAAACCCTTAACTGAATCATGAATGTTCTGAAGGGAATGAAGACTGAAAAAGGCTTCTCACGTGATCTCATCAAACTAGTAGTGTGTCTTTAACATTTATCTTTTCTCCCTGTAGCTAATTCCTGTAAACACAACACAAGTTAAACTCTGGCCCATGCAATGGTATAGTAAAGCTGTTGACATCTGAAACCCAGGGTATCATTATTCTGTGGCTGCACTTATCAGATCCTCACGGTTGTTTGACAACCGCAACAAGTTGCTAATAGCGGCTATTTCCAACCAGCGAGAAGCCCGGAGCTGTTGCAACCAGAACTGCAACCGCCAATGAGCCCAAACCATGGCTGTCAACCTTGTACCACAAAATATATGGACAAAAACAAAATTAATAGGGGAACAAAACCCCAAAATCAGGGACCCATTCCAATCATTGCTCCCAGAACCCAGAAAGCCACCAGGATGCCAAGGTCTTCTGTTACCATACATTTACTGAAGGACATGAATTTCGAAACTGAATTGACTGTCTTTAGTGAATTCAGTTGTCACTGATTTGCCACAAAAATCCAGTGAATCACAAACCTAATGTGGAACCAATCCGACCATAACATAAGACAAAACTGTGGACACCCTGTGAAAATCTGGACAGTCTATGTTATACACACACACACACACACACACATATATATATATATATATATATATATATATATATATATGTGTATATTTATATATTTTTTAATATCTGTAAATCTGCCAGCGAAGTTGGAGGTCAGAACATGCCTGGCGCCAAGGTCTGTACCACCCAGTACACAACAACTGCACCATACAGCTGCAAACCATATAACTTTATTATTATTATTATTTTTTTTTTATCATATTAGCGTGTATTTGTTTTAATTTATTCTTTTATTCAGAATTTGTTGTTAAGCCCCCAAAGTTTCTTTATATTTTATCTACTTAGCCATCATCCCCAAACCCGTGAAGCACCCTCAATGATTTGTGAATAATTTGTCCAAAAAAACTCAATTTGAGAAATATGAGTCAGCCACACTCCTCCGACCATCATCGTGTATGTGTTTCATCAACCGTCACATCAACTTGCTCGAAGCCCATGAAGTCATTCCAGCTTTAACTGAGGAAAATACCTCAAAATTTTTAAAACAGGGCATGATGTTTCTTTAAATGTTCTTAGTAGTTATGTCAGGTGGTGTGTGATTAGTATTATTTAAGTGTTTTATTTGATTGAATTTACAGATTCTGATGAAGTCTTTTTGATACAAGCTGATGAAAGCACTTAATCCATAAAATAAAGGATTATGTATCGGTTCCTGGCTTTTGGTGTCCTGTTTAACTTTTGGACCTTTGTTTGGTTTGGTATCTGTGTTACTGGTTCCTGGTTATGCTGTCATCAATTCTCACTGATTTGTCAAAAAATACAAAATGTATGAGGGACAGAGTAAAAATTTTAAGGGAAAGTCATAGAAAATTTTGTGTGAGGAGATGGTTATCAATATAATTTGATGCAAAGTTGAGTAAGTGAGTACTTTAATTTTAAAATTGCAGAAAATATTTCAGGCATCAAAACAATGTGTAGCTACAGGAAGAAGCCATGGCTATTGTATGTATACTGTGTAAGATTACTGCTAGCTTCCCAATCTATAGTACTGACTCACAACTCTGTCAGATTTCTACTTGTCTTTTTTGTTTATCATTCGTAGAAGGCTCTTTAAGTTTCTCCATACCAGACATTAGTGCTTTCTTTCAGAAAACTACAATATTCAGAAAACATTATTATACAATTATCAACAATTAACATTCGAAAATGAACACACTGAGTCGTCAGCCCAACCAGCTTGCCTGTTTTAAATCAAGAATATACCAACAATAAAATTCGGCTGCTACTGTATCATTGAGCAGGTGGACTTTCTTATCGGCATATACAACTTCCAGTCATAACACTCAACTGTACATGTTTTCGCAGAATGCCCAGATTTTTAATTCAGATTTTTGGTCTGTTTCTCATAAATATGTGTGTATGTTTTTTTTTCTTGGCAAATCATTGAAAGTTAAAGTTAGAAAATAATGACAGACATTTGAGTTTCAGATTTCATACCTTTCAGGAAATCAGTGCTAATGCAAAACCAACTATTCTATCAATTCTCTTAATTTGTAATAGCAATACTTAAAAACTGTCCCTAGTTTTGGACCTTTATTCCCCCCATTATTTACCACTTTGTCCAGATTTCTTGCTCTAACAGGTTGAGACATATGCTTCCAAACAACCAACAATGTTGTAGATCTGGAAGGTCTTCTTAAGCTACTAAGTCAGCCATAATGTTCAGCAATCAAGAAGAAACAGGTATGTTAAAAAATAAGAAAGCTATGAAAAATGTACCTGTTTCTTCCTGTATGCAGAACATTATGGCTAACACAGTAGCTTACAAACACATTCCCCATCTACATTTCTTTCCAAACCACCAGTGTACTGTGTAAGTGTAGGAATGTAAGTCCCGTATGCATATGTAGTACATCAAGCAACCCCAAGAGATAAAATCAAAGTGGACGAACACCACAGCGCCATTATACAAGGACATCATTTAAGAAAAATAAGTTTTTTTTCTTAAATAATATCATTGTATAATAGCAATAACCCATGACTGGGTGTGAGTGATGCTGGATTTACAGATGGTTGGCTTTGTTTGGTCACTTGAGCTTCGTCTTAGTGACCAAACCACACCAACCGTAGGTAAATCCAGCATTGCACACACCTAGCCATGGGTTATTGCTATAATATCAGTACTGTAAGACACATTCTCTGGAACATTTTGAGGCTGCTATTATTATATTGAGCACACACAAGCAACTTTGCAGTCTGCGGCTACCACCCCACCCATACAGTCTAAGAAGGAATCAGTACTGCAGAACTAACCAAGGATATACATTTTGAGCCTCAAGAGCAGGGTCAGTCCACCCAGGTATTCTACTTGTATGTATGTGTTATGAGAGTGAAGCTATAACATTAGCAGTGTTTCTTAGTAGTTCTCAGTGTGCTAATAAAACTGACTGTTGCAGCCTTGTGCCCCCCCTCCACCCAGCTAGTGCAGTAATCCTAACTGTCCAATAGACAGTATACATTTAATTCAGATCTCTGTGATTAAATTAACCATCAAGCAGCCCTCTAAGTGCTTTGTGCCTTAGTTTGTATCACTTGAGCCCCACCTGTTTATTTGCATCTCTATACATTCCCCTTCATTGCTAATGTATCTCCCTACTCTAATCTGTGCACAAACTGGCTACTAATAAGCAAGTCAATGTGAAGACACACTCCCAACCTTAATAAGCTTTTCTGTCTCTTTTCTCCTTCACTTTACAGGTAGAGTTTGAATTATTACTCACTCCCTCCGAGGCCTTTACTAATAGATTTCCACTGATTGCCTCTCTGGTTTTTCTGGTTTCGCTGGTTTCTTTGCATTCCACCTGGTTTAGACCCCTTGTGCTATCCCCTCCCCCAATACTAAGTCTATATTAGAATCCTGCTTAGCATAGAGCCATCTTTAAATTACTAGTCTCCCACCAGGACACAAGTGCTCTTCAGCAATTGAATTCTGCTTGTGGTAAGCCATTAGACCACAGGAATTTGTTTAAAGTGTTCAGATTTGTAAAGTAACACTTACTTTTTTCTGCCATTATTCTTGTCTTGGTGGGCTCTGCCCCACTCCATTCACCCTCGTCAACGCTCGGGCTCTCTCCACTCCCCTGCCCTGCCCACAATTCCCTCCCGTGCCCACTACCTCTACATTTATAGTAATCTCAACCACACCCACAGCTCAACCTCACATCACCACCACCAATTACAGCTCCTCAAGTCAGATCACATTACACCACACCCACTTGCTCCACTACAAAATACTTCCAACCATCTCATTCCTGCTAGGCATTATTATGTCACCCCACACTACTTACCCATCCACATATAGTGCAACCCTATAATTCCTATCAACACCTCCACCAAGAACCCACTTAAACTTTATAACCATGACTATCACACAACTAAGTCTAGTCTGTCCTCTCATAATTCTTTATAACTCCACAAGTTATCACTCTAGCAATATCCCTAAACTTAGTAGCACAACACTATATTATGCACTCTCATATACAGACACCGCACATTATAATAATATCTGCCCATAATTGTTCAAGAACTACATAACAGATCAATTCAGAACTAAACACATATGCTCTCATTCCTACTCAGACAAAAACACAATACTTTCTCACACTCATCACCAAACTCCAACATCTGTATCACAATTTTAACACCAGGCTCACCATAAGTGGGGATATCCACCCCAACCCAGGCCCAAATCCACCCTGTCCAACACAAACTGCTCCAACACAAATGACAGAACATAACACCTCCGCTATCTTCATCCCTGGTCAAATCAACAACAGCAGCAAAACCAACCATCTTTTAATGCTGAATATTAATATTAGAAGCATAAAAAATAAAATACCTGAACTCCAGGCCACAATAGCACACTACTGCCCAGACATAATTGCTTTAACAGAAACCCGGCTAAATAAAAACTTAGCTAACAAATAAGTTCTCCCTAACCAGCTACAATATCATTAGATAAGACAGACCACTTCATAAAGTGGGTGGAACTGCCTTACTGTATAAGTCGAACTTAACTGTACGTCAATTACCAAACTCCTACCCCTCCCCCAATAATTGTGACATATTTATCTCACAACTTCAACTTTACCCTGAAAAGGTCATCACCACAATTGTGCTCTATATTCCACCTCGTAATACACCTGCTAGCCTTGAAGACTTCTTATCCTGGTGTTCTTCCACATACTCACAAGAAACCCTTATTCTGTGGGGTTTCAACCTAGATTGGTTCACCTGTATATCAGAACCACCAAGTAATTTAATAAATCACCATGGCTACCAGCAGCTAGTCCAAAATCCAACTAGATGTGATAAAAATCCTAAAAGGGAATCCATCCTTGACTGCGTTCTAACTAACAACCCCACATTGTACCCCCACACTGGCAGTCTCCCAGACACCTTAAGTGACCACAACATAATATACCTTATACATAGTAGAACAAGCATATGCAAAACCACTAACTATAAATCCACTAGAAACACAAAAAATTTCTCTCCTGAGGTCCTCAATACTTTACTCTGTAACTGTGACGTGATCCCCCTAAAAACCCTCCCACTTGACCAGGCTGTAGCATATTTCAACAAAACATTTCTACAACTCCTAGACACTGACACCTCTACAAACCACTGGCTCAGTAAAGAAACTAAACAAATCCTCAAGTCCAGAAACACTGCCTGGCTTTATTATAAAAAAACAAAGAAACACAAAGCCTAAGTACCAAGAACTGCGCAAACGTGCAAAAAATGCATTAGGCTGGACAAAAAATCCTACTACACGACATTACAAACTAAATACCAACACAACCCCCAAAAATTTTGGAAAAATGTAAACCAGCTACTAAAACCCACCCAAAAGGCTACCCTCAAACCAACCACCCCTGACACTAAAGTTCCCATTGAAACACAATTCAACCCCCACTTTGTGAACTCAATTCTATCCTTAGTATCACAGGAAAGTTCTAACCTCACTATCCCCCCAAAACAAATAACACTAATACAAGCTTTACCCTCAAGACAGTTTTCACCACTTCAATCAAAAGCATGCTCTCCAAACTAAAAACTTCATCAACAGCAGCCAACCTACTCCCCAGCTATTTCTTGAAACTCACAGCAGATGCTATTTCTATCCCAATCTCCACTCTCATAAACAGATTAATAGGTGAAAACTATGTGCCCAAACTCTGGAAAATATCCTATGTTACACATATACATAAAGGCGGGGCCTCCACTGAACTTAATAACTACAGACCCATTGCTTTACTCTTCCCCCTGGCCAAAATCCTAGAAAAATGCATCCATACCCAGGCGCTAAAATATCTCCTAGACAGCAACAACTTGTCACCTACTCAACATGGTTTCAGACCTGCCCATAGTACCACTACAGCCCTCCTCTGCTTCACAGACACAGTAAACCATCTCAAAAACGAAGGCCTGCAGGTGTCAACTCTTTTTTTGGATATGTCCAAAGCATTTGACATGGTCTCGCACCAAATCCTGCGAAACAAACAAAACCAATATCACCTATCAAGTTCCACTCTTACCTGATTCCAAAGCTACTTAACTGACAGGTACCAATCTGTGAAATAGGAAAATTCTCTCTCTCCTCAGCTGGCCATAACTATAGGAGTCCCACAGGGTTCTATCTTATTTCCACTACTATTCACAGTCTTCACACAAATGACCTCCATACCTCCACACAGCGTGCAACTATCATTCAGCATGCAGATTATATTACCTTAATCTGTGCTGCACAAAACATTCCCACCCTCCTGCAAACAACTCATCTAGCATTCTCTGACATTGAAAACTACCTTACCAAAGCCAAACTTATCCTCAATCCAAAGAATAAACTTGTCCACTTAGCAGCTCATTCTCCACCCCTCCACTTCATCACCTCATCTAACCCCAACCCTCCTCACCTAACTTTACCATTAGCAACCTCCTATAATAATACCGCCAGATTTTCCCTATAATAATAATACTGAGATTTGCTACTGGCAAATAGAACCCAGAACCTATCACTGCTAAAATCTTAAAACCATCTGATTATGCCCCAACTCACAATGGTGCCCAAACTCTACAACTCACATTTGCCTACAACCCCACCTACCCTACCAATATCAAAACCTATAGTATAATATAATAATCTAAACTTCTCTCTTCTCTTCTAAGCAAACTTCTTCAAAGTTCTATCACTTAACAAATGACTTTCATTTTGACTTTTCTCTACTAAAACCAACACAAACTCTAACCACTGACTACTACCCTAACTAACTCTAATCACTTCCTACATCCTAAACCTTAAGACCTTAGAAAAAGGCACTGGCTATGCTGTAACACTGGCTAACCCCTTGTAGTAACCCTGACTCCTTCATCTTCTTTTCTTCTTCTTCTTGCCATACTTCCAAACCTTTACATTTTGTTTTTGTAAATTAGACTGACTCTATTACTCTAATAATAATAATAGCTTTTAAATACTACTACCTCTATATGATCTACTGTATATAACTCTTACTATTTCTGAGTTGTCTGCTCTTAAGCCATATTCTGCTCACTGTACTGTTTCACAAGGTTTTTATCTATGTACATGACTTACTGTATACTATATTCTATCTAGCTCTCAACTTTTACCTGTTTATTGTGTTTCTTTTCTCAAGTGTTTTTATCTCAAGAATGTAATCCTACCTTTTTTTTTTTTTTTTTTTTTTGTTTTTTTCACCATTTAAATCAACATTATATTATTACTTGTATGTTTCTGTGTGGTTTCTCCCCGGCCCGGCCTCTAACGAAAAATAATATCCAGCTAGCTAGACTAGCCCGGCCAACAAATGTAAAATAAAAAATAAAAATAAAATAAATAAAAACTCAGCTTATGATTATAGCCAGTTCTAACAAAAACACTAACTGTCAATTCACTATCTACTCCACAAATGCTACTCCAATTGCTCCAGTGGCACAGGCTAAGCTATTGGCAATAACCATAGACTCCCACCTAAAACTTGATAGTCATCTCAACTTAACTATTAAAAACGTACATGCCAAACTGGGATCACTCTACCGTATCAAACAATTTCTTACCAAAAACAAGATCAGACATTGCTCACTCCCAACTTCTATCCACCCTACTCTATGCACCTCCCATTCTGACTAATCTTAACAAAACTGAACTAAGCAAAATGGAAGCCTGCTATAACAGAATTGCCCACTTTGCTGCAAATTGCTTATATAGAACTCATCACTGTACTGCTTTGAGACAGCTCCACTGGCTTGAACTGCCCAACCTCCTAACCTACAATGAGCTCTGCCTCTGTCATTCTATTTACCTCCCCAATAAGTGTCCTGCCCTCAAAAACCTAGTACATCATCACTCACCCAAAAGGCCTCTTAGATCATCAGCAAACTACTACTAGAACTCACCAACAGCTACAATAGGTTTGGAGACACACTATATAGTAGTTAGGTGGCTAAAAAATGGAACTCTCTCCCCACTAGCATACAAAACACATCATCCAAAGCCTCCTTTAAAAACCTCATTAGGCAACATCTCAAGCAAAGTTGGCAGTGCTATGACTGCTCCCCAGGCTAGTGAAAGGTACACATACTAAACCTAGAGTACTTGATAATAGTTTTCACTCTTACTCACAAACACTGGCTAATCTACAGTGTATATACTGTACCTGTGTACTATGTATGTATTCTACCTATGTTCCAAATTTCAGCTGTACACAACAAATCTATTAATTACCTTTATTTTTAAATTATTTTCTTGTTTGTTCTCTCCACTGTAACTGTTGATGTGCTGCATACCACTGTAAAACATGTATATTGTAATTTGTGTGTATACTGATCATGTCTAAATATTTAAATGTACCTGTAATTTTTCTGTGTGGAGCTTTCCGGCCTCTGTTGAAAAGGGCCTTTTTGGCCCAGTCAAACACCCCCAGTTAACAAATGTAAAATAAATCCATATTATGACCAGTTCCTGTCCTTTCCCTGACTGTGTATCCATGCAAGATAATGACAGAAGTATAGTATGTACGATTGGGCACACCATGAAAATATCACTGGAAAAGAGAAGCTATGACTTTTACAGGGGCACTAACTAGATATGTATGATGTGATTTGTATGCCTATGAGTGGCTACGTCCATTTCTGCTTTCTTGTTATACTTGTCTGTTATACTCATAAATATTACTATTACACAGACACTCACAGAGACACACACACACACACACACACACACACACACACACACACACACACACACACACACACACACACACACACACACACACACACCTTATACACACACACTTATTTTATTGCAAGTGGCATAACACTAGTTTATCTTTCATTTGGCACTTACGTTCTATAAAATCAAATGAAAGGAAGAAATATACTCTGCAATGCTGAAATTTATTAAACAGTGTATTAGAGATTGCCTTGACTAAACAGGTGTTGCTTAAAGAGCTTTATGCAGGCGTAGGAATAATTGGATGGTTTGCTGTACTAAGATGTCTTCTCCTTTCCAAATTCTGGCACCATTTTCCTAGAGCTCATGACTTTTGCACTGCAATCACCTCAACACAAAATGCCAAAGCAGCCCAAAGGACACATAACACATATGCCTTAATGCTTAAATGCAGTGAGTTTAGGTTTGCTACCATCTTGAATGACATGATTGAAAATGTATTTTACAAAACTAACATCAAATGTAAGCCTTCTGTATTTCTTTAGACCAATGTGGATGGACAAAATTATTGGTCCATGCTCCGGAGGAAGTTCAAGTTAATGGCAGTCTAGTTAAGAGTTAGTATGCAGAACACAGTTACTCCATTCACTCAATAATTAAGTAGTGCATGGAGTCCTGTGATTAACCTCAAAAACTGGTTAAATTATATCCTGTTTCTGCACTTCTATAGTGTGAGACCCGATCTTAACATTTCTTAAAGGGCTACTCCTACACTTTGTTAATGTCAGGTCTGCACTAAAAGCAGACAACACTGACCAGAAAACAACAGCAGCAGGACATAAAAGGATTAGTTTCAGCTCCTATTTCTGCCTGCTATCTGCTAAAGTAAAGTAGACAAACCTTTTGAATTAAACATCTTCCATAAGACAAGGAATACATAAAGACTTCAACCACTTCCGCACTGCTTTAAAATCTTTCAAAGTCAGAACAAACTCATCACATTTTTTAAATTATTTTTCATTAACTTGTAATATAGTACATAGAGGAGAGAAATCTCCATGCACTATAAACAATTATGAGCAGATTAGTTATAGTAAGCCTGTATTATGTGTTCTCAACATGGATGCCAAGATTCACATCACAAGCTTCAATCTCAAAGTGGATTTCTTGGAATTCATGTCTTGAACACATAATAATAAACTGTTTACAATCATCGAACCGCTCATAATCCTGTATGTTATCTACTGCTGTAATGAGCTGCGTCTCCATTTGTATGGTCTGATAAGTTACTCATAATCACTCACATGCTCACCATGTGTGGCATTTGACATCACGTGTCTACAGCACTAAAGAAATCATTCTATGGTACACAACGTATAAGCAAAGGTATGGCATGCAGGTCAAAAGATGTAATTTTTCTGTTGTATTCTGCCCTTATAAGACCAATCATTGAGTACAATGTCCTCTTTGTCATGTATATGACCAAGCATATACAACAACTGGAAGGTCCACAGATGTTTCTCACAAAAAAATATGTGGTTTAGAAAGCAAGTCCTATGCAGACAATCTCAAAGCCTTGTCCTTATACTCAGTCTCCTACAAACTGCTGAGAAGCAAGCTATGCCTAGCCTCTAATGCATTCTCTGATCCAGCCTTACTGGACCTGTTTGCAAAACAAAAGTAATCAGAAACACCCACTCCAGGGACCAAAAATAGGACATGCTGGTTGGATTGATATATGTCTCAGAGTTTATCCCCTTCTCTGGAACAAGTTTCCCATAATTGTGAAGCAATGTTCTTCCCTACATTTTATTCACGCAAAACTTAGTGCAATGGATGTGAAAATTTTAAATTTACCTTTGGTCTGGCACCAATGTCTCCTACGTCAGAGGGAAGAAGTATGTAAATGCTTGACCAGTCATGCCTAAATCTGCATACCCTCATAAAACCTGAGCAATCAATACCTTTATAATATTTTTGGGAAGCGTGGCCTGGCTTAAAATGGCAGTTTAGGGTCATTAGCCTAGTGTTCTCCTATAATCCAATGATCCTATTCTAGGCGTGAAATTTAATACAGCTGGGGAAATGCAAGATTCTAATACTTTCCGAATTACATTTTTTCAGACATCTCCAATTATCCTTATTAAAAATTTATTAAAGAAGGATGCCCCTCTGTTTTGTGCTTAAGGTTTAAATTGACTATATATGCAAAACTTACCTATGTCATTTTTTTATGTTTTGCAATTCCTTCACATGTTTCTGTTTAGTTGTCAACATACCCTTGTTTTTCATTAAGATTGGCTGTGTACCAATTAATTTAAGTTAAGAACAGTTCCTCAGAATAAAAATACTGAACAATTCTTCTCATTTTATGTCACTTGTTAAAGCATTCAGTCAGTTAAAAACCTCAAAAAATGTACCATGTAAGCATTAATAGAACATTTTAAGATATAATCACATCTTCAATAATCTTTAACCTTTTTATTAAAAAAAAAATAATACTTATTGTTTTGTTTAACCCTGTGATATGATTGGCTTGTAACCTAAGCTGACATTCAGTTTCTTTCGTTTCTAACCTGTTCCAAAAATCTTCTCCCCTTAACTAAATTTGTAAATGATCTATAATAAAAATAAGTTTTTACATCAAGCATAGGCTGTCTGATCTCTACTTATCTTTGTCTGTTAATTTAACACAACTGTTTTTTCAAGTCATTCTACAAAATAAAAATGATCATACAACAATTATCAGTTGTGGCTTGGCATAATGATTAAGGTGTTTACTTCACAAATGCAATGTACAGGGTTTGATTCTCACCTTTGAAGGAAATTGGTTAGGTTTAAAATGTTACACAAGGGCAGCTAGCCTAGTACTTACCCATGAACCTAATACTCAGTTATGACTTCTGTAGGTATATATTAGAAGGACCATATGTAAGTTTGGAACATAGTGAAAAAATCTGTGGTGTTTCCTTTAGGTACAATTGCAAATCATTTGGTGTTGTTTATATTACTAAGTGTCCGGGATGTCTGGCTTTTTATGTGGAAATGACCACCAGAACACTATACAAAACAGTAAAGGAAAATGTGCATGCTATTAAAATAGGCAATATTAAAAATGCCTTAATTAAACATATTGGTGTTTGCTGATGACATTTGTACATAAACATTGCTTCATGAGTATGACAGATCATTCAAAGTCATTTGTTGATAAATGTCTCATCTAATATTGAAAACATACAACCTGCTGACTTCTGTCAATGATACAAATTAGTGCTCCACTCAATCTATGGATAGTGTTCCAAAAATCTCTACTTGGATAATGGCTAATTTCTAATCTCCTTGCAATTTAACAGTTCCATTAAGTTGAATATAGGTACCATGGAAGTAATCTATTTGAATACTTCGCATAAGCGATGATGTTTTTTCTTTCAACAGTTTGCTTATTTCCTCTTGCACTGTAGCCAGAGTCATAAATGGCTGATTTGGTGCCCAATATTACTCCCTAATCTGGCACCCTTCAATTAAAAGAAAAAAAAAAGTTTGTTAGGTCCATTCTGTGGTGTGGCACTCTATCCTTCCCTCATAAGGAGGACTGCCAGGTCCTAAAGCCCCTATTCTCTACTTTCATGAGGGGCAGAATATTTGGTTTGCTCATAACAAGTGCTCTGATCCAAGTACAAATAGTAAAGTTAACTGGCTTCCTGCTTGAGCTTAATGTCTATCAAGCATTACTTAAGGCGCTACATATTCAAACTACATAATTTGGTAAAGGAAATATTTACTCTATGCATTACCTTCTGCTTCCTTAGCAAGACAATCATATGAATTATATGTATTAAAGGTAATGCCATCTCTTCCAATAAATGCTTTCTCAAAATGTTATCTTTTTCTTATAGGTTCATACTTAAGTACTTGGCCTAGCTCCCCTTGTGGGCCATTTTAAGCAAAGCCAATTCACTTTTTGTGCTCAAATTAACCTATAAAATTGGGTTAGGGCTTGGTCTTACCCATTCCGTGGTTTATAATTATATACTACCCCTAAAAACATAACTGTGATAATACCAATGATAATTTGAGGAGACCCATGCATGGGATAAAGCATTTAGAAATTGCCTCTGTCCATTAGTAGTACAAGGAGCACTCCTGGGTAATGTTCTGTTTCCCACCCATTGATCCAATTTATGCTTGAACATGGGCTTTGTTTAATATGGATGGAGAGTCTGTTTCAGAGCTGTGGTGTCCTGTGTGAGATATACTTGTCCCTCCAAATCATTTTGTTGATGTTAAAGAAGAGATTTAGATCCCTAGACTGAGTATTTCTGATGCCATTGGACTTGTTGATGTGCAGTAAATCCATCAGTATTGGATCAGAGGATACCTTGTATGCTAGCCACAGAGCACCTCTTAGCAGTCTGTAGGATACTGAGTATAGTTACAGGGCTTTTAGTCGGTCCATGTAGGATATGTTGTTCAGGTGTTGTATCCTTCTAATAAATTATCTCTGTGGGCATTCCACTTCTTGCATCTCTGGAAAAATACATGTCAAACAGAGTCTTATATTCAATAACTAGCTAATGAGGCTAACTAAAGGGGGCAATGACATCTTATTTTTTTACATGTCTCTCTCTCTCTCTCTCTCTCTCTCACTATAAATATAATCAATAACATCTATGTGGTGTGGAATGTTGCACCTCTTACAGCCTGCACACATACTTGCACTCCAGAGCATTTTCTGAAAAATCTGCTTAAAAAGCATAATATGATCAAGTATTTTCTACTACAGAACATCCTAGATTAACAATCTTAGTGTCATACCCTTTCTAATTCTGCCTATTATAAGCTTTTAAGTCACTTAATTAAAAAAAAAGTCAGACCCAAGAAGGGACTGGATGCCATAAGGAGCTATAGGTGCTCAATAGAAGTGTACAAAATGTGCTATAGGCTTTAGTGAGATACACAAAGTTATAAAACGAGTATCCCCAGGATTCAGCAATCTTCCATGCAAGGGGTCTATATTAGAACATCAAAGTTTCAGAACTTTGAATGTTCTAATATCAACCCCTATTCAGCGAAAGCTGAAAACAGCGAAGTTACAGAAAACCAAATTCTTTCCTAGGGAAAGAATTTGGTTGTCAGTTCCTGTCGCTTCACTATTTTCAGCACTGTGGTGGAAAGTTACGGGTCTGGTTCAGGTAAGTATGCGATTGTGTGGACGTGAGGGTTAGGGAGGGTTAAGTGAGTTAGGGTTAGGGCACGGGTCAGGTAAGTGTGCGAATGTGTGGATGTGAGAGTTAGGGCAGGGTAGGTGAGTTAGGGCACGGGTGAGGTGTGTGTGCAATAGTGATGGTGGTGTATGTACAGTTTAGTGTAAGGTTAGATGTAAGATTTTAGGTGTATGTGTGTGGATTGCTGTTTGTTAGGTGTGTTTGTGTTGTGTGTATGTGTTTTGGAACAGCAAATATTTTCCCTAGTAAAAAATTCACTGTTCTGAATTTTCGATGTTATCAGTTTTCGCTTAATAGGGGTCGATATTAGAATATTCGAAGTTCTAAAACTTCGATGTTCTAATGCAGACCCCATGCAAGAATAACTTATTCTTGCACAGAGTGGACCGTTCCCATGCAGCACAGCAATGAGCTATGCATATTCATGAAGGCGTGCTGCCATACTGTAATACGGACATGGTTCAGTGTACAAGTGCAGGGGGTGTGTCTGAGACCAGTGCTGTCAATATACACCCCCCCTGCACTCCATAATTACTGTGCAGCAAGAGTATCCACGGACACCATTACCTTGCAACCTAAAAAGAAATCTGGACAGAGCCATAAAAAAAGGAACAAACAGGGACAAATGTGAGATACTGCTCTCGCAAACTTATAAAGCTGATAGAATGAAAGGCATTGCATTAGCAGGAGTTCCCCAAAGGGTATGAAGTGTAAAACTCAAATGTCTGCCATTACATATTAACTGCAGTCCCTAATGCTTTACCACTAATCTGCCAGAAATCCACAATTGTATGAAAATTGGACCAAAAAAATATGGACATTCTGTGACAATCTGTACAGTTGAGAGGTATGGTGGACAATGTTAGTGTCCGTGGAGCATACTTTTCAAATGCAAAGCCTGTCATGTCATCACCATTTAAAAAGCACAGCCCCTCACAGATAATGTTGCAGAAATCAATGTGCATACCAGTAAAGTACAAAAATAAAACACAACAGTTTAATTTTATTTTTCAGTCTGCAATAAAGTTTAAGCGTAGCTGAGCAGGTGTGCACATTGCGCAGCTCTGCTCAGACTAGCTTACACATCACAAGGAGCTAAATATGAATATACCTCAAACAATAGCAATATGGAAATAACAAGTGGTTTGAGCATTTGCTTGGCAAGTAGTTGTTCCCGGTTCAATCCCCACAGAAGCCAATTTGCATTTTACATGTGAAAGCAGTACATATTTTTTTTAATAATTGGGTAGTAAATAACATATATTTGTAAACCAGAGTAGTGTAGTAGGTCCAAATGTGAGGTGTCAGTGTAATAAAGTTGTGAAACCCCCATATAAACACAAGTGCCCCATACAGTATAGTCACATAAGAATAAATGTAATGAAAGCACATAGGGGGATGTCAGGAAAGGTAAACAAAATTATAATATGCCAGAAATGATGAATCAATCCCATACAGCTGATTGTCTATAAAATAAAACATAAGCAATGCTAAGCATTGCACAGCTATGTTTACCGGGTGTAAGCATTGCTTAAATATGAATGCTAAGCAATGAGTAGCCCAGTTAAGTGGATGTGCCCATTGGTAAGCAGTGCTGAACCTGCCCCATTAAGCAGTGCCAACCTTAGCTAAGCATGTTTGCCCATAGCTTAGCTTAGCTCAGCATATTCAAAACCGTCCAATCATGGCAAAGGGTTAGAAATCAACCTTATTTAAACCTCACAGGCAGGAATACAGCTCATAACTGGTTGTAGCTCCCCACTGTAGGCAGTATGGCAGGTGTTGGAGAGGGTATGTGCATTCGGGTGCAGCGCTGGGGCATACAGGAGTCCAAGGTCATGGTAGGACTCTTTGTTAAAAACCATGACATGAGACTGCTGCAGGACAAGTACCAGGGCTCCCAATACAAAGCAGAGGCCTGGGAAAGTCTTGCCCATGATTTTACCAGTGCCACTGGCATCCCTTGGACTGGTGAGCAGGTCCGGCACCACTATACCGATTTGAAGCGAAGGAAGAGGCAGCTCTTGTACCAGTGGGTCCAAGAAGCACGGCAGAGGGGTGATGTCCCTGGCATGTGTAAGTATTCATATCAATAACTGTTTACCAAAGTCCAGCCTGTGTATGTGATGGATAGGTATGCATAAATGTTTCTCTATCTTCTTTACAGCTCCAGCTAAGCGGGCTGTGAACCAGGAAGCCCATGCCAGCAGGTTGCAAAGGCTGCATCATGAGGCTGGTCTGTAACAATTAGCTTGTAGTATTCATACCAAATAAAATAAAGGAGTAGAATATCACCTGGCATTATTGAAAATGGGTATGGTTTGTACTGAATAAACTTGTACTGAATAAACCAGACAATATTACAGAAATAGTCTCATATAGGTTACATATAAATAAAACTGTAACTGCCTGTCAATAAAATTCAAAGCCCTGGACTGATTGTGCTTACTCTGGTATGGTATGAATTGAAATCTGTACAGGTTATGCATAGCAACTATAGCTCTGAAAGCATTAAACAATCAAGTCTTATCTGACAAAGTTAGTGCCTCTGTAAGACATGAGATTAACTGATATGAAATCTTTCACTCACTAAGATCTGATAACTGAATAGTAATGTTGTGTTAACCACTGTTTTCCACACTGTGCTATGTCAAAAGGTATGTATAGGAATGTATGTATAAGAATGTTGTAATTACAAGGTCAGATTGTAAAACAAAGAGAAAATGAGACAGAAATCATTCAAAGAAAAAGCAGCAGTTTCTCAGTTGCTCCTTCTGATGAAACACAAACTTGTATTTTTAGCAGAAATAGCCACGGTTCGAATCATGGGAGTGGTAGTAAGCTGCATGCATAATTTCAGCTAGGATTTTGTGAATATGTGTAGAAACAGTCAGGTAGTGTCAACATAAATTCCCTCCACAGGTCTTCCAGGTAAGAAAAGGTATAAAGTAGCTATAAGAATGCTGTAGTTATACTGTGTCCACCACCTACAGTCCAACCAAAATGATGCAAATGACAGTAAGATAAGTACACACACCAAGTGGTCATCCCCAAGAAATGTTCAAAAGTGTCATACTGTCAGAGCTACCGGGTTCTGCTACCAACAACCAGGGTGACTGATAGAAATCAAGGCAGAGTATGTCAGTAGCACACACACACACACACACACACACACACACACACACACACACACACACACACACACACACACACACGGTATGAGTGCACATATGTAACCCTGATTATGTGAATATGGGTAGAAACAGTCAAATAGTATTAACAAACATTCCCTCCACAGGTCTTCCAGGTAAGAGAAGGTATAAAGTAGCTATAAGAAGGCTGTAACTATACACTGTGTAAAAACATAGCACTGCCCAAACCAAAGCCATAGGTTGTTGTAATAATACATGTAGAGTAATGATTAGAGCAATGATTATTAAAGCTGTGAGCTCTGCAAGAATCTACATTTGTTAATTGACATCTCTCTCTCTCTCTCCCACCTTATCTTCACCAATAATCTATACATATAAAAAATAGAAATCAAGGCAGAGTATGTCAGTAGCACACACCCTCCACAGGTCTTCCAGGTAAGAAAAGGTATAAAGTAGCTATAAGAAGGCTGTAGTTATACTGTGTCCACCACCTACAGTCCAACCAAAATGATGCAAATGACAGTAAGATAAGTACACACACCAAGTGGTCATCCCCAAGAAATGTTCAAAAGTGTTATACTGTCAGAGCTACCGGGATCCCTGTACAGAATAAAGCCCTTCCTCACACCTGAAGCTAGGACAACCTTAGCCCAAACACATCTTATCTCTACCCTTCTGTATGCTTCCCCTATTTACACTAATCTATCTAAAAGTAACCTTAAGAAACTTACTACATCTTATCACAATATTGCCAGATTTGCCACCTCATCCCAATTCAGAACCCACCACTGTCTAAACCTAAAACAACTAGACTGGCTGGAACTCCCTAACAAGCTCATTTTTCAACAACTTTTAATAGCACACAAAATTCTATACCAACTTTCTAAAACACCAGCTCTTAGCAACCTCTTGACTCCCTATATTAACCTGAAACAACTACGTTCCTCTGATAAACTACTTGTTAATATTACTAAAACTATTAATTCTGCAGGCAACTGCCTTTTTCTAACTCAGTAGGTAAAATATGGAATAATCTTCCATCTGACATCTCCTCTTTGCCCACTCTTCCACTCTTTAAGAAACAACTATTAAGACATCTTAATAATTTCTGGCTTTGCTCTTGTACCAACCCAGACTAACTTGTTTGCACCTTACTCTATCATAAACCTTCCTTAGCCACTTGGACCCCCCCATCTACCTCAACTCTTCACTTGACAAAATATCCCTTTTCTTTGTAAATATTACTTGATTCACTCTAATATTTCCTACCTTCCTTTCTGTATTGCTAGTAGTTAACCTCTCTCTAAATCTCCTTCTAATTTAGATTTTTTTTAGTTAAGATCTATAATATAGGTGACTACATATTATTTTTCCCATTGTATAACACATTTGTACTATGCATTATTTGTATTTGTAAAATTTATATTTCCTACCTTCCTTTCTGTATTGCTAGTAGTTAACCTCTATCTAAATCTCTTTCTAATTTAGCTTTTTTTAGTTAGTTAAGATCTATAATATAGGTGATTACATATTATTTTTCCCATTGCATAACATATTTGTACTATGCATTATTTGTATTTGTAAAACTGTTTTCACCTCTGGAGCTTTTCTCCCCAGGCCTCACTTTCTAAGTTAGCTTTTTTAGTTCATTAAGATCTATAATATATGTGATTACATTTTATTTTTCCCATTGCATAACACATTTGCACTATGCATTATTTGTATTCGTAAAATAGTTTTTACCTCTGGAGTTTTTCTCCCCAAGCCTCACTTTCTAAGTTAGCTTTTTTAGTTCATTAAGATCTATAATATATGTGATTACATTTTATTTTTCCCATTGCATAACACATTTGTACTATGAATTATTTGTATTTTTAAAATTGTTTTTACCTCTGGAGCTTTTCTCCCCGGGCCTCCACTGAAAATGGACATAAATCCAGCTGGACTAGCCCGGTCAACAAATGTAAAATAAAATAAAATAAAATAAATACACATAAATGAATGGGTATGTTTT
>NC_056725.1:409955828-410065828 GCF_019279795.1 Protopterus annectens
TCATCTGAGCTGTGGATGAAGGCAAGGTGGCACATAGAGCCTTTCTTGATCTGGCCAAAGCCCTTGATAGCATTCCCCACTCAGGAATCATGCAAAACTTCACTAAGCTAGGCACCAACCCTTATATCACTAGTTGGGTTGCAACCTGGGTCACAGATAAAACTCACAGTGTGGAAACAGCTGACTCCAAGTCAGACTGCTGAGCACTCATAAGTGGAGTCCCACAGGGCTCTGTCCTGGGTCCTGTCATGTTTGGTATCAACTTCTCTGAAGTCCATGCCAACATGAAGGGACTCTGGCTGACAAAGTCTGCAGATAATTGCAAGTTGGGAGCTATTATCAACTACCCAAGTGATGTTGGCATCCTACGGAAAGGCCTCACTGAGACCAATGACTGGTGTCAGAGCCATGGCCTTAAGCTCAATGTCAGAAAATGTGTTGTCATCCCCTTTGTGGAAAACCCTGTTCCCATGATTTACCACATTGATGATAGTCCCCTGAAAGAAGAAGGCGTTATAAGAGATCTGGGTACACAGGTTGACAGCAATGTCTCTTGACCACCACATTCACATCTCAGTACTAACGCAGTAACATCCAGGAAGGAAGAGGTCATTGTCCCCCTGCACTCTTCTTGACAGAGTGACACAGTTTGTTTCAGCATACATATTTTGATGGATGTGAGGTAGGTAAATTAAATGTATGTCCTCATTTTCTGACAACAGTCATATCATTACAGTGATTTACCAGAGAAATGATAATAATCTGTAAAGCAAACCTGAAATATGAGCAATAAACCTGGACATCTTGAAACAATCCAGCCAACTGACAGCTATGCTCAGTACCCCATTCTGCAATGAATCTGGACCAAGGCTGACAAAGTGATGGGTGGAAGTGATTAAAATGGAGATGTATTTGAAGTACTGGCATAGATAAGCTAACACAGCTGCTGTAGTAACACCCTCCTGTGTGCTCTAACATATATTTACTGAAATAGCACAAGTAATTAAATTAGGATATCTGCTATGGGAAATTACATGTGTATTTGCAAATATATCAGGCACTACGGGGATGTAACAGCAGTGACAAACAGACACCAGTGTGAAAGAGCATACCCACAACCAACATCACCAAAGTCACAGTCACATACCGGTAAGTCAAGTGAACAGTAGAGTGTATGAACTGTATGACAAATACATCATTGTTTGCCACTCACACTCTAGCCCTACATATATATAGTCCCAATTCTCAGTGTTGTCTGAATCCTGACCTTGGTACAGGATATGTCTTAGTCTGGCCCTACTAACACATACAGCCAATAGATCAGTGGAAACTGAAGCAGCATGTACAGTCAGATAAAGAAGGAGCCATAACACTTACATCCACCCCCTCAATGCAAAGCTCAAATAACATGTACACATGACGTGTACACAATCATGGCAGTCTGTTAACAATGGCCAGGCATACACAGGCCTCTCACATGCACAGTTCACCTCGGAATGTACAGGCTTATATCTATGGCCTCTTCCCTGACATGTCTGTGGGTCTGCTGCAGCACTGGGATGGTAGCAGGAATGAAGTCAAGAAATAATGATATTAAATATGTTTGCACCTCGTTGACATCTGGACAAAGCCTGACATCATTTGGGGAGAGAGACACAAACAGAGGGGTAGATTGGACATACTGGTGTCATACACTGAGACAGTTGCAGATGTTACTGGGTTTGTTATAACATCCTTTATGAGGAATATGATGTTGATAATACCAGATAGACGTGAGTATTTACTGACTGCATTCCTCAGAGTCCACAACTGATTTACCAAGGAAACCAACTGTCTGGGGAACAGACAGAATATAACAGCCAGACATGTGGCCAGTCTCTGGACAGTGTACCAGTGGAGATGTATGCCAGAGACATAGCACTGTCAGGCGTGAAGTCACTCACTAAATGCATGTCCACATAAATCCTGTTAATCTTTCAATCCACCATGTGTATAACAGCACAGATGACATAGAATCCATTCACAAATCTGGGGATATGTCCCCCATGTTGTTTGGCTGTCACTGGTGTCTGTTTGTCACTGCTGTTACATCCCCGTAGTGCCTGATATATTTGCAAATACACGTGTAATTTCCCATAGCAGATATCCTAATTTAATTACTTGTGCTATTTCAGTACATATATGTTAGAGCACACAGGAGGGTGTTACTACAGCAACTGTGTTAGCTTATCTATGCCAGTACTTCAAATACATCTCCATTTTAATGCCCTTTGATGTATTGCCACCTATTGTATGTGACGTATTGCCACCTATTGTATGTGAATCTGTAGTCCACCACCTCTGTAATGTCCCTCACACAGGCAAGGAAAAGGGGCATGGCCTACATTAAGGAATGTCCCATATGTCAGAACTAGCAGCAGTGTCCTGGCCCACAGCACAATACAATGTGGGCACCTACATAGTGGTATGGCCTTAGCAATAACTGACATCTGTACAGAGGACAGACAGAAAGTAGATAGCCAACAAGTTATGCATTAGGATGAATGTTTTGAAAGTTAGAGGTCTGAAATTGAAAGGTATGTCATTACTACAGGACAGCAGTCCTCAATGACATGTCCAAAAAACTTAGTAGTCTACAGTTAATATCAACATATCAGATCAATATCCAACAGGAGATACATAAAAACATACAGCTCAAACACCCAGAACAAGAAAGTCAGTACTCAGAGTCCCAGCTTTGCATGCAGGGGTGTATGGTTCTACTACTACAATCTGCAATCTACTCTTACTTGGAAAAACACTCTTAAAAGTACTAACATAATGATACAATATGTGTTAAACTATTTTTGTCAACCAGTGCACTGTAGCTGGTGCAACATGCATGTGTGACTCCATATAACCAGGGATACTACCCATGTATGAAGAAAATACAAAAAGAAAAGATTGTGGTACTACCCATGTATACCCAGGTATCCCATACAGTATAGTCACAACCCTTGCTCCTGTAATGACAGCACACAAAAACATGTGATGTACATGAAATTAAATACACTAATTAAAGATATCATTACCCTGCTATTTTATCAGACTGGAATGTGATCACTGGTTACCAGGGCAGAGCAATGCTTAGCAGGTTTCAGCATTGTTTAAATGTAAATGCTAAGCAGATTTGTGCAATGGTAAGTGAATCCTACACGTTGCAAGTGCTATTTAATTTAACCATACATTAGCACCTCTTACCAATGTACAAATCCACACTAGCATGCTTAAAGCTGCTCAAAACTGCCTCAATTGCTCTGTATCCAACAGTCCTTGTTCTGCCTAGCAAGAAAATAAACAGCCCTTCCAGGTCTTGAACCCAAGACTATGCACACCGTAGTCAAAGCAATTTACCAGTCAGCCACCTCAGCTGTATGGTTTTAGGATGTTTTCTCAAATATACCCTTCTTTACAGCCAGTTAACAATAGGGAAGAGACACTGTGTAATTAAGAAGGATTGGTATCTATAAATATATATATATATATATATATATATATATATATATATATATATATATATATATCTGAATACAAACATACCTAGAGAAAGAGAGAGATATGTAGGGAGATCCATATATGTGTACAACCATATATAGATATATTACTAATAAATACTGATATATATATATATATATATATATATATATATATATAGATATACACACATATACATATATATATATATATATATATATATATATATATATATATAAATATGTATACAAATATATACATACATACATGTGTGTGTGTGTGTATAAAGTTTCACAACTTCGAATGTTCTAATATCAACCCGTATTCAGCGAACGTTGAAAATAGTGAAATGACAGAAAACCAAATTTTTTCCTAGGGAAAGAATTCGGTTGTCTGTTTCTGTCACTTCACTATTTTCAGCATTGTGGTGGAAAGTTAGGGTCGGGTTCAGGTAAGTGTGCAATTGGGTGAGGGTTAGGTGAGTTAGGGTGCGGTTTAGGTATGTGTGCGATTGTGTGGATGTGAGGGTTAGGACGGGTTAGGTGAATTAGGGTTAGGGCGCGGATCAGGTAAGTGTGCGATTGTGTGGACGTGAGGGTTAGGGCGGGGTAAGTGAGTTAAGGTTAGGGTGCGGGTGAGGTAAGTGTGCGATAGTGACGGACCTTAGGGTTTGGGTTAAGGTAAGTGGATAGTGGTGTTTGTACAATTTAGTGTAGGGCTAGATGTAAGATTTTAGGTGTATGTCTGTGGATTGCTGTTTGTTTGGTGTGCTTGTGTTATATGTGTTTCGGAACAGCAAATTTATTCCCTAGGAAAACATTCACTGTTCTGCATGTTCGATGTTCTCAGCTTTTGCTGATTAGGGGTTGATATTAGAACATTCAAAGTTGTGAAACTTCTATGTTCTAATATAGACCCTACACACACACACACACACACACACACACACACACACACATTCATATATATATATATATATATATATATATATATATATATATATATAGCTACATCAATAACCTCCACAGCATTAAACACAAGTGCTGTGAGTTACTGCACAATGCTAATACCTATCCTGAGACAACAGATATTGGCCACAGTCTTTGCAATACATTCAGTGCCAGTTTTTCTCCTCTCTTCCCCCACAGGTGAAGTGCTGAGTGAATGTATTCTCACATGCTGTATCCTGTTTCTGTTTTAGGCATCTGTGTGTCACCAGGATGTGGCCCTACAGCAAGACCAAGGGGCATGACAGTGTGGTAACACATCCACCATGTCTTAGGCAGGGTACAGCTGTATCTGTATGGAATTCCCCGGTCTGTAACACAGTGATTGCATATGACATATATTTTATAGGGCTGAGCGTTGTACATAGGTATATGTTGATTTAAAACATCTGTTGTAGAGTGGAGAATGGTAAGCATTGTGGTTTGGACATACCTCCAATTGCTAATAACCACAGGCACAGGGGATATTCACCAACCAAACACACTGAGATTACTATTTATACACACACACACACACACACACACACACACACACACACACACACACACACACACACACTTGCCAGTACTGAGATCCATAGATGAATTGCTTCATAGGTGTGTGCCATATGAATGTGCCTGAAGGCTCTACAAGGCTAGCTCAAGGGAATACCCTGGCATCAGGCCACATGACAATAGTCCCCAGTGTGGCTCAGGAGTATAGTCACTGGAGCGTCACCAAGGGTATTTCCCATCCACTCATCCAGATTTCTATGGTGGGTGGCCAGTGATATGCACTGCTCCACATGTATGTGATTTATATTCCATAACATGGGCAGTGTCTGGGTTGTGCACATGTCCCACATGCATGCTCTTTGAAGTGTGGAAGTGTGCTTGAGGTCTCTGGGCCATGTTGTGTGGACAGATTGGTATCTTCAGAAGTAGCATTCCTGACCTAGTTTGGTTAGACATGCCTGTGTAACTGAGGTAGTGATTGTACCTACATAGACAGTATGATACGGGGATTCATTGGAGTCTGTCCATACAGGGCATGTGTATAAGGCATGGTAATCCCTTTGTGGGGTATATTTGCATACTCTACAGTTGTTGCAGGTGTCCAGTGGGGAACATGGCAAAAAGGCCACTGAACACATTGATTGGGCTACTGAGGGGATAGAACAGGGTGCCATGTCCTTTTACTTGCTGGATAACACACAGTCAGGAGATGTAACACATCAAAGTACTTTCTGATGTCGGTGGCACTGCTGTGGTCAACATGCAGCTGACTGTCAACCTGTGTTCTTCATTCTGTTATAATAACATCACTGTTCAGTGGACTACCACCAATGTGTTATTTCATGTGAGCCATGGTGTTCCCAAAGGTAATGGCAGTACATCTCTTGGCATTGAGGTAATGTCCAGGGTTCTGACAACAGTCATAAGTGTCAAGTGGCCTTTGGACGTGATGTCAACATCAAATGGATTGGGAATGCTACCACCCACCTTACTGTTGTATGCAAACATTATCAGCCAGGGTGCCTTTGTGTTCTCCTGCACCTCAGAAGGGTAGATCCCAAACATGAGAGGACATGGGTCCGTACTCTGTGTGACACCAGTCATGTCTGGTCATCAGTTTGACATGGAGTCCACTACAATCACACCATAGGTACTATCTGTGAGGCAATTTGCAGGAGAACTACTGATATAGTGGTTGCTGCCTAGCCAAGTGTGTTTGCATATGATTCCTGGGTGGAGAGTGGTCTCTGAATATTAGAAGGGTTGCCTATATTGTTAACTAATCCATACTGTCACATAGTCATTGCACATGGCACTACAAATTTAGGGCTGTGGATTGTCTACCCCAACCTCTATGGTGTTTGATAATTGTTGGCCTTGTAATGTGGACATTGGGACATATACTAGGTCCTCAATATAATAATTTAGCAAAATTCACCCCAATGGATCCTGTTATTTCACAATCACACAAACACCCACACAGGATACTGAAGACAGACAGACAGACACACACACACACACTTGCCAGTACGAGTTTAGCATATCTACCAATCTATGTATTGCTACTACAGTGTTACGCATTTATCACACGCGCCACTGAGCTTGTAGAATGGATGTTGTCCCAAGGTACTTCTAAGCTAAGGAACATCACCAGCCCTTGTAAATACTGGCATTGGGTGATATAGTTGGTGAGAGATTTCATAAAATATTTTACCCTACATACACATTAACATTTGCCAGAAGTGAGGTTCGAACCACTACCTAACTACATTTTCAGACCTTTATGTTATGCATTTACCACAGGCACCACTGACCTTACATGGCTTAGGGTTGCCAACAGGTACTTCTAAGGTGAATGATATTTGCAGCACTGATAAAGTCATGCACTGAGAAGTGTACTGGGGCCAAAATCTTTAAGGTAAGGACACATATATATAGATATATGTAAACACACACAAACACTTGCCATTGATGAGATTCAAACCCCTATCCATGTAGTTATTGCTACTGCATTGTTATGCATTTATCATACACGCCATGGAGCTTATAGGTAGAACAGTGTCCACACATACCTCTAAGGTGAATGACATCAGCAGCAGTGCTAAAGAAGGCGTAAGGGAAGTGTAGTGAGTGTGAATGGCCTTAAAATCAGGTCTCTACAAAGACACACACTCTCTCTCACACAAACACACACATTTGTACAGTCGCCAGGATCAGGATTAGAACTCCTACCTAACTAGTTTGCTACACTATAGTATTACACTGTTATCACAAGTGCCACAGAGCTTATGTGTTGGAGAGCTGTCCAAAGGTATCTTTGAAGGTGAGTGACATCAGCAGCAGTGCTAAAGGAGGGGTAAGGGAAGTGTAGTGAGTGCGAATGGCCACAAAATCAGGTCTCTACAAAGACACACACTCTCTCTCACACAAACACACACATTTGTACACCTATCTAGTTTGCTATACTATAGCATTATGCAGTTATCGCAAACACCACGGAGCTTATATATTGGAGAGCTGTCCAAAGGTATCTTTGAAGGTGAGTGACATCAGCAGCAGTGCTAAAGGAGTGGTAAGGGAAGTGTAGTGAGTGTAAATGGCTACAAAGTCAGGTCTCTACAAAGACACACACACTCTCTCACACAAACCCACACATTTGCACAGTTGCCAGGACAAGGATTAGAACTCCTACCTAACTAGTTTGCTACACTATAGTATTACACAATTATTGGGATGCACCATGGAGCTTATAAGGCTGCAAGCTGCCCAAAGGGTTATTTCAGGGTGACTGACATCGGCAGGAGTGCTAAAGTAGGGCAATGCAAGTGTGAATGGCCTCAAACACATTCATCTAGAAACACACACACACACACACACACACACACACACACACACACACAAAACTTTACATTTGACAGGACTGAGATTACAACTGCTACATGGATACTTATTTGTACTATAGTGTTACACAGTTACCACAAGCACCACTGAGACTATAGGGGTGAGGGCTAACCAAAGGAATTTCTACAGTGAATGACATCAGCACATCATGTGATATAGGTCAATGGGATGTGTACTGGGTGGGAAAGGCATCATAATGGGATTTTCTCTGTCACTGTCTGTCTCTCTCTTCCCCACGTCTCTGTGTGTATGTTTGACATATTATATTATATGATGTTGGCCTTAGATATGTGTGAGTATTCATATCCAGTGTGTGTGTGTGTGTGTGTGTGTGAAGTATCAATGGTGTACAATTTGGTGCGTGTGCACAGACATGTGTGGATAACAGATATCTGTAGTCCACTGTGCTGTCAGACATGGGCTTCATTTCTCTAAGTGTAGGAGCATGCCCGGTATGACCTTCTATATTGAGTGTGTGCATCCATTCCAGGGAGGGTTGGGCTCCAGTTCAGGGTTTTGTGTGCTACATCTACACCTAGCAACCTGTTTCTGCAGGATATCTGTAGACAGGTTGCCAATATGGAGACACAATGGGTGCAACATATGGGGGATACTGTAACTATTGCTGTCCGTGCTGCTTGTATAATATGGTTGGTTGTAGCATAGATTTTCTGACATATGAACTGTTTCACACTGTGATGTATCATGTCATCAACTACTGACAGTTATCATTCTTTGATCACAGTTATTTACCAGGGAAATACAAGATGAATGAAGCTGAGACCAATATTCTGAGGCATAAAGACTACACATTCTGGCACACTCCTGCCATTGTAGAGGGGTAGCTACAGACAACAGACTGCTAGCTATGTGTTAATGTTCCAGCACCTTGGTAGTATGCTGGCTGGGGATCCCCTTCTTGTGCTTTTCTCAACTTAACGGAATAGCCATATCCTGCTGGGGCCATACCTCTCAGCTGTACAGATTCACCCAGGTTATCCAAAGGCAGGACTCATATCTGGTCAGTTTACCTTCACATTGTGGTTTACAAGCAGTTTCGTGGCTATTCATTCATGGGTTTGCAGTCATGGGGTAGTATGGGCAGACATTAGAGTTTTAGACTTCACACACTCCATGACGTCCATGCTTCTACATCCCCCTCTGTTATTCTCTCCTCTTCCTAACATTATGAAAGCAATATCTCACAGGTATCCCTATAGTAAGGCCTTTATGACAGTAGTATTTATGGCCTGGTCCACAGTTCTTGCAGTAGGACATGGACAGGTATGCTGCTGGCATTTGTCAACACAGTCTTGCATTTGTTTTCTGTTTACTGTGTTAGGTTGTTAATTAGGACCCCCTAACATTCCGTACATTGGCACTATGGGTGAGGCATGGGTCTTTGCCAGAGGACTGTAGGCCATTTGAGAGTGCTGCAGGCCATCTGTAGCAGGCCAGTCCATTCTGTCAGTCATACATTCCCAGGCTGCAAGCCAGTGGATTACCGTTGGTAAGTGGTTGAGGTTTCCTTGTCAGTCCTTCCTGTTCATACTGATCCACAAGTCTAGATTTGGTCAAGTTGCTGCTTACAGCTAGGGACACACCTGCAATGGACACCTGGGTATATGACCTTCATCGATATCCATGTGTGACCTATTAGGTTCATAGGTGTGTACTAGGCTAATGGCCCTGGAGCTTTTACAAGCCTAGCCCATAGAAGTGCTCTGGCATTGTGCCGCCCAACATTAGTTCCCAGTGCTTTTATCAAGTAGAGCCACTGGACTGATCCCCGGGGTGAACTTTCTATTTCCCATCCACTCATCAAAATTTTTCTTGAAGAGGGCCAGTGAGGCACTCTGCTTGACATGTATGGGAAGTCTATTCCAGAGCATGGGCAGTCTCTGGGTTATGAACCTGTCCCTTCAGCATGTTCTGTTGATTGTGGTCATGAGGTTGAGGTCTCTGGAGAATGTGGTGCAGAGGGATTGGGATTTTTTTTTATGTAGCATTTCTAACAGAGTTGGGTCAGACATGGCTTTGTAAGTCAAGCAGAGATCGCCTCTTAGCAGACAATATGAGACAGAGAATAGCTGGAGTTTTTTGAGTCTGTCCATGTAGGACATGTGTTTAAGGCCTAGGATCCTATTTGTTAGGTAATTTTATGGCCTTTCCAGCTGTTGCATGTGTCTAGTGAGGTATATACCAAATGGAGCATTATACTCAATGATTGGCCTAATGAGGGAAGAGTAGAGGGAGGTGATGACCTCTTTTATCCTGGATGCAAAACCCTTGGTAATGAGATGTGCCACACACAAAGACTTTCTGACCACAGTGACAATGTGGTGGTTGAAGGAGAGGTTGCTGTCGAGCTGTGTCCCCAGATCTCTTATAACACCTTCAGCATTCAGTGTGCTCCCATCAAAGTGGTTATTAGTGGGAACTGAGTTTTTTCCAAAGGGGATGATGACGCATTTTTTGCCATTAAGCTTAAGGCTATGGTTTCGACACCAGTCATTGATCTCAGTGAGGCCTTTCTCTAGGATGTCTGCATCACTTTGGGAGTTAATAATGGCTCCCAGCTTGCAGTTGTCTGGGAACTTGGTCAGCCAGAGTCCCTCCATGTTGGCCTGGACTTCTGAGAAGTAGATGTCAAGCAAGAGAAGATCCAGGACCAATCCCTTTGGGACTCCACTCATGGCTGGTCGGCAGTCTGACTTGGGAGTCCACTACTTTCACATTGTGGGTTCTATCTGTGAGCCAATTTGCAACCCACCCAGTGATATAGGGGTTGATGCCTAGTTTGGTGAGTTTATCAATAATTCCTGAGTGGGGAATGGTTTCAAAGGCCTTGGCCAGCTCGAGATAGGCTATATGAACTGCCTTGACCTCATCTACAGCTCTTTTGACTGACTCAAAGAAGTCAACCAGGTTGAGCAGGCATGATCTACCTTTCACAAAACCAAATTGAGTGGGATCTAGAGTTTGGAGATTCCTTATATCTTTGTTAATTAGGTCCATGATGATGCGCTCCATAGCCTTACATATCAGACTTGTCAGGCTAATGGGATGATAATTCCCAGGGTCAGTAGTCGCTCCCCCTTTATGGAGAGGGATGACTGTAGCAGTGCACCATATGGTAGGGACAAAGCCTGAGGTGAGGCTGTGACTGAACAGGGCATACAGATGCAGTGCTAGTTCACTTTGTAGTTCATGTAGAACACATCCACTGATATTGTCAGGACCCATGGAAGCTGTATTCTTGGCCTTGGATAATGCAGCTTTATCCTGTGCTGTAGTAATGCTGGGAGAGAGGGATAAAGTTGGCACTGATTCTGTCGGCCAGTATGTTGGCAATATCTGTTGGTTCAGTATAGGAGGTACCATTGTGCAGTAACTCAGAGCAAACCTGGGTATTGCCATGGATATTCTTGATATAACTATAGAAGGCTTTGTGATTGTTTTTAGTGTCTGCCACAATTCTGTCTTTATAGCTGGCTTTAGAGGTTTTGATGAGGGATCTCAACTTTTTGTTGAGGCTAATAATGGCATTTTTTCCAGTTTGGGGCTTCACCTTTTTCTGCAACAGTTTCTTCCTTCTGTTGTAGAGTTTATTAATGGCAGGGGACCACCAGATTGGGTTCCTTTTTTGGACAAGAGTGTCTTGGTTCTGTTGGGTATGGCTAGTTCCATGCATTTATGTACGTGTTTGTACAGTGCATTGGTGTATGATTCGGCAGTCCTGCATCTATTTTCCATTGACATGGGTGCTGTGGCCACCTCTGTTTTTAGGAGCCCAAAGTCACCCACAGTTATTTGGTCATCACATGTACTGCGGTGGGAGTTGTCACCCTGTGTAGTACTGCCTAGTATGTTGACACCAGTATTTGTTATGAATTTCCTGCTGTCCCATATAGCTGTCAGCTGTCTGCTGCTATCCCATTCAGCCACCCAATTCCCTTGAATGCTTGCATCCATATCATACATACAACTATGAGGACATACTACTCCATTCAGTAATTGAAGGAAGGGTAACTTACTTTATTGCTGGGCCGGTATTGAGCACGTTGCTAGAGGGCTGACTATGTTGGATGCACGTAGTACACGGCCTATTCATGGTAAAGCACAGGTAGTGTCATGTTTGGCATCCCTTTTACTGTATGTCAGAGAGAGGGATCAGTCCCTGGGTCCCTACAGTGTCAGTGTGTGTATGCTATGTGTTGCCTCTTTGCCAAGGCATGGGCATACTGGGCATGCCTCCTTCTGCCTACAAGGTCAGGCCAAGGATATTCCTCCATCGAGTCCCTCTGTGCCTGTGCTGGCCTTGGTCATGGTGGAGGGCTGTGTGGCCCTGCCCCATGCTGTTCCTGCTGCAGCTGTTTCCACAGGATCATATTATTTAGCATGGCACATACTATGAACATTTGTGTACATGTAGCTGGAGAGTACTAGAAGGCTCCTCTGGATATGTCAAGGCAGCAGAACCGTGACTTGAGCATCCGAAACACACGCTCTACAATTATCCTGGTTTGTGCATGTGCCTCATTGTGGTGTTCTTGTTCGGGTGTGTGTGCATTTCTGATGGGTGTCCTCAGCCACAGCTCCAGTGCATAGCCAGCATCCCCCACAAGATGGCCATATGGAATGTCCCCCCTGGCAAACCCCTGCTACAGCTGTGAGCAATGCCAGATGTGGGAGTGGTGATAGTTTCCAGGAATGGCAGCACACACGTTCATGATAATGCCCTGGGCATCATACATGACCTGGCAGTTGATGGAGGGGAAGCCCTTGCAGTTTATGTAGACCCTACCCTGCTCACCGGGTGGTGCTTTGATGTGGCAGTGCGTGCAGTCTATAGCACCAGCTACCTCAGGGTATTCTGCTATATGGTGGAAGAGATGCATACTTCTGGTCAATGCCTCATAGGTGATGGGGAAATATATGTGCTCATTGGCATGTTGTGTCATGGCATCCAGGAACTGGTGGAGTACCTTGGATGCTGATGCCCGTGAGATCCCCATGATATCCCCAATTGGTCTTTGGAAGGTACCTGTGGCTAGTATTCTTAAGCCTAGACATATCTTGGTATTCATTGGGATGGGTTCCCCTCTATTAGTTCTGTGTGTAAGGCGTGGCCGGCACAGCTCAACGATTTGCTGTAGAATGTCCCTGTCCACCCTATAGTGCTCTACTATCTCCAACTCATGTAGGCCCTGGTAGGTTACCCTGGGTCTGTACACTCTTCTCCTCATCCTTACTGTGGATCGGTTGTCAGCATTCTCCTCCTCACCACCCTCAGTCTTCAGCACATACTGATGGAGTAAAGCAGCAGCAGCCTCTAACATTTGAAGTTAGTTTTGCCAATTAAAAATCCCCTCTCTGTATACACCGGTGGTGTAGAGTTTGTGGGAAAATACAGTCTGAAAGGTGTTTGCATAGTTTATAGTAGTGTGCTGGGCTTCTGCATGTGTAATTGGTTGATCCTGATACATTCCACCTGCCAGCTATGCTAGTTCTCCTTGATTGCCTTCCTACTGCTGTTTCTCTTCCCTATTTAAGCCCCGAGGCGTGCTGCGCATACCCAGTGCTGAAATGTAAACAGTGCTGCCATTCCCTCTTTTTTTTTTTTTAATGTTTAAAATCCGGTGCGCAAACCCATTTAGGCTATGTACACAGTGCTGAGGCACATCCGACACACCCCCTTCCTTAGCTGTACGTAGCTAGCAAACATGGGCCACAGAGCTCCAATGAGCTTAAAGCAGGCATGACACACTCCCTTATGAAGTCATTCAGCTCTTAGACTTGCACTGTTGTATTGCTGCACCTACATGGTTAGGTACAAGCTGACACTTTGAAGAAATATGTGATTCAGTATAATTCCCCTCGCATACCTCAGTATATAGGTGGTTAGTTACTGCACTAAAATGGACCCTTTCAACTTGACAACCAGTGCTCCCTGGTATTGTTTACATTCTGCATGCCATTGACTATAATGGCAAAATGCAGAATTAACTTAAAATTGAGTTTTCACATTTTTTTTACTTTCGGCACAATCCCATTTCCACGCCACTGCCCTATGCTTAAACAGCTGAGATAGAACAAAAAAAAAAAAGTTGTTTAATTTTCATAATCATCAATTTTTAATGCCAGTGGCCTTATATTTGGTCATTGGCATGTCTAATGTACATAATACATGCTTTTTCACGAGCTGTCATGCCTCCATTTTGTCAGTTGCAGAAATGTACTCAGTTATTTTCTGAATACATTTCTGTACTGACACTGTTCTAGCATAGAGACCTGACAGCTTCATGAATCACTAAATCACCTCATTTGCATGGTTTTCACCAGCAAATGAGGTGATTTGCATGACACAGTTTTCCATGCTGGAACAGTGTAGGGCCGCACATGAAAACGGCACTATGCTGAATTGCTCAGCGGCCATTTTCCATGCAGGAGCTCCTATACTGTTTCTGTATGGAAAAAGCGGCTTCCTGAATCCCAGGGTATGTCTTTTGTCATCCTCAAAGCATATGTAACCAACATTCATTTTGTTTTACTAATTATTTTTGAATATACCTTACAATTCTGCTTTGTACACTGTCATGGCCACAGCCATATTCTTAATTGCAAATCATGTATGTTTTTGGTTTCTACTTCTACTTCTAAAGCAATATGCAAGGCATTGTTCAGTGTCAATTTAGTTGATGTTAATATCCTTCAGTGTTTGCAGATATCATTTATTCGGTACCCAGTCCTTTTTTCAATGGTTGCAGTGCTGTAAACTTAGCCATATAGTCAGTCATACATTTAGCAAGTATTATTTTAGAAGAATCAAACTATCAAACTCATACCTCTAATAAAGCTCAATGGATTTAGATTTCATTTTTAAATTTAGATTTAGATTATTTTAACATTTTTCATGTTTTTTTTCTGTTGTTAATCTGCTCAGGAGGTTCCTCATTAGACTATAGGTTTCAGGAAGTACAAATACACTAATAAGGATTGCTCTTTCTTTTCTGTCTTCCTTCAAAGCTCATTGATAAGAAAATAACTGTCCCCGTATTTCACAGCATTCTTCTCCAGTCTGTACTTCTATATCAAATGCATTTACGGTTGCTAAGGTTCTTATTTTATTCTCATTGTTTTCTTTTATTCAAAAATGGAACATTTTGCTTTGGTTTGAGAAGCTTGTTATAAAATAACCACTCATTACTACATATTTGGTCTGTACAATCCAGTCATCCATCAAGTGGCATATCCCAGGAACACAAACTAAGTACATGTATTACAAAATGCCATAATTTAGAAGCTATGTTAAATTCATTTTTTCATTATTATGATCATCGCAACACATAGATGAGCTTTATAATGGGCAATGGAACAGGTTCACTTTTGTCTGAGTAAGTAAGCTGTGACAGAATAACCACAGCTAGACTAAATATTTAGGATGTACACCTGCTCCACCCCCGCCCCAGCTAGTGACAAATTCCAAGAACACATATTTGGCTACATATTAGCACGTGCACTGTAAACTGTGGTGGTGGTGTTAGCCTCACAGTCACAGTAAGTCCCTGTTGGTGTCCTGTTCGAGCTTCAGCGTCTTCTGTGTGTGCATGGGCACATGGCGAAGCGTGCCGTTGAAGGTTGTTGTGTGGGGGGGGCTTCGACGCGTAAAATCTACTGCCAATCATTAGCGGACCGGAGTTCTGCTGTGGCGACCCCTAACCGGGAAAAGCCGAAAGACAACATTAGCACGTGTACTGGGTGTCATAACAATGTAGAAAGTATATCACACTCATATTTTATTAAGACAGCCAATGAAATAATAATTAGCTGAGGTGATTCTGACAACCCCTTTGCTTTATAACTGACTTCTCAGAATTCACGTTATCCTTACCCTTTGCTGAACAGTTAATATTGATGGTTCACCTTTATCTATTACACTCTACTCCTTGCATCAAATTCCTTGTCCACAGCCTGACTGTACATGAACAATCAGAAATGAATGTCCTTTTTTCTTCCTCTTTAGGTCTGGTTTTGTACCTATAATTGGAGTAACACTAATAGTTTCTCTCATTATTGATCTAGCTTTCTTATGTCTCATCTATGCACATTGCTTTTTGCAGGTTATAAAAGTCTAAGGCTGCTTGTAATGTGAGGAACATGATACAACATAAAGTCTTTTATGTGTACACCATGATATCATCTACCAGTACATTCCACTTTGTTTACCATACGACAACACTCCCACGTGGAGGAAGAAAGCACTTCAGGAAGAACATCTGTCACTTAAATTAATCAGAAAAGTTATTTCATTAATCATTCCCTTTTTATTTTTTTAACTATGCCTAGATGCAGAGGGCAGACCTTATATTGTATGACAAGCTTCTAAAGTTGGATTAGATTGTTATAAGCTGAAGCTCAACATGATATACAAGGTAAGCTAGGCCCGAGTAACTTTTACCCTTGATACACAAAAAAGTGTACATTATGTCAAATTAGCAACACCTTAAAGGCCTACAATTTTCCATTCTGTTAAGACAGATCCCACTGACTCTTTATGCTGCTTATAACTATTGTATTAAGACAGAACTTAAGGCAAAGATGCCAGCATTTACACTTGTCATTTACTTTTTTCAATGAGACATCAGACCAGCTGATCAAGCCAAATTAAAATTTTAACACCATTTACCCACTTGTTTCAATTTTCACAAATGGACACTTGATTTTACAGATGACCTAAGTCCAGTTTGTAACATAACCAGCTACATCCCCGCTAATAGCACATGGCTTGCTTAAACATACTGACTCTATGCCTGACTGCTGACATGTGATGTGTTTTGCTTATTATTATTGCTGTTATCATCATCATCCTCATCATTATTATTATTATGAATACTGTTAATAATCTCAGCATTTTATTGTGAGAATCTGCTCCCTATGTCAGGGCTCCAAGGTATAATGAAACCTTAAACAAAATGCATGTCATTTTGTGCTGTTCCTTCAGAATGGTGACAACATTGTGGGTTGTATTCAAGAGAAAGTCCTGGTGCATTTACTTTCATGAGTAGTGATGTGACTGTCATGGATGTAACATTTCTTTTCAGTTTTGTAAGCTGAGATCAAGGTGATGATTAGCTCATTGTACCAAACTAAAATGAAGAAATATTTGGACTTAAGGGCCGCCATTTTTGATGTTATTAAAAAGACAAAGGTCCTAGAATCCAGAGAGAGAGTAGGAGGATGATAAGCAGAAACAGAGGCACAGGTACACCACATGAACAAAACTTACTAATGTTGGTGAGGCCCAGTCATCAAGTAAACCAAGCAAGATGGATTAACATCTGTGTTCATACTCTCAAAGAATGTGGGAAAACATGCTATACTTTCAACTGCATAACAGTAAAACTTCCATCAGCCATTCAAGAGAAGTCAGGTTTGCAGTGGGTATAGTGAACAAAAAATGATAAACAGTGAAAACAGTGCATTATTTAGCAAAGTTAAATGTTATTATTTAGGAAGGGTCCATTGAGGCAGGATGCACTGTGAGAAGCACTAACAGGTTTACAAACAGGTGAGCTTTTCACAAAGACAGATGTGGAAGCTTTGCATCATCCTCCTGTTGAAGGCAATGCCAATTCCAGGTGAAAGAATGTTTCCAGGTGTGGAACAGCTCCCCATGTTTGGGGAAATCTTGAGGTGACATCTGGATAAAGACTGGTGATCTTAATAAGGTACCTCTAGAACTTAGTCCCTTCTCCATAACTTATTTATCTTCTTGTTAAATTTATTTCATACGGGAATGACTCTGGCTTTTTAGTCATTGTTCATGCCTTGTTGGTGGGATATGAATGGTTGATGTCAAAGGAAAAATATACTTTAAAAAATGATTAAAACACGGTAGGTTTAGGTTAAGGCACTTTACTCTTGCAGCAAGGAGACAAAAACATGCTAATACAGAGTTTGTCTAACTAGAAACAGGAAATACTTTTATTTTTATACACTTTTTAATAAGACATTGCTTACCAAGCTGACGTAACAGATCACAAGTCTTTATATTATCATTTATTAACAATTAGTCTTATGAATTTTTGCTGATTTATCAATTTTTGTGAGAAACTTTCTAAGGAAAACAACGTGGCCTTGGTTACCACCGGTTAGATACATGCAATGTTACTATTTAAGGTACTATGGTTAATTTAAGTACAAAGCTAGCAGTTCATTTTTTTAATAATTTTTTGTCTACATTATCTCTAAGCTTCTGCAGATGTACATGTTTTTATACTACGAACAGATCTGATTGTTTAGAATCATTACATTTACAGGATATAGCATTGTTTATTTATTTTCTCCTGACCTAGCAGATAAGCACCTGCTTCTCAAGTACATTTCCAAAAGGCATAAACATGAATATTGCTGTGCTAGCAATTACTAGGTCAGAGGGCATTTTGCAAGTTTCAGAAAGCATACTGCTGTTTTAAAAAGCATTTTTTCAGTCTCATATGATACTCAATTTATATATATAAAACAGTGCATATAAAACAGAATGAAAAACGTGTTAACTCATTTAGCTTCTAATTAGCATTAAGCATACACACATTAATACATATTTTTCTGACAGTTGATCACTCCTCTTTCATCTGCTGAGCAGCATCATATGTAGCTCTGTTTTCAGAATCAAGTTGTTTTTTTTCCTCTCAAGCTTCAGTATAGGCTGCCTCTCTTTATATTCCTCTCCTTCTATGAACTTTGCTTCCTCTACTTTGGATTGCATGACCTTATTCTTGTAGATTATATATTTTTATTAAATGGTTGGGCATTGTCACGCATACTACATGGAGAAGGCTGTCACCAAAGTATGAAATTAAACCTTAGCTCACACCACATTTATTGTGAAGGGATATGTATGGGGTTGTGTAGTCATGGTAAACTTGTTGGGTGATGCAGTCTGAAGCTGATTACATTTATTTCTAGGTACTTGAACTGCTTACACATCTGGAGTGGAGATACTGGTATGATGAACTTCATGCATAGATGTCAATTTTTTTCAGTGTTCTATAATACAGAGCCATCCCTAAGATAAGCTACTATTGTTTCTCAAATAAGACTTTTAATTTAGGTCCCATCTGCCACACTTGGTGATACCTCAAATGGATACAAGAGATCCCACAGCACATATCAAAAAAGAAAAGGGGAATGTGCCTTGTACTCTGGCCAAATTTCCCTTAATCAGTATGAATACTACCATGGTTCTCCCCTAAAATACGTTCCTGGCCTAGTGGGAGTAACCCAGTCAATAAACTTTAAAAACTTCATGGTAGATAATGGCAATTGTCCTCTTTCTTGCTGCATGGTTTCTTAATATCAAATAGATGTATAAGCCTTGTTTCCTGCCTTTTCTGAGCTAGAATAGTCCTAAATTCAGGTTTTGCTGAATTCTGAGCTTTTGTACAAGTTCCTGTGTTGCCCATATCCTTACTTGGATAGGAGAAAGCTTCTCTGTTTACCAGTGAGAGTGGGGAGCTTTGAGCAGCCTATCTGTCCCTGGAGGAGTGGTTTCAGCCCAGAAACTAGTTGTTTATTGGCTGTTTTGGGCTAATTCCTAGCTCTTTCAAGTCCCCTGCTTTAAAACCCGCTTTAGCATGGTTTTGCACGATTTTGCGCATAGCACAGCATCAGCCGGGCATGGGGCAGCGCCGCTTAAACAGGTTAAAATTATTCCCGGCTCCACAAAGTCTGCTCTTCACTTTTTCCCTTAGAACTGTTCTAAATCTCAAAGTAAGCACTCTATTTTCATTATAAAGCCCTGCACTTGCTCTTATAAGTAATATTATAAGTAAACACTAATAAACTAAAGCACTACACCCTCTTATACTCCTTATAAGTACTTGGCTCCCTATCGGTCCTTTCTGATCAGTTAAAAAGTAGTTCCTTATACTATTCTGGCATGTCCAAAAGTCAGTTTCGAGTTTACTCTCCAGTCCAGCTGGTGAATCTGGGAATCTTAAAGCAATGTTACAACTGCCTCATGTACACAGACCACCCTCTCCTCCTCCCAACAAGCTCAAATATATGTGAGAGATGCAACTATATAGCCAAACTGGAGGCTGAGCTCTCTCAACCCAGTACTGGCACAGTCAGTCAGGAGGAGAAGGTCACCACACACACCACAAATCCAGTCTCACATAGACCTATCACATCAGCAAACCAAACACATAAACACACAAAAACATACTTGGAGACTCTAAATAAAAATCTGCCAAAGTAGCAGAGACCTCCAAAGCAAACATCCAAGCAACCACCATCCCACAACAATACCCACGTATCACATACTTCACAAACTCAGTGTGCCCCACAGTCACAGCCCTTAAGGCTAAACAACACATCTAATACACTTGTAATAGGTGACACTATTGTCAGACACACTGATGTCCCACTCACCAGACTGAACAAGGAGAAGGTCACTGTAAGCTGCCTGTCAGGTGCCAGGATCCGCCACATAACACAAGCAGTCAAGCCACTGCAAAGCAATTACAAATATGACTCCATCATTGTCCATGCTGGTGTGAATGACCTGAGACGTACCTCCCTGGACTACATGAAAAGAGACATAGAGAAGCTCTCCGATCATGTAACCCAGGCCGGTATGACCCTGACCTTGAGTAGCATCTTGCCCTCACCAAGAATGATACCACAGTATAAAGACAAAATGATCAATTTTAACAATTGGCTAAAGTATTGGTGTCATTCAAAGGGGATCCAGTGTCTGTCAGCCTGGGATGACATGCTCGACAAGCCACGTTGCTTCGCTAGGGATGGCTTGCACCTGTCACCCCTGGGCTTTCGAATACTGGCTAAGGCTCTTGCCACCCCCATAGTGTCTTTTTTAGGCAAGGGTCAAAAGACAAACCCACCTTCATAGACAACACAAGGAGAAAAAAACTAAGGGTAATGCTGCTCAACGCCAGAAGTCTAAACCTCAAGATGCACCTGCTCAAAGCTCTCCTCAGTATGGAGAATATCAACATCTGTGCAGTAACAGAAACCTGGTTCAAGGCTCCCGAGAGCATAAGCACTACCAGGTTATACCTCATACCATGCTTTTCAGCCACAAAACTCGGATCGAACCACAAAAGGAGGGGGGAGTATCCATATTCATCAAAGATACCCACACCTCCAGTTTAGTGGCACTGCACGAAGCATCGGAGACCATCCATGTGCAACTAACAGTGGGCAAAACTGCCTTTCAGTTTGTAGCCTGCTACAGACCACCCTCCCAAACTCAGGAACCCCACTCGGCTTTCCTGAGAACACTGGAGAATATGAAGGTCTCTCCAAACACAATAATATTGGGTGACTTCAACTACCCAAACATTGACTGGGAAAACTACTCAAGCCCCAACACTCTTGCCCAATGGTTCCCAGAATTTATAAACTCAAATGCTATGGAACAACTGGTTACCACTCCCACAAGAGGGGAAAACATACTGGACCTGGTCATCACCAACATGGGGATTCAATATTCCACACCAGAGGTATGCCCCTCATTGGTAAGATCAGACCATAAATTAATCTCACTGGACATCCATATCCCACCCCCACCCCCAGCCAAGGAAACCACAGTGAAGAATTTCTCAAAAGCAAACTTCACACTTCTCAAAACCGAGGTGGAATCCTTCAAAGTCCACGGGCCATTGGAAAATACTGCCTAAACTGCAGAATCCTTTACAAATGCATTCTATGGACACCTACAGGAATGCATGGATCGTGCTATCCTAAATAAAACCAAGACTCACTCCTCCAAAGGCAGGAGACCTGTCTAGTGGACCCCAGCCATAAATAAGCTATACAACAGAAAGAGAAAGCTACTACATGATAGAGCAAAATCCCAAAATGGGAAGGCATCTCTGATCAGTACTAGCAAGAAACTACGATCCCTCATAAAATCATCTAAGGCCAGCTTCAAAAGAAAAATTGCACAAGATGCTAAAGATAATCACAAGGCCTTATTTAGTTATGTCAGGAATCTGGGTAGCAACTCCCAGATATGCTCTGAGTTAGTGAAAAATGACAAAAAATACACTGATCCCACAGACATTGCCAACATCCTGGCAGACAGGTTCAGTGCAAATACCCCCCCCCTCCCCCCCCAAAAGAGCAAATGTCTATCCCAACAGAATGTAGCCTGCCTGACATCACAGATACAAAGGTGAGATCTGCCCTCTCCAAAGCAAAAAACACAGCATCAGTGGGACCGGACGGTGTCCCAGGCTGCGTCTTACACAAGCTCCAAGAAGAACTAAACCCTCACATACAGTCACTGTTCAATCTCAGCCTTACTACAGGATATGTACCCAAGGAATGGCGTACAGCAACAGTGGTCCCACTCCACAAGGGTGGTGCCACAACGGACCCTGGAAACTATTGCCCTATAAGCCTGACTAGTCTGGTCTGCAAAACTATGGAGCATATCATCATGGAACTCATAAACAAAGACATTGGGAACCTCCAGACACTGGATCCTACCCAATTTGGCTTTGTTAAGGGCAGATCTTGCCTCTTGAACCTGGGTGACTTCTTTGAAACAGCTACCAAGGCCATAGATGAAGGGAAGGTAGTCCACACGGCCTACCTGGACCTCGCAAAAGCCTTTAACACAGTACCCCACTCAGGCATCATAAATAAGCTCACCAGCTTAAATATCAACCCCTATGTCACAAGATGGGTTGCAAACTGGCTCAGGGATAGAACCCACATGGTCAAAATTGCAGGTGCCATGTCAGACTCTAAACCAGTTACAAGTGGCGTCCCACAAGGCTCGGTCTTGGGACCCCTCTTGTTCGGTATATACTTCTCTGAGGTACAGGCTAACACGGGAGGACTATAGCTGACCAAGTTCGCAGATGACTGCAAACTGGGTGCCATAATCGACTCTCTGGCTGACACAAGCATCCTCCAAAAGGGTCTCACAGAGACGGATAACTGGTGCCAGAGCCTTGGCCTAAAGCTAAATGCCAAAAAGTACATAGTCATCCCCTTTGGGAAAAACCAAGTGCCCACACATTACCACATAGGTGGTAATCCATTAAGTACGGAAGAAGTAATTAGGGATTTGGGGCCCAAGTAGATAGTAATCTCTCCTTTGACATTCACATTGCCAAAGTGGTTAGAAAGACCTTCTTTATAGCCCACCATATCACAAAAGGGTTCACATCTAGATCAAGAGAGGTCATTGTGCCTCTGTACTCATCACTCATCAGGCCCATAATTGAATACAATGTCCCATTTAGGATGTACCTCACCCGACACCTGCAGCAACTGTAGAGACCCCAAAAGTACCTCACCAAGAGAATCAAGGGACTCAAACAGATGCCCTATGCAGTTTGGCTGAAGAAACTCCAGCTCTACTCAGTTGCTTACCGCCTACTCAGAGGCGATCTATGCCTGACGTATAAAGCCATGTCCAACCCAGAATTAATGGACATGCTCCACCTCCAGAAATCCAAATTCCTTAGAGCTACACATTCCACGGACTTAAACCTCAGCACAGAAATAAATAGGACATGCTGGAGGGACAGATTCATATCCCAGAGGCTTCACTCACTCTGGAACAAAATCCCAATCCATGTTAGGCAGAGCCCCTCACTGACCCTTTTCAAGAGAAATCTTGACGAGTGGATGGGAGATCGTAAATTTACCCCTGGGATCTCTTCTGTGTCCATGCTAGAAAGAGGCACAGTAAACTAACCTTAAAAGGGCTATCTTCTGTGACCTACTATACAGAGGCACAGTCAACCAATCTAAAAGGGTGGCGAAAGCCAAACACACTCTGGCTAGGCTTATAAATGCCCTAGGGCAGATAGCCTAGTATCAACCTATGAACCTATAAGCGTGGCACCTGTATATGACACAGTGAAGATAAGCTATACCTTATTTATGGCAATTGTACTATTCTCGGTTTCATTTGTCATATTTATTATTCTTTGCATCACTTCTCTGCACTTTAGAGCCACAATGGTTACAGTAGGCAGGCTATTCTCAGCTTTGCTTGCTTTTATTGTGTGTAGCATTATTTCCAAGCAAGGTCAACACTGGCTTTGATTTTTATTTAAATAAATTCCTTTTGGATACCTACCCCATGAGCCCATCAAGCCTCCCTGTTAACCCACTTGTTCTTCTTCATGGTGAGAATTCAATAGCACATTTATTCCCCTTTAGCATAAGAACCTTTTAGTCCATTAATTCTACTTAGAGAAGAAAGGGAGATCACAGAAGTGATGTGGTCATCTCTTCTAAGAGTAGGACTTTTTGTGCACCTATATCTGCACATCATACCTTGCATTCTACAACTACTTTAAGATGACAGGCACATGTAAGCTTCCACATATGTAAACTCAAGTTCCTGATGCACTGTAATACATGGCATCTATATCACGTTATCGAAAGTTTACTTAATCGAATCAATAAAGGTCTTCTACTTCGATTAAGTAAAACATCGAATAATGTAAAAAAAAAAACAAATAAAAAAAAAAATTAAATGGCATAGGCAGGGGGCAAGACCCCCTGCACCCCCTATGTGGGGGGCTGCGCCCCCCCTACTTAAATATACCAACTCCGAGACCGCACTACATTGAGGCAAATGGAAATCTCCCCTTACGGAGATTTCCGTTTACTTGCACAATGTTCTTCATTTTCGATATTGTCGTGCCGACAATATCAGACTCGATATTGTCAGCTTACAACAACGTGAAGTAGACCCTAATACGCAAGCAGAAACTGAAATCCTGTTACTGGCCTAACAACAATCCATGTACATGAGCTAAAAATTAATAATCAAATCTCACCTCATACATGCCAGCCCGTATGTGCTGCTAGATAAACCCAGGTTATCTGAAACAAATGTTAGATCTTTCCCTCTTTGTCACTAGCGCATACACCAATTATTTTTCATTTATATTGCTATGTGAGTATGTCTATATGAAGATTGCATTTTTCTTGTGGTGTTAGATCCTGAAACTGTAATTGGGAAGGTGATGCAGAGGTCAATGAGACAAACTCCTAAAGTAGGTAAGGTGACATTTCATGCAAATCTATCAGGGTACAAATTGAGCTGGTTAAACAGTGTAGAAATATTTTACTTATTATGTTACAATATGCAGAACATTATATAAAGTAGAGTACATACTCCTGCATTGGAAAGTTGTGCTTATTACATAAGTGTTTTTTAAAAGAATTGTTTTCATTTTACAAGACAACATAACACATCAAGTATTCATAGTTTTACATATCTGTATTTTAGTCTTTTTATGTAATGCTCTACAGATGAAACTCAATATTTGTTTATAATTTTACATGTATTAAAATTGATTACTGACCTAAATGTAAAATAAGTAAATAAATAGAGTGACTATAACAGTAGTAGAGCAAAATAAATGAAAACTGAATACCATTGCTATAAATGCCATAAAATCAACTATAGTGAAGACATTTTACAACTGCTAATCATAACCAGACTGAGGAATCAGGGCCAGTTATGTTAGGGTACTGGAAACCCTGAACATTTGGAGAAATTAAAAAAATACATGTTAGAGGAGATTTCAGAGAAAAATATATAACTTTAATTTGTAATTAACTTCTGAAGTCTAGAAAAAAATCAATTGGACTTAAATATGAATGAAACTCCAGTAAAATGTATGTCTTGAACAAAGGAAAACATGAATATAGAGTATTCTGATCAGATCTCTGTCCATAACCCACTTTTCATATATTTGAGGCAAGAATGTCAAAAAAATTGATATGAGAATGAACTTCTAATTAGATTTTGATGTCTATTTGAACCTTTAGCTTCTCTGATGAATGCAAAATGCTTTAAACTTTTGATTTTGTTCAGCATCAGAAAGTGTATGAGCATCTGATACTGTTTAAGCATAACAGTTGCATAGGGTTCATAGATGTTAATCCCAAGTATTCCCCATTTGTTCTTTTTTTGGGTAGTTCACAGAACAAATTTATAAACACAGCAGGCCTGTGATCAACACCAGCTATCCCTGTCCATAAGGGACATTGGTGCCTCCATGGGGGTGAATTTGTGGTCTCCCATCCAGTTACCTAGGTTGCATTTGAACAGGGTCAGTGAGGAGCTCTGTTTACAGTCTCTGAAAGACATATCTGTCTCTCCAGCATGAGCTGTTAATGTCACAAACTAGGTTGAGATCCCTAGAGTGACTGACTCATGAGCCATTTGACTTGCAGATGTGCAGCATTTCCATTAGGGCAGGGTTGGAAATTGCCCTATAGGTCAGGCACAAGTCACCTCTCAGCAGCCTATAAGATACAGAGTAAAGTGACAGCCTGTCCAAATAGGTCATAGTTTGGAGTCCCTGTATTTTCTTAGTCAGAAGCCTCTCAGGTCTCTCCAGCAACACATGTTATGTACTTCTCTGACATCAGGGAAATACAGAACAAGCTTACCATTTTCAATTTCTAAACATAATCACTATGTTCCATGTACTACAATAAACTATAGAAACAGCATGTTTTAACTCTGTCCTTTAAATTACCCCTACATAGTTTTAATGGTTTAAAAATACTTACCTTTGCAAACATAGCATTTTTAATACTATAGTCATGTACAAGTACTTAAATAGCAACAACATTGTCAGTTCCCTTATAATGCCTTGGGGTGCCATAATGCAAAACAGACAGGGAGCAGATCGTTTTATGAGGTGGCATTGCAATGATAATGTATAAATGTTCAAAAGAGTGCTCTGAACAAGAAAAGTCACTGTGAGGGAGTCTGTTCATTTCTGTTGATGCCCACTGACCTCATAGTTGCTTATGTTAAGTATAGGGCTGCAGAAACCAAGCCCTTTGTATTTCTTTTATTCAAAACAGAATTTATAATTTAGGTATTGCAGAGTTTGCAGTGATATGACCTACAACCCAAAAATACATTTTTGTGTAATTTTTGCATTAGAACACTCCAAAATATTTAAGCAGAGTACAGAAATACATGCATACCACAATTTATGATAACAGTAAAGAACGGTTCAGCTATAGACATAAATTCTCATGTAACATGCTCATACAAACATCAGTCCAGTCCAGTACAGTTCTGTGTAGCCTAATAATAGTTTATCATTACCAGAACATGTTCTTATGAGATTCTTACCTAAGAATCGTTGGGTAGAGCTCAGCAGTATAAAGTAATGCTACAGTGAAGGCCATCTCTGACAGTCCCTTCCCAATAATGGCAACTAAAGACCTAGCCAGGCCAAATTCTGCCAAAAGAAAGTCCACATCATTTGAGAAAGTAAGTTTAGCACATGCATGACTACTGAGCTATGAGACAAAATAAATGTCCTTTACTGGAACTAGAGATAATTTATCAGAATCTGGACATGATATGGTGGCATACATTTTACAAAGCAAGTTTCAGTGTTATGGATGTATTCCTGTGATAATTCAATACCCGAATTTAACCATAATGAGACATTTCTAGTCATGAGTGGGGCAAAAGAAAAGTCAAGTAAACATTAATAAGCAAGTGCATAATTCATGAACATCAAAGCTTAGTATACATTATATAAAATGAATTTACATGGTGTGTTAGTTTTTGCTCAGTAGAGATATTCAAGGATTAAGAAATCGATTTAATTTTTATATCTTTCTGAGAGATAAAGAACATAAGCTGCATCACATCCGCATAACATACTTCAACAGGATAAAATTTTGGCATGACAAAACCAAAACATCTTTCAACTCATATATCCAGAAGGCAATGCTTCATTGGTCTAAGGAATATGGTTTTCTACATTTATTATAAATAAATGACTGATACAGACTTACCTAAAGGTATAGCTGCAGTCACAGCAATCATTGCACCTGCTGCTATCAGAGACCATGCCTGCCCTTGCCTTCGACCAGTTCTATCCAACATAAAATATGTTATTATTTTAGCAGGAACTTCAATGGCTGCATAGATGAATTGTGTTAAATATATATTTAGTCCAAATCCAGTGATTTTCAAGCTGATCCCATAATATGTGAAGACTACGCCAAACCTGTCAGAGAACACCAGAAATCACTTAAACAGTTATTGGTTAATTTCCTACATAATATGTTTTGGTCAATCAGTCAATTTCTTTTTAGCTGTGTTTTACTTCTTTAACTATTAACTAGCCCAGAAATATTGAATAACAATATAGCAAATGTATCTTCAATGAATGAGAGTAACAGAATTGTTTTCAATAGACTAGGAACATTCATTTATATAGGGGTACAAATACTATATTGTTTTAACTGAAGCTTTTCTCTAATTCCTCTTAGAGAGTGTAAGAGTCCATCAAAACCAAACATGAAGAGATTTACAGAAAGACATGTTTTGCGGCATTCTCTTTTATCAGTAAGACTACACCTTCTTGTTTTTACTAATACCAGAAATAGTCACACACATCACATTTATTGACATAAAATACTTACACGGGAATACTATTTTCAAGAATAAAGAAGCAAACAAATGTACACACACATTCAAAAATATCTCTTCTTTCATTCACATTTTTGAGAAAAAAAATATCTCTTCTATGTAATAGATAAAAACAGAAACACCAATCATACAAGGGTCTATATTAGAACATCGAAGTTTCAAAACTTTGAATGTTCTAATATCGACCCCTATTCAGCGAAAGCTGAAAACATTGGACATACAGAACAGCAAATTTTTTCCTAGGGAAAATATTTGCTGTTCCGAAACACATACACACAACACAAGCACACCAAACAAGCAGCAATCCACACACATACACCTAAAATCTTACACCTAACCCTACACTAAACTATACACACACTACTGACTATCCACTTACCTTAACCCAAACCCTAACCCTAAGGTCCGTCACTATCGCACATTCACCTCACCCGTGCCCTAACCCTAACTCACCTACCCCGCCCTAACCCTCACGTCCACACAATCGCACACTTACCTGACTCATACCCTAACCCTCATGTCCACACAATCGGACACATACCTAATCCACACCCTAACCCTAACTAGCCTAGCCCGCACTCAATCGCACACTTACCTGAACCCAACCCGTAACTTTCCACTCCACCACAGTGCTGAAAATACTGAAGCAACAGAAACGTTCAACCAAATTCCTTCCCTAGGAAAAAATTCTGTTTTCTGTTGCTTCAATATTTTCAGCTTTTGCTGAATAGGGGTCGATATTAGAACATTTGAAGTTTTGAAACGTTGATGTTGTAATATAGACACTCATACAAAAAACTATCCAGGATGAAGGAAGATATAAATCCACAATAACTCTCAAGAAAATGCTGTTGTTAGCAGATACATGCTTCTGCAGATCCATTATCCAGTACATCAGTGTAAGGAAGTTATTGAATACCACAAATAGGGGTTGAAGTGAACAAAAAGCCCAAAATAATAACTGAAAATGGCAGCATTGATGCAGCAGAGTCAAAAACCCACACATTGTCAATTTAGTAATGCTTTTTTAGAAAATGGGTAAATCCCAAAGTCAGTATGCTAATGCAGAACAGATGCTCTTCAAGACTGTACTAATGTACAGGGAAAGCCCAGTATCTGTAGCTTTACAACAACATGAATCATGGACTGAATACAAGCAGTTTCTATTTTGTTTTTTCTCAAGAAATAGGTGAGATTAATGAGCATCAGTTAAGAAAGATAAGAAGAGGTTAAAATAAAATAAAACCATTAACTGGGAAAACTACTCATGTACTAACTCCTTCGCGCAATGCGTCCTGGAATTCATAAATTCCAATGCCCTGGATCAACTTATCCACACCCCCACCAGGGGCAACAATATCCTAGACTTAGTCATTACCAACATGAGTAACTGGTGTTCAACACCTGAAGTCAAATCCTCATTGGTCAGATCCGACCATAAGATAATCACCCTAGATATCCACATCCCACCCCTACCCCCCATTAAGGAAACCACTGTAAAACAATTCTCCAAGGTGAACTTCATGACACTCATGCAGATGGACAATGCAGTTACGACTGCTGAATCCTACACAAATGCACTCTATAAGCACTTACACGAGTGTATGGATCGTGCAATCCCAAACAGAATCAAAACGCTGTCCTCCAAAAAAAGGAAGCCAATCTGGTGGTTCCCTGCCCTAAACAAACTCTACAACAGAAGGAAGAAACTGTTGCAAAAGAGAGTAAAATCCCAAGAGTGGAGGAGCTCCCTGGTTAGCCTCAGTAAGAAGCTGAGATCCCTTATAAGATCTTCCAAAGCTAGCTATGAAAACAAAATCACCACTGATTCTAGGGTCACCCACAAAGCATTCTATAGCTATGTCAAGAATCTCAGTGGCAACACCCAGATCTGCTCTGAGTTGTAGCACAATGGCACAAAAATTACAGAATTAGCTGATATTGCCAACATCCTGGCAGATAGGTTCAGTGCTAACTTTACCCCTCTCTCACCCCCTAAAGGGCTCATATCTATCCAGGAAGAATGCAGAGTCCCTGTAATCACAACTACATAGGTAAAAGCTGCACCCTCTAAAGCCAAAAACACAGCATCCATGGGACTGGACAACATCCCAGGCTGCGTTTTACATGAACTTCAGAATGAACTAGTTCCCCACTTAAGCATCATGTTTAATCATAGCCTCAACTCAGGCTTTGTGCCCACTGAATGGCACACAGCAACAGCTATCCCACTCTACAAAGGGGGAGCCACCACTGATCCTGGGAACTATCGCCCTATTAGCCTGATGAGCATGGTCTGTAAAGCCATGGAACATATCATCATGGAACTCATAAACAAAGACATTGGTAACCTCCAAACTCTGGACCCCACCCAGCTCAGGTTTGTGAAAGGCAGATCATTCCTCCTGAACCTGATTGGCTTTTTTGAGGCAGTCACCAAAGCCGTAGATGAGGGTAAGGTGGTTCACACAGCCTACCTTGACCTCGCCAAGGCTTTCAACACCATTCCCCCATTCTGGAATTATAACTAAACTCACTAAACTAGGTATAAATCCCTACGTCACAAGATGGGGTGCCAACTGGCTCACTTAGGCCCTTGGGCTGATAGCCTAGTACCTACCTATGAACCTATGACAGAACCCACACTGTAAAAGCTGCAGACTCCAAATCTGATTTCAAGCCAGTTACAAGTGGAGTACCACAGGGTTCAGTCCTGGGACCTCTCCTGCTTGGTATATACTTCTCTGAAGTACAGGCTAACACAGAAGGCCTTTGGCTAATGAAGTTCGCAGATGACTGCAAACTAGGAGCCATAGTAGACTCCCCAAATGATGTGGACATTCTACAGAAGGGCCTCACTGAAACTGATGCCTGGTGTTAGAGCCATGGCCTCAAGCTCAATGCCAAAAAGTGCATTGTCATCCCCTTTGGTAAAAACTCTGTACCCATGAACTACCACATAGGTGTCAGTCTGCTTAACGCTGAATGTGTGACAAGAGACCTTGGGACCCAGGTGGACAGTAGTCTCTCCTTTGATAATCACATCTCCACAGTAGTCAGGAAATCCTTCTACATGGCACACCTCATCACAAAGGGGTTCTCATCCATGAAAAAAGAGGTCATTGTTCCTCTCTACTCGACACTCATTAGACCTATTATAGAGTACAACGCCCCTTTTGGAATGTACCTCACAAGACATCTGCAGCAGCTGGAAAGGCCACAGAAGAACCTCACAAAGAGGATTAGTGGTCTCAAACAGATGCCCTACATTGACCGTCTCAAAAAACTCCAACTTTACTCTGTAGCAAATCGCCTACTCTGAGGTGATCTCTGCCTAACATACAAAGCTATGTCAAAACCAGAGCTGTTGGACAGCTACACCTAAAGAAATCTCAGTCCCTCCCAGCTACATGCTCTAGGGACCTAAACCTTGTCACCACAATAAACAGGATATGCTGGAGGATAGGTTCCTGTCCCAGAGACTTCCCATACTCTGGAACAAGTTACCCATCTATGTCAAGCAAAGTTCCTCATTAGCACTCTTCAAGAAAAATCTTGATGGGTGGATGGGAAATAGGAAATACACCCTGGGGATCACTTATGTGGCTCTGCTTGACAGAGGCACAGGAAAATAACTTTCTTGGGTGGTGTAAGCCAGGGAACCTTGTTGGCTATTCTTACTTGGGCCCTTGGGCCGATAGCCTAGTACTTACCTATGAACTGCAATATATGGTTACAATGAGCAGCCAATGTACTCTCCCCCTGCCCTGCCCCCACTCTCCACAGTGCTTAAAAGGTGTTTAGTGAGGGTGGGAAAAAAATAAAAAACAAATGCAGTTAGGTGCAGCAGAAGAACACGTGTGCGATTAACAGACAGAGAGATACATAGAGTGTACAGTATATGTATGCGTGAGTGAAGGAGAGAGAGGGAGACAGAGGGAGTGTGTGCACGTGTATCTGTGTGCTTATTTGTTTGAGGGGGAGATATATATATATATATATAGAGAGAGAGAGAGAGAGCGAAAGTACTTCTTACATTTTTGTTGAAGAATTCTGGATAAAGCCAGCAAAAATGCCTGGTGATGAAAATCAGGGAAAATGTCAAATAATATTCTAGTTCACTTAAGAAGTTGAAAGAGCAAGAGGTTCTGCATCAACATGCTTTATCTGAACAAAAAGAAACACAAAAAAGCAGACTTTTGTAAGGCACAGAACGGAAATATGAAGAAAAATCATGGACATTAGAGGTAAACTGATATATGTAGGGGGAGAAGATGCATTCCTTTGCACTGTATGAATGTTGATCACAATGAGACATCTGAAGTAGAAAAAGTCAAGAAAGTAGTTGCAACTGCTGTGTGTGTGTGTGTGTGTGTGTGTGTGTGTGTGTGTGTGTGTGTGTGTGTGTGTGTGTGTGTGTGTGTGTGTGTGTGTGTGTGTGTGTGTGTGCGTGCATGTGTATCTTTTTTTATTATGTTAATGTTTCTGTGTCTTTGCAAATGTGAAGATGTGTATGAGTTCTCCATATGTGTGAAAAACTGTCTCTTTGTCTGCCAGTACATCTGTTAATATGTGTATATATGAAACTCACTATGTGTTTGTATTTGTATGTGTTTGTGTGCAGACATTAAGTATGTAATGTGTATTTTGAATGTAACATATGTTCTCCAACAGCAACTGCATATCTTACAGCAACTATGAAACATTAGCCAAAGGAACTATTTTACATAAAAAATATATATATATATATAAGTAATAAAACAAACACAATCCAATTTAACATTTTATAAGCACAATAATGCTCTACAGGGTAGGCATTCTTAGGGAAATAATGGACCTGAAGAAATCTTCCTCAATAATACCCAACCTGCCAGGCATTATTGCTTTGCTTACTAAATGCCAGAACAATGGAAACAGTGTATACTGTGGCAAATTTGGTTTACAGTCTACAGAATCCATAACTTTGGCAAGAATTTACATTCTGGTTGTGGACTCAAAGTTAATACAATATTGTGCACCAGTAATAAGTATTATGTAGATTTATCAAAATAGTGTTTTAAAAGTGAAAGGCAATGGAAGGAATTAGAATTGCATGTAATAGGTCACTCATCCCAAAAGCTCTTAAGCACTTGGTTCATGTGTCCAGTGAAGGCTTTTGGGGCAAATATTTGATTCTTTTGATTGCTGAATTATGCAGTCAATATATAGTAATAATGTTCCTACTAGCTACCACACAGGACTCTGTGTCAGCACACATCAGCACTTACAGACCAAATGAAACTGACATTTTGCCATAAGTTTACAAGTTGGTTAGAAAGAAAAGAAAATTGACCAGTGATTGGAATGAGTATGAAAAAAAAAACAATTTGACAAGGTTAAATCATTTATTTGCAGAAAAGAAGATATAGACACCATTAACAGCTGTAGATGGAAGTGTGTGTGTGCACGTGTATGCGTGTGTGTGTGTGTGTGTGTGTGTGTGTGTGTGTGTGTGTGTGTGTGTGTGTGTGTGTGTGTGTGTGTGTGTGTGTGTGTGTGTGTGTGTGTGTGTGTGTAATAAAAGAAAGGTAAAAAAACATCATTGGAGACAAATGTGAACTTGCTTTAACCAGATACTAATGTATAACTTGATACTTAGATACCACATATTTTGAATAAACCTTGGTGAACACCAGGCCACTACAGCTATATTAGCCCTATGGACCTGCTGCCATTGCCATTGTCTTTGTCTCAAACCCTGTGGTCAGACATCATCTAGAGATGGAAGGACAAAATGTTAAGCTCCTTGCAGAAGTTAGTTTTGGCATTGTCATTCCACCCTTCCCTGACTGGAGATCTGTGTTTGAAACCCTGATTTGGAGGCTTGTAAAATGAGTGCTATTTAAAGTAGCACTCAGAATATGCTGTCATTAACCACAAGTTGAACTACTGCTGCAGGTATCATCACACTGCCATGAGCCATTTTTTATTAATAGTCACATGGATAGTAAGAATAATGGCTAACACAAACCTGAGTTCACAAGAACTCAGAAGTTATGCATATTTGTATCTGAAAAAAGATCTACAATGTTAACCATCGTTTTGATGAGTTTGAAAAAAAAACATTTGCAGACAATTTAAATCTTCAACTTCTGCACATATAGTCTATATCTGACAGTACTGCTAAACATCAGTGGTCTGGGGACCAGACTCACGTGCCAGACTTTGTATATGGTTTTAACTGGTAATGAAAGACTTCAGCAAAATGCATATTTCATGAAGTAAGAAAGTTGTAGATGCAGCTTCAGACAGTGTACCTTTCCATCTCTTCTTGTTCTGGAGGTTTTAATGAGGGGGAATTGCGCATACAGTATGAAGAAAAGCATGCTGGAAATGCAGAGTACTGAGTTGACTGCAACAGCAAGGAGATATAGGATATAAGCAAAAGTATCTTTCAGAACAGGTAATGCACACTCTGATATTCTGAAACCCCCTATGAAGACTGCATGACTGGGTAGCTGTTAGTTCACAGACCTCAGTTCAGGCTTGCCAGTGATCTCATTGTCTAAATCATGCAATAACTCCAGTTACACTTTTCAACGAGTGATAATCATTTATTTATTTATTTGTTTCTTTGCGTCATTTGATAGCCAATTAAGTAAAGCAGTCCAAGAATGCTTTTCAGTCATATCCTGAGCCAGAGGGGCAAGTACAAAGGCTGTATGACATAACTGTGATACAAATAAGTTCCACAGTCACAAACATGAACATTAAATAATGATTTGTAAGTAAAACAAACTTATCTCAGTTACTGTGTGCTGTTTTTGATCACTGGTGTTGCATTTCTGCTTGTCACTGATTGATGTACTGTTATGGCATTTAAACGAAGGTTATACAATACCACACTGCTAGAGAATAGTAGAGTTGTGTAAACTCTTACTATAACAGTAGACGTTCTTGCCTTCACTTCTGCACTATGCATTACGTATGGCATCCCCTGCTGTGGTAGCCGGATGTCTGGCCAGTCTACCAAAACCTACCATTGCTTTAAAGTACATTGAGTGTCACCCAAAAGCTCCTCACATAGTGTAGGGCATAAAGTTGATGGTCAGGCATACTATCTTTAGAAATGATTACCCCAGTAGGAATACCAGTCCAAGGAAAACCAAAGAGAACCTGCTCATCCAGGAAAGAAAAAAGACTAGGGGGATGGAGGGAGTGATTACTGCAGTGGTGAAGACAAGGACATCTACTGTTATGGTAAGATTTTACAAAACTGTACTATGGCCTTCCATTTACAGCTGCATTATTCATAACTTATGGGAGAGTGCCAAAGCTCAAGAAGAAATTGGGAGGAGGAAGTAGCAGCAGAGCCTTCTAAGAAGCCATGGAAAATGGCTTCAGCAAAACCAGCTCTAGCCCTAGAGATACCATCCAACTTGTAGTGTTTGGTAAATGTACGCACAGAAATCCAAGCAGCTGCTTCAAGAATAGAATTAATGTCTAAGCCCTTGAAAAAAACACCAGAAGAAGCCATAGCTCTAGTAGAATGAACCTTCATAGAAGAATGAAGGCTCTTAAGATAAAAGGTGTAACAAAAAGAAATAGTCTTTGAAATCCAAGAAAAAATATTTGCTTGGAAACAGCTAATCCTAAAGACCTAGGATGAAAGGAAACAAACAACTGATCAGATTTTCTGATGGCATTAGTCTTATCCAAATAAAATCTGAGCTGCCTATGCACGTCTAAAGTATGCAGCACCTTCTCACTGTCAGATTACAAAGGGGGAGAAAAGTAGGTAAATTAATAGACTGATTAAGAGACAACTCATTAACCACCTTAGGCATAAAAGAAGGATTAGTACACACGGACACTCTGTCCTCATGGAATATCAAATAAGGTAGACAAGCCATAAGGGCTTGCAACTCAGACACCCATCTGGCACAAGTAAGAGCAAACAAAATAACTGTCTTCCAAGACCAATGTTTCAAGGAAGCAATTTCTCCAGAACAAAATTAAGATCCCTGGGAGGAGGAACAGGCTTCCTGGGAGGTCTAAAATTAAGGATGCCTTTAACAAATTTCTTAGCCTCAAATCTAGAAGCTAAAGGCTAAGTTAAAGGCAGACAAGCAGAAAGAGATGATAAGTGGGCATTAATAGAAGAATAGTCCAAAGAAGAGCAGGAACCAAAACCCCTTGAGGAGGCCTTAATGACAGTAAAGCATTAAATAACCCTTGAGTAAAGGCCTGACACTCATTTTATGGATCCCTAGATGAAGAAGAAACATGTTTAGTTTTCTGTTTCTTTTTTAAGGGAATTTCCACCCCTAGAAAACTGAGAAGGCTCTTGTCGCTCACCAGGTCAGGATGAAACAAGCGAGCATCATGGGTTCTTGTTCAAACAGCTTTATTGTATGCAAACACATCATAAATGAGGTTAAGTAACTTTAACTTATAAACAAACTAGCTATCATGCACATGGATGTTAACATTTTGGCTGCACCTTCAAAATGGCACTGAAGCTAACATGTGCTTGGTATTTATATGCACACACAGATCTTGGAAATGCTTCTTAAAGGCACAGCACACCTGTTATTCTACATCCTCCCTCTTTGAGAAAATACATTAGGCATTGTCACTGATAGTAATGAATATGCAATTTACAGAGAAATGATTTTCATCATGCAATTATACAAAGCTAGATACATATATACAACTATGTCCAAGTTGCTTTGTATTTCACACTAGGCTTTGAAATGCAATCATATCATATGACATCAAATTTGGAATCTGGTTTAGCAACTGGGATTGTCTCTGCTGACTGTTCAATCTTAGGAATACTGAAATCATCTGCCGGAACAGTATCAGAAGTCAAGACATGTTCTGGAACAGGAATATCATCTGGATTGCTCTGAGAGTTAGAGTCTTTATCACAGGTCTGATGCTGCGATATCAGTTCTGCTACAGGAAGAAGATATCTGCAATTTCTGCTGTACTCCACACCCTCAGATTTAACAAAATAGGATCTCAACTCTACACAAATACTCATTACTTAATCAATCCAGTCAAAACCTTTTACTGTTTTTATTCTCAGTGTCTCTCCTTTTTTCAATGGACAAAGAAATCTGCTCGACTTGTCATAGCTGGACTTTTGGAACTTTGATGGCTTGGTTGTTCTTAGCTTTAGGGCTCAATAAACTAGAACTGATAGGCAATGTTGTTCTGGTTTGCCTAGACAGAAGTCTCTGAGCAGGGGAGCCAAGTATATCATCATGGGGTATGTTTCTAAGATTAAGTAAATTAAAAAAAAATTGGTATTATCACGCTTTGACTTTCAAGTAATTGCCTTGCACGCTGTACTGCAAGTTCAGCAGGTCTATTTGATTGCGTATACTCTGGACTACTATTAACATCTACAAAGTCTCATTCTCTGGCAAATTTCTGAAACAATTGACTGGTAACTTGCGTACCATTCTCAGAGATAAATTTCTGTGGACTGCCATGTTCTGAGAAATGGCATTTCAACTTAGTAACGACTGTAGTATAAGTTTAATAGATTGATCTCAAACCAATTTGAATGAGAGTCTACCAGTACTAAGTAATGTTGATTGTTCCTTTCGAATATGTCAGTAGCTACAATTGACCATGGTAGATCAGGAATTTGACTTAGCTGAAGTGACTCTCTTTGCAAAGCGTTTTAGTACTATTACATACTGAACAGGAAGAAAGTGCTCAATCAATGTCTTTCACTAGAGAAGTCCAAAATACTAGTCCTCTCACTCTTCTCTTAATAGATTTGGAACCCAGGTGACCATGATGCAAAATCTGGATATATTCTTGTTGTAAGGAAGCAGGAACAACAATTTTATGACCTTTGAAAATAATGCCATCTTCCATCAACAACTCATCTCTGTAAGGAAAGTAATATTGCACTTCTGGTGGTACACTGGATTGCTCTGACAGCCATCCAACACTGATATAGTAATTGAGCTTCTGCAAAACTGGATCAGTCATTGTATGATCTCGTACCTCATCAAGTCTTGTGGTAGAAAAATTACGCACTTCCATGACATCATAGTCAAAATTCTCTGCATCAAGCTGTTCCATTGTATTTCTGGGCAATCTGGGTAAGGTATCAGACAGCAAAGGATCTTGTACAGACCATTTTGAAGTTGTACTTTTGCAATTTGAACATCATTCTTTGAAATCTCACTGGAGATGAATGCATAGGCAGCTTTAAAATAGTAACCTAAGGTTGATGATCAGTTTCAATCTGGATTTCTTGACCATAGGTATAATCATGAAACTTGGAACATGCAAACACATATGCCAAAAGTTCTTTCTTAATTTGAGCATGTTGCATCTCAGTCTGGGTAAGTGTTCTATATGCGTAGGCTACTGGTTTGCCTTCTTGAAGAATACCTGTACCTAAACCATATTTTGAAGCATTGTAGGAAAGGGTTACTGGTTTGTTGACATCATAGTATCTTAATGTTTGTGGGATAGCAATTTTCTGCTTAAGAACTTCAAATGCTCTGGTGCTAGTCTAGCTCTGACCAAGTAACATTTTTACGTGTGAGCTCTCTCAAAGGCACTGTCAACTCAATGAAGTCTGGTATGAATTTGCCTAAGTAATTGACCATACCAAGAAAACATTGCAGAGCTTGCACATTATCTGCTGCTGGCATTTCAAGAACGTCTGCTTGCTTGGATGGGTCTGGTCTCAAGCCCATACTTGTAAACAAGTGACCTACATATGTCACTTCTGTTAGTCTGAATTTGCACTTCAGAGGATTGAGTTTCAAATTAATTTCACGTGCTGTGTCTAGAACTCTCTTAAGATTTTTGTCATACTCTACCTCACTATTGCCTCTGACCAATATATCATCTATTATTAAGGCACAAGGATAACTTGAAAGAATTTGCTCCATTGCACACTGAAAGACCTCACTTGCAGAATTTATTCCAGATGGCATTCTGAGGAATCTATATCTTCCAAATGGGGTTCTTAGTCAGTAATGAAGAGTTGCGATCAAGCATCACTTGCTAAAATTACTCTTTGCATCTAAGACAGAAAAACAATGGCATTCGGTATCAGAGCTGCAACCTCTTTGAGTATACGCATGGGATGATGCAGTCTCTTCAATGCCTTGTTCAAATCTCTTGGGTCAATACATATTGCGATTTCATCTGAGCTGTTTGTATGAGCTGCTACCATGGATGACACGCATTCAGTAGGTTCTGTAACTAGACAAATTACACCTTGTTGCACCATTTTGTTTACCTGAGCTTTGACCTTATGCTGCATAGCTATCTGAACTGTTCTTGCTGGTCTGACCACTGGATTGATTTCTGGGTCTAATTTCATGGAATACACAACTGGAAGTTTGCCCAATCTGTCATTGAAAATATCGGCATACTCTGAAAAAATAGTATTGGTGAAGCTAGAACTAGGACATGTGCTTATCTGATGAACTTCTTCAGTAAAAGAAAGCAGATTCATTTTCAAACTGTCTCTGAGACCCAATAATGACTGCACAGGTCTTCAAACCACACATAACAATAGATTATAATAGTTCTTGGCCACATAACATGAAAGCACTACTGAGCCTTCAGTTTGAATTTCTTCACCTCCATAAGCTACACGTTTCACACAACTAGTCACATTTAGTTGTTCACCAGCTCTGACCCGTGCAAAAGTATCTGCAGACATAACATTACACTTTGAACCAGTGTCTACTTTGAGCTTGGTGGATTTACCGTTGATCTGGACAGTACAAAACATTTCATTTCTTGCCAATAAATCTACTGCATCAGTCTTTTCACCAATTACTGACACACCATCTACATAGAAAGTGGACTGTTGCAGGTTTACTTGATCAACTTGCTTTTTGGGGTGACCCTTCTTCGTAACTATGTGAGGCTGACTCAGTTTACAAAATCTTTGAAAATGGTTCCATTTCTTACACTTATGACATTGTTGACCAAATGCCACACACTTTTCTCTTCTTGACTTTTGGCTGGCACCACAATTGTGACAGTTGACAATAAAACTTGATTTAGGTTTTGCTGATTCACTTTTATGCTGTACTGAGTAGCGTCTGTTTTGCACTAGATACCCTTGGTTCTGCACTGAACATGCTCCTTTAAATGAAGTGTTCTTGAAATGTGCTAGAAGACTACAGGTTCTAACTGGAAGTCCTGCAGGTGGTGTTGCTGCCATGTCCTTAGGCCTGCTTCTGCCTGTCACATGTTGAATGCTGTCGACATGAGCTCTGGAGCCAACTGAAACCATGCTGTTATCACTAGCAAGCATATTTGTGTGCCTTTCTGTAATTTCATGAATCTGACAGATCTCAATGGCTTTACTCAGTGTTAAATCACTGTCATGAAGCAAAATGTTTCTCACATCAGCATTATTAATGCCACACACAAGTCTGTCCTTTATCAACTCATCCTTTAAATCACGAAACCTACACATTTTAGCTTTGTTTCTAAGGTCAGTAATATAAGCTGCAAAAGTTTCCCCATGCTTTTGATCTCTCATGTAAAACAAATGCCTCTCTGGTGTAACATTAGTCTGGAGGTTACACATTTCTCTGAATTTGCTCTTTAAACACTGGGGGTCTTCCATGGATTCAGCCTGTACAACAACACAAGTTTCTCCTTCACCTTTATGTGCTGCTGGTGCATAGACCAATGAACGCTCCCTTTCAATGGCCTCTGACTCTGCTAGGTTCAGCAAAATGAATACCCTGATATGTGTATATTTATCAGAATAAGCTGCTTGTATAAATATATTGTATTCTTGCTCAAATATTCTCTAATTCTCTACAATATTCTGATCAAATACAAGTGATTGTGGCTTGTGAAATCCATCTGCCACATTGACATACCTCAGTGAAAACCCTTTCAAATATGCATGGACCCACACACTTATACATACACATACAGTATACATGTGCTTGAAATTTATCCCAGTACTTGTAACAAAATAATGAGGCTTTGTATAACTGAATTTCATGAAATATGTTTCCTGGGCATTGTAACACTTTGAAATCTCTTTACTGTAAAACCCACTTGCCTAGAAATTATTGTACTATATGAGCCATTTATCTTGTAAAGGCTTTAATGCTGAAGTCATTTATCATCATTATTTTGCTGTACAAGCCATTGTCTTATAACCTCTTTAATGTCAAAGCCACTTATCAAAATATTTTACTGCCAAAATCATTTATTATCATTTTAAGAAACATTTCTAATGACTACACAGTCCAAATAAACTAAGCAATAGAAGCTGAGAGCAGGAAACACTTTGAAGTAACTGCACTTTGTGAACAAACTGTTTTTGGAGTAATGGCACCTTGCGAATGTATTGCCTCAAAGTAATTGCAATTTGCGAATGTATTGGGCAGGAGAAGCTCAGAGTGAGAAATACCTCAAAATAACTGCACTTTGCAAATAAACAGTACACAGCACACTGAAATTTCCCCAAAATGGCTGCACTTTGCCAAACAACTCTGTATAGTGCAAGAGACACTCTGTAATGGTGGCACTATGTGAACAGACACACCCGGGCACAAGGAACATTTCAAAATGGCTGTACTTGACTGCACTTCATGAAATAGTTGCACTTTGCACACAACTGTCCAGAATAAATGCAGAGCAATAAGCATACACTGTAAGAACTTTTACACACTTTGAGATACTTAGAACAACTCTATAGTTATGCTATTCAAGGTTTCAATCAATACAAAGTAGAAATTTGTGCTAAAACACAGTAATTTGCCAAAACACTTGCAGTTGCCTTTGCTTTATTTATACTCAGTGTCCCCTTTTCTGCCTTTTCTATTATAGCCGTTTTGCTCATTGAATCTCTTAATGTGCCTTTTATGCCCTTGTGTTATATTCATTTTGCTCATTTAATATCTTTTCATGACCATTATAATTTCTTGTGCTCATTTTAACTCTAAACATGCTTGTTTTACAATTTTGAGGTAATTCTGAACCCTTTACATATTTTTGTAATGTTCATTTTATCAAATAACTTGGCTTCAAACATTTTGTCTGATCAATGAGCTCTTTTATATTTCTCATTTGCTTAATAAACATTTCTGTGCTGTTTGTTTGATTAACAATCCCCAGGATTCACGAAGCCTCCGTGTAAGAGTTATAACTCTTACACGGAGGCTGCAGTTAAACTGAGTGATGTCAGCATGCTCTGCATATTCATGAGAGCATGCTGAATCACACCTAAGTCGAACACGGCCGTGTAAGACAGTAGGGGGCGTGTCCGTAGGCTGAGCCCTGCAAGCGGACACGCCCCCAGAAGTTTAAAAGTGCCCAAAGTACACACCCACAACAGAGTCCACGGAAATGTGAATAAACACAACACAACACATGCCCCTACAGACTATTAAACATAAAAGAAATATAAATGTACATGTCATATTTTTTTAAATTGTAAAGATGTTTAACCGTGAGTGCGCGTTATGGCAGGCGTGCTAAGCGCAGCTACAGTTAGCAGTCAGTGGGAAAGCATATAAGAACTACATATGCAAAATAAGCCAGGAAGCAATAGCGAAGTGGTAGAGATGCCGGCTGCAGAGCAGGCATTCATGGTTCGAGCCCCACAACACAAATTTTTTTTTCCCAAAATAAGCAGGAAACAAGTCCCTGACACATATATGTACACATAAAACCAGAATATATGTAAAATGCAATGTAATAGCCTATTTATATTGAATAAATGTGAGCTAAGAAATGAATATAAACTGCCAGATATGCCCATAGCTGAGCTACAGTTCAACAGAGTGAGGTTATGTGCCCGTAGATAAGCATAGGTTTAACTGGTGCAAAATGAGTGCCTGTAGCCGAGCAGTGGTTTACCACGCTAAATATATGTGCCCCTAATTGCGCTAAGCGGCATATGCATGCCAATAGCCAAATCAGTGTTAAACCGGCGTACCCCGTTTGCGAGCTGCGCATCGCGCAAACGAGCTAACCGACGGGCAACGGTGAGCAAGCCGTATCCAAAATGCCTTTACACAGACACACCCCTCAACATGTCTAGACAGTCATGAAAAATAAAAAGCAGTGGCCAGGTCCGAACCCAGGATACTATACACCATAGTCAAGGTACAGAACCACTAAGCCATGACAGCAGTACCTAGAAATGCAATATTAGCTCATATATAGGAATGAATACAAACTACAGCATGACAGTGCAGGTTTACTGAAGTTGATACAATTCCAAACTGGCCAATCACAGATATGTGCAGGAAAACGGACTATATAAGCCCCATAGGCGGAATACACAGCATAAACGATTGTAGAACAGCCCTGCAGTTAGAATGTCAGGTGTAGCTGAGGGTAGTCGCTTTCGTGCGCAGAGGTGGGGTGTTGAGGAGTCCAGGTACATGGCCTGGCTCCTAGTCCACAACCATGAGGCCCAACTCATGCAGGGCCAGGTCCTTTGGGGAGCGTACAAGGCTGAGGCGTGGGACCAGTTGGCTCATGAACTCACCAGTGCCACAGGAATTCCTAGGACAGGTGAGCAGGTCCGTCACCACCATGCGGACCTGAAGAGACGTAAGCAGGACCAACTGAACCGTTGGATCCAGGAGGCCTGGCAATCACCCAACGCCCCACCACTGAGTAAGTATAAATTAATTATGTTTGTAGAAAGTTAAACTACCTGAAATCATGGAGATGTGTATTCCAATATTACTTAATTTATATTACAGCTGCAGGTGTCCATTCTGCGAACCGCAGAGCCTATGCTGATAGGCTGGTGCGGTTGCGCCACCAGGCAGGTCAGTAATCCACTACTAGTAACTGTAAAGATATATAAATGTATGACAGTCAGCATAAGAGTGCAGTGTAGCCAGGAAGGAATTAAATCTGCAACTCACAGAGTGTGAAAGTGTATGCAAGTATTGCCTGATTACAACAGTTCCCAGCCTGTAAGTTGAAACTAATCATGAGACTGTCCAACACATATTTTGAAATAAAACTGCCCTGCCTGTAAGAAAATAGTACACAACCTGCAGCAGCAGGTAAAGTATAGCTGCAGAAGAGGATGAAATCACATGTGTGAAATATATTCCTGTGGAAATACTGAAACATGACAGAAGTGAGAGTGCTGGAAAGAACTGTAATAATTTCTGTTAAAACATGTCAATAAAGCCTAGAAGTACCAGTCTGAATAGTAACATGAAAGCAAGTGAGAGAGTGTGAGAAAGTGTCAGGAATACAGCACTACAGTAGTAATAACCCCTGAATAAACTATACTGCAGTCAGGACATAATTAAATGCATGTGAGACCCAGAACCAAACAGAAACATCTGTTCAAAGTGTTGCTGCATGTGGAATGTGTACACCAAAATCTGGATATGTTGCTCCCAGTCTGAAATATGCAGATAGGATGACTGTCTGATATACCAAACATCCACACCTGTCTACAGTTATAGAAAGCACAGTTAACAGGATGATGTATCTGCACAAACTTTGATATGAATCGTGTATGAACAGCAATAAAATGTAGAGTTATGTTGCAGTAACAGTCCCATCTGCAAGGTTAAGTAGTTAACATATAGGACACTGTAGTTAGAACAGTAGTGTGTATATAACTGTAGCTATTAGAAATGTACAGCATATGTGGTTGTATTCGAAGGTGTTAATAATATGTCTGATTTACCCCTCCCTCTAACCATCTATAATCCATTCCACGGAAAATGGTATGTGCAATCACAATTACCACCCTGGACATCTGTCCTGTTGGGTCATATATATTTGCATGTCTGTTGATGCATCCCCCCGTTCATACATCCACACCTGATGGCCTGTTGCCATCAATCAACCCTGCATGTTGTTGGACTGTGTATTACTGTTCAAATTATGCATGTGCTATGCACGCTGTTCAATGGTGTGAATAACTGGGTGTGTGGTTAATGGGAATACTAATGCATGCTGTTACAACTAACTGTGAATGGTATTTATATGTCACTAACCCAAACTGTCATGACATAATGCAAAACATAGAACGACAGGGAAGGCGGGTTCCGGTGGACCCACCTCTCCCACCTCAGCTGGCGAGTGCACCTGGCACTAGTGCCCAGTCCGGACCCTCCTCTGGTGGCCCTGTGCCACCTGCGGGTGGAAGCGCTGCAGGGGACGGGGCTCGCCCCCCCCTCTGCAAGTGTGGCCGGAGGAGATCCACCACTCACCCTCCGTAGCGTCCGGACTGTGGTGCGTAGGGAGATTCGGGACTCTGTCCTTGAGCCCCTACGCCAGCTCGAGGCACGGGTGGCTCAACTAACGGGCTTGCCCGTTGCCCCGCCTACACAGCCCCCAGCACAGCCCCGTCCTGGGCAGTGAAGGAACAGTGGCAACTGCCTATGGGTGGGGATATCAGTTCCACTGTTGCCATCTGTGGGCTCATGGGCTCTGGACATCCCAACCTCCGTCCCGTCAATTGTGTAACCCCCACACGTGTCATACACCGCCCCTGTATGCGTCTTGTTTGTCTTGTCTGTTAACCTACCCAACCTACCTCCCCAGCTGTACCGACTACCTTCACCTGACATACCACTCTCACCTGAAAAAAAAAAAAAAAAAAGGGCACTCTGTACCCACAAAAAAATTACGCCCCATACATAGCCGCCCATTCCGCACACATGTCTACTGCACATGGGACCCATCAATTCAATTGGCTGTACAACAGGTATTATTGTTGTCCTGACACCTCTCTCAGGGGTGGAAGGTTTCAAATGTCACACCAAATTACATACATATGCACAGCTGTTGCTGCTGATGAAATGGGCAGCTATGGGCCTTACCTACATCCCTCCTGCACATCCCAAGCTTGTTTCCCTACTGTCTTACCCTCTTTGTGACCCCTTTTCACCACTTTCCTGTCTCCCGTTTTCTTTTCTTTCAAAGAAAATAAGCGGTGTGCTAAGAGTAAGCACGTTTAAGCGGTTGTAAGCGGGTGCGCTTGTGTCTTGTGAGCTAACCGCCAGTGCGCATGCGTGAGCTCCGCGCAAACCAGCGCTAACCCGGTTACAACTGCTTAAAAGTGCCTTAGGCACTTTGATTGACAGGTCCTGTACTCAGTTCCAAAGAAAAATAAAATCCCACTGTGAGTCCCGAACCCAGGCAACTATAGTCTGCATGACTTACCACTAAGCCATGACTCTGATATAAAAACACTGTGCTAAAGTAAACATATCATTTAACAGTAGGAATGAATGTAAAGGGAATATAGATGAGTAGTACACAAAGCATGACATTTAGAATCACAAACAAAACTGGTGGATTTCCATAATAGTAGTGTGTGAACAGAAACAGCCATGCTAGTTGGAAGCTAGTAGGTAATAATGTCACCATAGCACCTTGCAAGACATACACATACTCATAGCAGGATAATCACTGCCCATACCCCACAACCTCCTACAGGAACACATCCGGACCAAGTAATAGAATATGTGGAGCAAAGGCCCAAAACCAGGGACACATTACAAATAAAGGTACAACAAATGCAGACAGTTCAGAAAGTAACAGGGTCTACACCTTGTGGGATGTTTGGAAGGGTATGCAGTCTGGAACTTGAATGTTCGTCACCATATTCTGACTTGAGCCCAGACTGACTTGCCAGATAAAGGTGTGCATGAGATAATGACTAAATTATGAGGCAGAAATGTGGACAGCCTGCAAATATCTGTACACATGACGGGTCCAACACCACCATATTCGAATAGTTAAGAACCCAGACATAGCAACAGTGAATGTCTTACAGGGATGCCCCACAGACCCCATGTGAAATGTACAAACAGTAGGCAGAAAGGTGTAACCCATGCAATGGTAACTATGGAGTCCGAAAGTATTCACCACTCGCATGGCAGAAAAAGTGTAGTAATACATATGCTCATGCTAACCCACAGTCACAACTGCAGCATACCAGACATGTTAATGGGTGTACCCCACTGATATGTACCATTCCATGAGGCACATAACTGATGAACCTGAAAGCCTCTAGGGCCTGCTCAGCAGCATACTCACATACCCTAATAGATGTCAAGGCCCACACCATGGACAGACCACACTGCATGCAGTAACACCCTAGCAGATATAGCAAGCATTCCAGGGTGTGAATGTACATGGAAAATAGGAAAGCTACAGCAGCACACTACAGTCAAGACACCTAGCAGGCACACCAGTACTGACAGTAAAGGGCAACTGTTGAAGCCTTAGCAACAGAGTGAAAGCAAAGGTGAAAGGAAAGCACATACACACACACACACACACACACACATTAACAATAGTAGTAGTTGTAGTTGGTAGTGTACATACACAGTCAGTACAGGAAACTGGAGAAATGAATGGAGGAATGTTAATCCACAACCCACCGAGAAAATTAGAGATACCAACCTTTACACTCACAGAATGTTGTCCACAGCATAACAGCATGGTCCCTGCCCTTAACATCTGAAAGGGCTATGCCTATTTCACACACCCTTTTATAGCACAGTTCTGAAATCACAGTGAGAACTGCAATCAGTACACAACAGGCTGCATGCAATTAGCAAATGCTGGCTAACAATTGGTGCAGAGGCCATCACATGGGCATATGCAGATACCTACAAAAGTATGCTGTACTCCATGTCCATGCATGCAATACTTTCATTGCACCCTGAGAGAGAAAGAGAGACAGAGAGACAGAGAGAGAGAGAGAGAGAGAGAGAGAGAGATAGAGATATAGAGATAGAGAGGACAACACTGCAACTCAGCAGATGGAAAGGAATCCCTCAGCAACAGCTACCTAGAAGCTGACAACTGTGAAGTGGAGCAGCAGGAAAGAGAGCCAGACAGTAGCAGAAGCAGCTGGGACAAACACAGGTACTGTAAAGTAATACTATAAAGGTGTACATACTGTGAACCCTCCATATGTGCCATTGCTCTGTATCCATATGTATATGAAGATGTGTAAAGGGCAGGAGATATACAGCACCTATCAGTGAAGGCTGTACATACATTTGTATGTGTGAGCATCTATGTGCACATATAAATGTTGTTTGATTGTAGGTTATACTGCCATGTACAAATTAGGTTACACAGCTATGTATGTTTAGCAGTATGTTAGTGTGTGTATACAGTAAGGTAGACAAATGTGCTGATATACCTGTCTAACATATGGCTATGTATGTATGTCAACATATGTATGTGTATATATATATATATATATATATATATATATATATACATATGATATGCATATATGTATACATACATAGAGAGAGAGAGATGTAGGACTACATAGACAGATGTCGATAGAATATTGTAGCAACATATCTATGTAATGCACACATGCAGAGATAGATATATGTAGATACATATACATAGACAGACTGATCTGACCACCTAGAGGTATGATTGTATATGATGACCTGCAACACAGCCTGTCCCCCCCCCCGTCGGCCACACCCCCTCTGCACCCCCTCCACACCTACAGCAGAATATGTACATCAATATATATATATGTGCAAATGTATACAGACATATTTACACACACATATATATATATATATATATATATATATATATATATACATATAGACATATCTTAATACATATATATATATATCTATAGAGAGAGAGAGAGAGAGAGATGTATATAGAGTCTGAGTGAGGCACATGTGTACAGATGTATTGCAACAGGTGCCTGGTGACAAAGGCACGGAGTGAACACCAGTGTCAAATCCGGAGTAACATACCACATTCCAGATCACCTACACCAGTAACCACCATATATGTGAGTGTCCGCCCACCACTGCATGTGTCAGGGGTGGGCAGGGTGAGACATGTGTACAATAGTGGCCCCAATGATAGTCACAGTGGCACACCATCCCTGGAATAGCTGCACATGGTATGTGTCCGCAGACATGGTGAGTCAGGCATGGACATGTAGGTCGGTGTACCCCCCACAGCACATAATGGATGCCATGGTATGGACCTCACATGACAGCAACAGATATGGAGAAGGACACAGTGACATGTACAACACTGTGACAATGCACCCAAACACAGTACCAATGCACAGTGACTGACAACACCACAGAGTACACATATGCTACCCACGTAGAGGTTACCACCCCCCAGATGCACATATGGAGGTCACACCCATGACAGATGTCCAACAACCATTGTAACACCACCCACCATCCACAACCTAAATGTCTGCTGTGTGTCGTCTGTGCCACTGCAATAGTGTGCACATGTGTAGGTACGGGTTCCAACTCACAGATAGGATACACCCTGCAACAAACCACACAGTGTTAAGAAGCGAGACTCCCCATGTGTACATGTCACACATACCCTGCTGAATGTTAGTCAGATAGGTAATATGCCATATGAGTCACCCTGTGTGACTGTGTGACGGCAGCAGGTACCATCACACCACATGTGTCACAATGGTCAGGTTAGCAGAACAGTACGCTGCTGTAGACACAGGGGCATTAGCATATTGTATAGTATTGTATTACAATGTCATGTATTGTGTTGTATTGTATTGGTATGGTGAGGTGCCCCCTTCATGGAGTGGAACCACTGGTGCTGTGCGCCAGTGTACGGGTACATACCCTGTAGTCAAGGTAGTGTAACATAGCACTTCTATATGTGTGTTTAGCTCCTGTCAGAGGTTATGTAGCATGCAACTGGGGATACCAGCAGGTCCCATCCATGTCGTGTATTCTGCTGACCTGCGGGTGTCTCTCACCTGGACATCTGTGATGACTTGTAGGTTAGGGTCAGCTGGGATAACTATGCCTTATTACAGGGGAGAGCGCGGGGTGACACCTGCACTGAACCTGTCCGCCACAATGTTGTCTAGCTGTGGTGTCAGTGAAATATGTGTTGTGTGCTACCTATGGGCATAGAGGATGGCTCCTGACCAGGTCGCTAACATAACTCAGGTAGGCCTCCTGGTCATCTGTAGTGTCACGCTTGGCGTCTCACTCAACATTGCCCATGTAGTCAGTATGATGGGAAATAGATCCTTACCAGTGCTGCTCAGACATGCCCTCCCTTCAGTGACTGATGCTCTGTCTTGCAGTAGCTTACATCGTCTGTAATACAATCTGTCTATGGCTGGGGTCCACCAGACAGGATGCTGTCCCTTTGTGGATAGTGTCTTGGCCATATATGTGAATGCATGAGCCATGCATTCTTGGAGATGTCTGTAGAAAGCAATTGTGTAGGGGTCAGCATTGTGGGTTGTCTCTGCCACTGGCCCAGTGGGCTGTAAGGATACCATATCACTGTTACAAAGTGTAATGTCTGTATCTGTAATGTTGTGCACTGTAGCCATCTGTGCTGGTTGTGGAGGTGGGATATGTATATCCAGGGCAAGCAGGGTGTGGTCAGCCCACAGTACTCACCGATGTACGCCATACAGTACCTAGATACAAACCCCAGAGTGAGGAGGTGCTCCTGACCTGGATTGGTGTTCTGACTGCTGGTGTTTGGTAGTATGTCGTACGGAGCCTGGCAGGTACTGTTGCACAGTTGCTGGCCGAGCACTGATACCTGGCCATCTACATGTGTATCCACCAATAGACAGACAGATGCTACATATGTGAGATATGTGGTATCATAACAGTCAAGTAGCATGTGTAGTATGTGTGCCAATGTCAGCTGACATATATTGCTGATACCAGGTTATCTTCTTTCTCAGGTACATGGCCCACCCAAGGCATCCCACCTACTCCGTGGCTGAGGATGAGGAGATACACCAGAGCCTGGTGTGGGACTATGCAGCACTCTTTTCCCGCACCAGCCAGAATCAGCAGGTGAGGGCTGCACTGTGGCAGGACCTTGTCCGTCGGGTAAATGATATAGGCATGCATAATAGGACATATGAGCAGGTACGACATCACTGCAGTGATTTGATTAGACATGTCTGTCAGCGTGCGTCAGATATCCACAGGCAACAGGTCGCCACAGGGGGTGGGGTGGCTACACATCCCCCACTCACCAGACTGGAGGGACTACTCCTGAGTGTAGTGGCTCCAGTCCACCTGCAACAACAGCAGCACACATGCATCATGATGGAGGCTGGAGCCACACAGCAGCAGGACAGTGAGCGATGCAGGTAATATGTCATATGTGTAGTTGACTGTTGTGTATACTGGTAGTTAATGCATGTGTGTGGTGTGCATACCTCTCAACTGTACAGATTTTTGCAGAATGCCCAGATTTTTGCCTCATATTTTTGGTCCGTTTTCATAAAATTGTGGTTTTCTGGCAAATTAGAGGCAAATCATTAAAGATTGAAGTTAGAAAATAATTACAGACAATTGAGTTTCAGACTTCATACCCTACCGAAAATTCATGCTAATGCAAACTCTGTTATTCTATCAACTTTCCAAGTTCGTAAGAGCAATATTTAAAAATTGTCCCTATATTTGGGCCTTTATCCCACTTTTATTTATGCCTTTGTCCAGATTTCTTGCTCTAAGAGGTTGAGAGGTATGGTGGTGTGTCCTTGATTCGTAGCTGCCACCATAGTATTTAATGTGCAAGCGTGATATCCTCAATATTAGCTGCAGACCTGTGAAAGGCGACTGTTGTACTCCTGACCTGTATCATACTCAGTAACATTGGCACAGTTGTGCCCACTAACATTAGTTTCCTCATGTCTGCAGGACCCTCTGGTATCACTGCATTGCAGCCTATCCATGCTGGTGAGTGTCTATTTACAATACCTGTAAAAGTGTTGATAGTAATAGTACTATTTGGCACACTTAGTAGTGCTCTTTGTATGCATGTAGGTGTGTCTGTGTCTGTGTGTCGATATCACGCATACTGAGTACTGTACAATTGTGTGAAACTGTGTGCATGTGTGCACCTGTGCATGTGTGCACCTGTGCATGTGTGCATGTGTGCACCTGTGCATGTGTGCATGTGTGCATGTGTACATGTGTGCATGTGTGCACCTGTGCATGTGTGCACCTGTGCATGTGTGCATGTGTGCATGTGTGCATGTGTGCACCTGTGCATGTGTGCACCTGTGCATGTGTGCACCTGTGCATGTGTGCATGTGTGCATGTGTGCATGTGTGCACCTGTGCATGTGTGCATGTGTGCATGTGTGCACCTGTGCATGTGTGCGTGTGCATGTGTGCATGTGTGCATGTGTGCACCTGTGCATGTGTGCACGTGTGCATGTGTGCATGTGTGCACCTGTGCATGTGTGCATGTGTGCATGTGTGCATGTGTGCACCTGTGCATGTGTGCACCTGTGCATGTGTGCATGTGTGCACGTGTGCATGTGTGCATCGCTGGTAATGTGTAGACATTGTAAACTGTGTTTCCTGTTTCCTTCCCACAGGTTCTGTTGCTGCTCTGGTGTCATCTAGCAGGGAACCTGAGTCAGGTGCCGTGGGTACTGATAATGATGACATTGGTGTAATGGCACAGGAAGGTATGCCAGGGTCCGCCATTGGTCAGCCAATTGACAGTACACAGCTGTCGACCCCATCAATGCGCACAGTTATCCTGCCAATACACCCCTTGTCACCACTGTCCCTAGGTGATGGACAGCATGCAGTGGGCATTGACCAGGGTAACGTGGTATCTGCGGCACATGCTTCCCCACACAGCAGCCATGGGCATGGCCCAGAGATGGTACCACACAGACAGATGTCCAGGGGTTCTTGTGGGAGCATCCATGGGCGTACTGCCCCTGGCAGACGTGCCCACAGAGGTCTTACAACCTCAGCTATGTTTCGGACTGTCATGCAGGCACAGTCACATATGGAACGGTACACCAGACAGGGTCTGAGGGAGCTGGCAGCATGTCGCACAGCCATGACCGACAGTATGCGTGACATTGCGGCCGCCATCCGTGATTTCACCGATGTCGTAGACAGACGTTGTGGGGACATATTACACCGGATCCACAACTACATGTCCATGAGCCAGGGTGATGGTGGGCGGTTGAGGCGTCGACGTGGCTGTATGCCAGCAACAGCAGCAGCTGGCAGTCGGCGCGGACGACAACAGGGCCGCGGCCACCCCCGTAGTGCCAGCAGCAGCCCCAGCAATGCTGGGTCTGTGCTGTCATCAGACCGCCCCAGGAGACCACGTGCACGTGGCTCTGGCCAGGCCCGACAGGGATCTGTGTCCAGTCAATGAACACCTGCTTCTGATGACAGTACCCAGTCTGGGTTGGTACCGGATACGGTCCGTAGCACCCTGCAAGGCACAGGTACCGTGTCCGTGGCCAGAGACACTGATCTGTATGACCTGGCAGGTACAGTCTGTGGCTGTCCACAAACACCAGTATATGGCAGCCATGAGGTGGAACTGTGTGCATCCATACACACATACAAAATAACAACACCTAGGGCTACTGCATACACGCACACACTGCATCAACATTGCCCCACCTTCTACTGCTGTCCCTCACCAACACACATACACATACATGTCAATTGGTGGTATGGGTGGCTGACCCAGGCATACCAAGTTCACACCCTGTGCATATGATGAAACTGTGCCACCTCCTGCATTCTGTAACAACTGTGCAGGTACAGGTTAACATGTTGCTGATGCACAGGGTGACCACACAGATGTGTAGTAATAGTATCATGTTGTTAACAGTACTGTGTGCTGAATTAATTGTGGGTATATCACAGCATGCCTGATGCAGTATTTGTGTGATTGTCATGTCCTGTTGTCTACACCCATGGTAAGTACCATAGTGTATCATCTGCACATGTTGGCATACAGGTGGTAATGATGTCAACAGCAGGCTACATACATAGGTAGCACAGGGGATGGGTAATGAATGTAGTAATACACAATGATGGACATGTAAATTGCAAGTGGCATGTTGCCCACACTAGACTCTGCAATGCAGATGTATGAGGATGTTGATATGTGTGCAGAACTACACAACTGGTACAGGACACACAGGAGCACACTAGCACTGCATGCACACATCTCATACCATGCTAGACAGCACCAACACACATAACCAACTGTCACAAGAGGGAGAGTCCCCATATATGTCAGGGATACTGTGGTGGCAGGCCAGGGAGCATACATCCTACTAAGTATGGCACCACTGAGAGAAGGCTCGGTGTCTGTTATTTGACATGTGTATTACTGCAGGTATGGGCACATGGGTTTCTATCCAGTTATTGTACATCCTGACAGTACATGCATGTTCCATACACTTGTGTGCACTGAGACTGGACCCTAGCCATCTGACCAGTGTATTTCCATGTACATGTGCATAGCGCCTGCATATTTGCAGTGTTACCTTATGGAACTGGTACAGCTTGTTTGTTGTACAATGGACTACATGGAGCCCTGTTCACTGTACCTTTGTTTGCATGCATGTTTGCTTGCAATTACCCTGGAATACCGATCACACCTGCAATGCATAGTTATAGAGCTTCTGTGGACTCCTAGTGCCATCTGCATAGCCTACTATATGTATGGCCATGTTCCACTTGACAGGTTGCCACTGTTTGACCTGTTCACATGTACATTGCCTGTGACAGTGCATATGACCTGCCTGGCATGTGTCCACGTGAGCAGTCATATATGCTACTGCTAAGTAGTCACAGGCACTACACCTTCACACATTCATCTCCTGTTGAACTACCTGCTTTGCTAGGGACAGCCTGCACCTGTCACCCCTGGCCTATCAGATATTGGCAAAGCCTCTTGCTACCCCCATAGTGCCTATGTTAGGCAGGGCTCACATGACAAACCCACCTTCATAGGTATCACAAGGGATAAGACACTAAGAGCAATGCTACCCAACGCCAGATGTCTAAACCTCCAGATGCATGCACCCAAAACACTCCTTGGCATGGGAAACATCGATATCTGTGCAGTAACAGATGCCTGGTTCAGGGCTACTGAGAGCACACCAGCACTACTGGGTGTAACCCGGTTGATTTCTTTGCTACAGTCACCAAGGCCATTGCCGAGCGGAAGGTGGTTCAGACAGCCTACCTGAACCTTGCAAGCGCCGCAACAATACCCCACTTGGGCATTCTAGGAAGCTCACCAGCTGAAATATAAGCCCCTATGTCACTAGATGGATTGCACAGTGGCTCAAGAACAGAACCCACATGGTTAGCATTGCTGGAGCCATGCCAGACCCCATAACAGTTACAGGTTGTGTCCCAGAAGGCTCAGTCCTGGGACCCTCTTGTTTGGTACATATTTATTGGAGGTACAGGCCAACACGGATGAACTGTGGCTGTCCAAATATGCAGATGACTGCAAACTGGACACCATAATCGACTCCCCAGCTGACACAAGCATCTTCCAAAGGGGCATCATAGCAACAGACAACTTGTGCCAGAGCCATGGCCGTCTGCTGAACAGTGTGTAGAAGGGGAATGTGCATCCTGTAGTCTGTTCACCTAGTTGCCAAAAGGGACATTGTCCTCACACACACTAACCCCCCTCAGCCAAAAACACACACTTGCCAATTGCAGGATTCAAACCCCTATCTGACTGTTATGACACGTGAGACAGGCGCATTAGCAGAGCACGCTATTTGCATTACTGGGGTTTTCTTCCCCTGCTATACTTATAGAGTGCTGACATCATCAGTGTTTAGAAAAGGGAATGGGCATCCTGTAGTGTCTTATCCTATTTGCCAAAAGGGACACTTCCCTCACACACTAACCCCTCTTAGACAAACACACACACTTACCATTCACAGGAATCAAACCCCTACTTAGCTATGTTATGACACTTGAGACGGACACATTAGCAGAGCGCGCTATTCGCATTACTGGGAGGTTTCCTTTCTCCTGCTCTACTTATAGGGTGCTGACATCATCGGTGTTTAGAAAAGGGGATGGGCATCCTGTAGTCTGTTCACCTAGTTTCCAAAAGGGACATTTCCTCACACACTAACCCCCTCAGACAAACACACACACTTGCCATTCACAGGAATCAAACCCCTACCTAGCTATGTTATGACACTTGAGACGGACGCATTAGCAGAGCGCGCAATTCGCATTACTGGGAGGTTTTCTTTCTCCAGCTCTACTTATAGGGTGCTGACATCATCGGTGTTTAGAAAAGGGGATGGGCATCCTGTAGTCTGTTCACCTAGTTTCCAAAGGGACATTTCCTCACACACTAACCCCCCTCAGACAAACACACACACTTGCCATTCACAGGAATCAAACCCCTACCTAGCTATGTTATGACACTTGAGACGGACGCATTAGCAGAGCGCGCTATTCGCATTACTGGGAGGTTTCCTTTCTCCTGCTCTACTTATAGGGTGCTGACATCATCGGTGTTTAGAAAAGGGGATGGGCATCCTGTAGTCTGTTTACCTAGTTTCCAAAAGGGACATTTCCCTCACACGCTAACCCCCCCTCAGACAAACACACACACTTGCCATTCACAGGAATCAAACCCCTACCTAGCTATGTTATGACACTTGAGACGGACGCATTAGCAGAGCGCGCTATTCGCATTACTGGGAAGTTTCCTTTCTCCTGCTCTACTTATAGGGTGCTGACATCATCGGTGTTTAGAAAGGGAAAGTGCATCCTGTAGTGTCTTTTCCTATTTGCCAAAAGGGACATTTCCCTCACACAGGCTTACACACACACCAACCTCACACACACACACGCACACACACACACACTGAGCACTTGCAGGATTTGAACCCCTACCTAACTATGTAATGACACTTGAGATGGACGCATTAGCAGAGCGCGCTATTCGGATTACTGGGAAGTTTCATTTCTCCTGTTGTACTTATAGGGTGCTGACATCATCTGTGTTTGGAAAGGGGAATGTGCATCCTGTGGGGAGGCAAACACCAAGCACACTATGGCTAAGCTGTCATTCCCTAGGGCAAACAGCCTAGTGTTGACCTCTACACCATTATGTTTAATTGTCAAATGCACATTATTTGTTGCTGATAGACTGTTTGCATATCTTTATTGCCATAGCATTCCCTGTTGGTATGAACAACCTCTGCATCTGTGGAAACTGTTTGCATATGGGAGGGATCCACTATATCACGTATGTCTCTGTAGTCATTTAACTGTGTGCACTGGGCAGACTGCTGTAATGTGGTTGGTTCCTGGCATAACACATAACAATACCAGATATGTGTGTCCCACTGCTAAACCAAGATTTGGACTAAGTGTGTGAGCATGCCCAGTTCAGCCTTCCCATGGCATGTTGTCAAAGTGTGTGAGCATGCCCAGTGTGGTTATTCCATATGTTGGACTCTGCAGACCACCACATTTGTGGATGTGTGTGATCTTCACAAACTAAGTGTGTGAGCATGCCCAGTTCAGCCTTCCCATGGCATGTTGTCAAAGTGTGTGAGCATGCCCAGTGTGAGCATTCCATATGTTGGACTCTGCAGCCCACCACATTTGTGGATGTGTGTGAACTTAACAAACTATCACCCGTTCATGGTTGTGGGTTGTGTGTCATGTTGTGTAGTTACTGTACAACTGCTTTGTGTGTGAACACAACAGGATTATACTGTGCCTGCAGTGTTTGCATGGGATACTTTGCATACAGTTGTCAACATCCTTTCACACTGACCTAACACTGTAGTACTGTATAGTGTACTGGCAGTACTTTGACTGTGGTGGACAGTAACCTGGGCTTTACTGATATCACTGCTTTACATTTCGATAGTGGGCACAACAGCCTGGTTGGGGCCAGTTGTGTACATCTGACCATGTTGCATTCTGTTCAGATATGAACTACTTACACCAGGCTTGTCCAACATTGTTAGTATATTCCACAACATAGGTGTACAATTGCAAACACTAGCGATGTGCCCTAGTCCATGTCTAATGCAAGTTGGAGAGTGTGATTGTCCTTCAACACACATTGTAAGGGGAGTTTGCCATGACATATGTCATGGTTAGTATACTGTGCCTCTGTCTACCTGTGACATGACAGTGATACCCAGGATAAACCTACCATCTCCCGTCCACCCATCAGGATTCCTATTGAGGAAGATTGATAAGTGACTCTATGGGTAGCCTGTGCTGAGGGTTCACTCATGGGTGGGAGTGGCTTCTGTGTTATGGATCACACAGTACAGTTTGTCCTATGTAAGTCAGTGCTGGGGTTCAGGTCTGTCATGTGCATAGCTCACTGCCATTCAGATTGTACTATGTGCAGCATGTTTATTGATGCCAGCAACACAGGCAACACATGGCATCTGTGTAGGCTGATTGATACTCCTGATGAGGTACTGTTGGGGACTTTACAGTTGATGGAGGTGTCTGCTGAGGTACATCCCACAGGGGCTATTGTAGTTGATTGTACCACTGATGCAGGAGGACTGCAGAGCCACAATGACCTCCCCTTATGTAGATCTGACAGCCTTCATGATTAGGTGGGTATATGGTATGTTTCTGTAAACACTACAGCACATGTTTGTCCAATGCAGGATATCTATCACCCTGTGTCCCCAGGTCTCTCATTACATGTTAACTACATAATGGGTTACCACCTATGTGGTGATTGGTGGGCACTTACTGTATATCCACGGGGTTGACTATACACGTTTCTGCACTTAGCTTGCTGACATAGCTATGGCACCAGTTGTCTGTTTCTATGTGGCCCTTTTGTGGGATGCATGTGTCAGCTGGTGGATCATATGTGGTGAGCGGTTTGTAGTCCTCTGCAAACATGTTAGGACACAGTCCTTCCATGTTTGCCTGTACCTATGGGACATATATACCAGACGAGGAGATACCAGGACAAAGCCTTGTGGGATGCCAGTTATATCTGGTTTGTAGTCTGACATGGCTGAAGCATGTCTGACCATGTCTGTTCTGTCCTTGGTCTGGTTTGCAACCCTCTACTGACATGTGGGTTTATATTTACGCTGGTGAGCCTATCTATACTGAACATGTAGGGTATTGTATAGAAGCCTTTGCAAGGTCCAGATACACTGTGTGGAGCACATTGCCCTCATCAATGACCTTAATGACTGTTTCAATTGAGTCCAACATGGTTAGGGGCAGGATCTGCACTTGAGGAGGCCACACTGGGTTGGGTCCGGTGTCAGTAGGTCCCCAACATCCATATGTCTGTCGTACATGCTGCTCCTTTCCATAGCTGTGCAATCTGGGCTTCTCAGGATTCTGGGGTAGTACTGTTCAGTATACATTCAGGCAACACCTTTGTTGAGAAGGACCACTGTTGTTGTACACTGCTCTTTGGGTACATATTCTGTGGTACGGCTGACATTGAGCAGTAGTGTGGTTTGGCATTCCATTCATCTTAGACTCCATGTTGCACTAAGCCCAGGTCACCATCTCATACCATTGCTGCTGTGTGTTTTGCTTTGGAGATGTTGTCTGTTACCTCAGCATCTGCTATGTCAGGGGGCCAGCAGTCTGCTGGGATAGATATTCTGCATTCGTGGGGGTGGGGGGGTTTGCACTGCACCTGTCGGGATGTATGTTGGCAATATGTGTGTGTGTTTGTGGTATTTGTGTGATTCAGGGCATATCTGTGAATTCACAACATGGCTCCTACCATCAGTTGTGTAAGCCTTGGGATTATCCTTCGTGTCCTGGACAATTTGTATCTACATAGGTTCATAGGTTCATACTAGGCTATCCACCCTGGGCATTTGTTAGCCTAGCCAGAGTGTGTGTGGCTTTTGAGACCCCTTGCTATGTGGATATTATGGCCATGTATTATTTGCTTAGCTGTGCCTCTGTCTGGACATGACACAGTGAAGACCCCCACTGTAACTCTACAATCATCCATCCACTTGGCAAGATTCCTGTTGAACAGTGTCAGTGAGGAGCTCTGCCTAACATGGGGTAGGATTCTGGTCCAGGGTGTGTGGAGCCTCTGGATTATGTATCTGTCCCACCGGCACATCCTATTTCATTATTTGTTGAGGTTGACATCTCTCACTCTCGCAGCTCCAATGGATATGTGTTGTCTGGGGTGGAGCATGTCCATTACTCCTGTGTTGGGCATGGCCTCCTACAACAGGCATGCAATGCCTCTGTGTGGGCAGTCTGTGACTGGAGTCAGCTGGGGTGTCTACAGCCAGGCAGCATATGACATATATGTGTGACACTTTATCCTCTTGGTGAGGTACCTTTGCGGTCTTTATAACTGCTGCAGGTGTCAGGTAAGGTAGATCCCATATGAGGCATTGTACTGGATTATGGGTGTGATTGGGATAAAGTATAGGGGCACAGTGACCTCTGTTGCCATAGATGTGACTCCTTTCCTGATACAGTGTCACATGTAGACAGTCTTCCTAGCCACATTGGCAATGTGGGTGTCACATAACAGGTTACTGTTCACTTGTGTCCCTTGGTCCCTGGTTACTCCTTCCATACATAATGGTTTACCACCTATGTGGTATTTCGTGGTACCTTGTTTGGTATTTGGTGGGACATTCATACTGTCCAGTGTCTTCAGGACGGTTGGGGGGGGGGGTTATTGTGTGTGAGAGTGCGGTCTGTAGCATGCTACAGACTGCACAGCAGTCTTGCCTACAGTTAGTTGCACATGGGTGAACTCCACTGCCTTGTGCATTGTCAGTTACCTGGACGTATGGGTGTCTGTGCTGCCTATGGTTACTCACCTTCTTTTATGTAGTGTTCCAGGTTTTGGGGCCATGACACATGGTACGTGGTATAACCTGGTAGTGCTGGTGTGCTGTCAGGAGCCTTGCAGCAGGTTTCTGTCACTGCACAGACATCGATGCTCTCTATTCTGGGGATGGCCTCGGGAGCATGCATATTGGGGTGTACACATCTGGCATTGGTCAGCATTTCCCTTATGTTTCTTCCCACTTATGTTTTCTCGGGTGGTGGGTCAGTCTTTTCAGCCTTGCCTACACAAGGCTGTATGGAGGTGGCCAAGGCCTTATCCACTATTCAGACGCCCAGGGGTAACAGGTGCAGGCCATCCCAAGGGCAGCTGCATGGCTTGTCAAGCATGACATCCCAAGCAGACAGACATTGGATCCCTTGGAATGACACCAGTAAGTGTGCTACTTGCTATGACTGATCATTCCGTGTTTCTACTGTGGCATTATTCTTGGTAAGGGTAGGTTGCTGCAAACGGTGAGTGTCATACCAGCCTGGACTACATAATTGGATAGCTCATCTGTGTCTCTTTACATGTAGTCTAGGGCAGTACATCTCGGGTCATTCACACCAGCATGGACTATGACTGCATCATATTTCTATTTGCTTTGGAGTGACCTACATATTTCTGTTATGTGGCATATTGTGGCGGCCTACAGGCAGCTTACTGTACCCTTTCCTTTGTTCAGTCTGCTGTGCGGGACAGCAGTGTGTCTGGCTATGGAGTCACCTATTACAACTGTATCGGGCATGTTGTTTCTCCTTCTGGCCTGTGACTGTTTGGCACACCAGCTTTGTGTGCTATGTGTTGCATGTGCTATGTTTGGAGGCTGTTTGATTGGGTGTCTGCTTTAGTGGCCTCTGTTGGTGTGCTGTGTGTGTGATTTCTGCCTCCGGAAATGTATTTCTGTGTTTATGTGTTTGGTTTGCAGTTGTGATAGGTCTATGTGGGTATGTGTTTGTGGTGTGTGTGGTTACCTTCTCCTACTGACTTGTTTTGGGTGTACTGAGTTGGGGAGCTCTGTCCGGTTTGGATGGATGGTTGCATCTCTCACATATATTTGTATTTCTTGGGTGGAGTTGGTGGTTGTCTGTGTACTTGGGGCAGGTGTAACATTGCCTCAGGATTCACAGATTCCACTTGTTGTGCCTGGCCTTACTGGATTGCATGTGTGGACAGATTATATTGCCATACTACTGATCAGTAATTACGTCATTGTTCATGCTTGCTCTATCATAGTAGTAGCTTCCTCATTCTCTTGCATGTTTTGGTTATGGCTGGTGTCCACCATGCCAGATTTAGGCACTGTGTCTTGTTTTAATTTGGGACTGCATAATCCAAGTATTCCTGGCAGTGTTCATGGAATGGCTGTCTTACAGGTTCTGAGGCGTGGCCCATATTTTGCACCTGCACGGGACCTTTCATGGATTCCACATCAGTTTGGAGGTGTGCAAATAATGCTTAGCACATGTTTTCCACTGTGATTTCCCGGACAGGGACTGTGGTCAGGATTTGTATATCCAGTGTGATTACTATATGGTCTGGTTTTACCCGTGAGCAATACACTTCTCATCTTGACATCCCGTACCCATGTTGCTGATTATCACATCCAGTATGCTTGCCCCTCTTGTGGGTGTGGTACGTTGTTCCTGGGCCTTTTGGTTTGTGGATTCAATGACCTTTTGTCCTACACTGTTTCAGCTGGTATAATGCTCCCAGTCTATGTGTCTGGGTATTTGCAGTCGCCCAATATAATGTGGTTTGGAGGACTTGATATATTCATGTATTCCAGCATGGGCCCGATGCAGTTCCTGGTGTTGGGCCAGTACTCTGTAGCAGGCTATACACCGGGGGGCAGTTTTAGCCACTGTTACTTGAGCATGGCTAGTCCATGCTGCTTTTTGTGGTGGTACCAACATGGGGGTGTGATTATCCTTGACAATTCTTGCTGGTCACCCTCCTTTTGTAGCTTGTTCCAAGTGTTGAGGATGTACAGCACAGTATGAGGTGTAACCTGGTAGTGTTAGGGTGCTGTTGTGAGCCTTGCCTCAGATTTCTGTTACAGCACAGTTATCAACATTCTCCATACTGGGTGGGCTTAGACTGCATGCATCTTGCTGTTTGAACTTATCCCTTATTTTATTCTTATCCCTTCTGGTACCTATGGAGATAGGTTTGTGTTTTGAGCCTTACCTATTCAGGGCACACTGTGCGTGACAACAGCCTTTGCCAGTATCCATACGGCCTGCACTGATAGGTGCATGCCAGTCCTAGCAGGTGGTGCATCATGTCATGCTCAGCATGTCATCCCAGACTGGCACACAGTGGGTCCCCTTTGCCTAACTGCATTACTTCAGCAATTGTTGCACTTCATCATCTCGTTGTCCTGTTGTGGCATGCTGCTTGTTGAGGGTAGGATATTAGTCGGGGTCCTCAGGTGTGCATATGGTACTTGGTGTTGCATTACTTAACACATAGCATTCATGCCTCAGGTGGTGCTGCAGGGCTGCCTCTGTCGGATGCACATATTACACTTCCCTGTACATGTTTATGAGCAGGTTGTGTCACATTAGGCATCCCTGTTACTATATGAGTGAGTCAGAGAGGGGTATCATTCCCAAGGTTCCTACTGAGCCAATGTATGTGCTATGCGTTGCCTCTTTGCCAAGGCCAGGGCATACTGGGCACGCCTCCTTCTGCCTACTAGGGCAGGCTCAGGTTGTTCCTCCTCCGAGTCACGCTGTGCCTGTGGTGGCCTTGGCGATGGTGGGGGGCTGTTTGGCCCAGCCCTATGCTGATCCTGCTGCAGCTGTTTTCGCAAGATCATATTATGTAGCATAGCACATACCATGACAATTTGGGTACATGTAGTTGGTGTGTACTGCAAGGCTCCACCAGATGTGTCCAGACACGGGAACCGTGACTTGAGCAGCCCAAACACACGCTCTATTACATTACGTGTTTGTGCGTGTGCCTCATTATGGCATTCCTGTTCAGGTGTGTGTGCGTTTCTGATGGGTGTCATCAGCCACGGCTCCAGTGCATATCCTGCATCCCCCACTAGGTGTCCGTGTGGGATGTCCCCATTGGCAAATGTCTGGTACAGCTGCGTCAAATGCCAGATGTGGGAATCGTGGTAGCTCCCAGGACAGCCAGCACACACATTCATTATTATGCCCTGGGCATCACACACGACCTGGCAGTTGATGGAGGGAAGCCCTTGCGGTTTATGTAGGCCCTACCCGCTCTCCTGCTGGTGCTTTGATGCGTATGTGCGTGCAGTCTATAGCACCCAGTACCTCAGGGTATTCCGCTATTTGCTGGAAGAGACGCATGTTGCTGGCCAATACCTCACGGGCATTGGGGAAGTATACATGATCACCGACATGTGCTGACATGGCATCCAGGAACTGGTGCAGTACCCTGGAGGCTGATGCCTGTGATATCCCCATCATATCACCAGTTGGTCTCTGGAAGGTACCTGTTGCTAGTATTCTTAGGCCAACACATACCTTGGTTTCCACTGGGATGGGTTCCCCTCTGTTGGTTCTGTGTGTGAGGCGTGGCCTGCACAGCTCCACTATTTGCTGCAGGAGGTCTCTGTCCACTCTATAGCTCTACTATCTCCAGCTCATGTAACCCGTGGTAGGTGACCCTGGGCCTGTACACTCTTCTCCGTCTCCTCACTGCGGGTTGTCTGGCACCATCTGCATTGTCACCACCCTCAGCAAGTCGCCTATGTCTCCTTATGACAGCTATGGCAGCCCCTAACATTTCTGCTCTGAGTTCAGCTTTTTCAGTTTTCACTTCTGATAACTTAACTCCTGTCTTGCAGTGTCTCTGGAGAGAAACATTCTGCACTGCTGTTTGCAGAGTTTTAAGTGCTGGGCTAGCCTAGTATTCTGCCTGTGTAATTGCCTGCATCTAATTGTTTTCACCTGCCAGCTCCAGCAGTATTCCCTGCTAACTTCCTAGTACATCTGTTGCTTCCTTTTTCCTCTCTGTTTGCCTTATACGCGCGCACACTGCCTTACACGCGCGCACACCACCTTACTCGCGCTTCATGGCGCGCACACATGCGCATACACGTCCGGCAAGAAACTTTGGTGTAGGCAACAGTGTACACCTTCCATTTCTTGACTTTCTCATGTTTACTTAGTGGCACACCTCCTTCCTTGATATCTGTCTGACATGTGTCATGTAACTCTACCTTCCAATGAACTCCATCCCTTTCTACCATTCCCCCCTGTGATGTCACCTATCTCTTACTCTGTTTCTCCCCCTTCTGTAACTCTTACACTACTCAGAATGTGCTCATTTGCTATGTGACAGTGGAATTCAGTATCCTTACCCTCATTTGCATCAGATTGCCTACTAATGCTTAGTTACATCTCTTAGACTTAGCTTCCCCCCTTGACAACCACTACACGGTGGCCATGTTGGTTTTGCTCTGCTGGTCCCTCCATTGACATTCCATGTATTGCATAAAACCTACATTTGTAGGTTTAAAACCTTCGTTTTCATGTTTTATGCAGCGCAGCCCGTTTGCGCAGGGCTGCGCTGGGTTTACACATCGGCAATTGCCGAAAAAAAAAATTATAATTTTAATATTTTTGCATGGGGTTGCATTGCCAATGGCCACATATTTGGCCATTGGCATGCTGCCTATAACATATGCACCCTTTATTTGGAGCTGACATGGCTCCATTGCGTGTTGCAGAAACGCGTGCTCAGTTGTCAACTGAGTACATTTCTGCAGCTAACACGGCTCTTACACGGGCTGTTCTTGGCTTCCTGGATCGCTAATCAGCCTCATTTGCATGCTATTCGGCTGCAAGTGGGCTGATTAGCTTAGCCACGCCCACTCCGTGTAAGAGCAGTTTTAGACTGACTCTTACACGGACTTTGGGCTGTTCCTGGATCACGAAGGCTACATGGAGTCTTACACTACTCTTAGACTCCGTGTAAGCCTTCGTGAATCCGGCCCAATATGTTTTCTGTCCTTGTAATGCTTTATTTAACCTCTTTTAATAAACAAATCATTTGTGTGTTCTTTTTACCATTAACTTGTTTCTGGCCCTTTTTTGTTCTCTGTTCTTTTAGTTTGCCTTAGCCATTACCTCTGTACCTCATGGCTCTGAAGAATAGTCTTTGCCATCCCAGTTCTGACACCATGTCACTTGCCAGGTCAGGATAAAACAAACAAACTTTGTGGGTTCTTGTTCAAACAGCTTTATTATATGCCAACACATAATAAATGAGGTTAAGTAACTTTAACTTATAAACAAATTAGCTATCATGCCCATGGATGTTAACATTCTGGCTGCACCTTCAAAATGGCACTGAAGATAACACATGCTTGGTATTTATATGCACACATAGCTCTTGGAAATGTTTTTAAAAGTACAACACACCTGTTATTCTAAAGCTTTGACTCAGGACAGCATTTGACAGCCATAGTAGGAATTTCTTCCCTAATAAGAATCTGCAGAACCCCCTTGACCTCTTGAAAACAATCAACTGTGGGTCCCCCTGAATGTCCAAAATGGACTCCTGCAAAGCCTGATTGAATGTGCTGCCCACCAGATCCTCACCAGCCTCCAACCTGGTCGAGGCAGAGAAATCAGACAACACACTTTCTTCTTCTTCCCTGTCAGCTGACCCTCAGGTTGGGAAATTCCTTCCATTGTATCTTTAGCAAGAAGATAAAGATGCTGGTACTCAAGATACAATGAAAGGGAAGAAAGCCTACTGTGAAGGGTTTTTGGGATGAATGCCTGACAAATCAAAAAAGATGTATGGTCGTGAAAAGCTCCTAGGCAAAAAAGGCACTTATCATTGCAGTCTTTACAGGGATTCTGTCTCCCACACTAGCATTTACCCTTCTGGGATGACATTAACAGCACAAACAAATTTTAAAAAAAAGAACAAAACGAACTGGATATTTATCTGCAATGGTGAACACTTCAGCAACAAGAGTAATCACCAAAACACAAAACTGCAGTAAAAATGACAGAAAATGGACATAGGCAAACATACCAATGGTTAGAAACAGTGTTCAGACTGGTGACAAAGATGTTCTGGGGATGGTACGCCTGAACATCACCTTTATGCCCTACACTATGAGAGGAGCATTTGGGTGACATTCAGCATACCTTAAATCAATGGTAGGCTTTGGTAGACTGTCCAAACGTTCTTCCACAGCAGGGAATCCCATACGTGATGAATAGTGCAGCGGTGAATCTAAGGAAATCTTGGAGTACCTGTCTGATTATACATTTATTATTTGTGCAAACTGCTCTGCTGATGTTGCATTGAAACTATTTTCTTTGCAGCTGCATTTAGAACATTTGTAAATATTGCTGTACAGTTACTGCATCAAGATCCTTTGGGTTAAAATATCTGTTGTTTATTGCTGCAAATAGTTGGGTAGAGGCTAAATTATCCTTCTGGGTAAAGCTATGTGATTTAAATTTACCACTTGTTTCTGATTGCCTTATTGTTCTTACAGATTGCTGTCACTTTTACAGTAGTGACATCTCATATTCTTCTATCCTTTAACAATCTTCCATATTATCTAATTTTCTAGTCTCCTCCATTGTTTCACTGTCTTATACCTAGACTAAGTTATTAGGCTGTCTTCTTTTCTCGGACTTCATCACTACTGACCACGATGGAAGCTCTGATATCTCTTGCCCCTTTTGTAACCAGCCTAATAACACTATATATTTTGCAGCAGTGTAGCAACTGCCTTCTGCTTACTTTATTTCTAACCCTGAGTGATTCAGTTTGTGAGAAGTGTAAACATTTATTGAATGAAACTGTCTTTTTGCCCCAGAATATATGTGGTAAGCACAGGTCACTCATTATTCAATCTTATACTGAGATTGTTAAGAGTATACTGCCTCATTTTGCCAGACTATAAACTAATAAACTTCAGCTATCAATTCACACAACAAACCCACCTTCATGCTATGCACCCGTAGTCAGTGCACATACCTCTGTGACTTAGCAATGATACAGACTTCACATCCTTAAAGCCTATTGAGACTACTTCCACCCATGGTAATGGCTCAGTAATTGGTGATCCTGTTTTCAGGCATCTAGAGACTCAGTCATCATGATGGACAGAAATAGGGAGACAGATGTCTTCCTGGAGGCAGGATCCAGGATGAAAGGATCCTTAGATAACTCAAGCCTGCCAAATGTGATTATGACCTGTGAGTGGTTTACATAAAAGAGAATAACCTTAGGTACTCATCTCACAGGGACTTGCAAGAAAAGAAGAATATGATTGCTCTTACTATGCATGTATCCAAGGCAAGAGACACTGGTCTTGCATAGTATTTTGTCATCACCAAGAATGATCGCAAAATTTGAAGACAAGCTTAACTGGTCATACTAAAATGATTTTGGTGACATTTTAGGGGATCAGTTTGTATCAGCCTGGCACGAGATGGATGGCAAGCATCCATGTTTTTCCAGAGGATGGTCTGCATCTCCCTTACTATGGCTTTCACATTATGTCTAAACTGCACAGAATGTGGGAAGGCTAACATTCTTTAAAATCAATTGACACATCAAAGGAATGTGCTATCCTAAATTTCTGATAGAGAATGGCACCCAAATGGCATGTGCTACTACAAATTGTCATTATAAAAATGATGATGTTGATGACAACGACGATGATGATGATGATGATGGTGATGCAGAGCATTTCTCATACCACCAATCACCACTAGCTTTTCCAAACGTAATAGAAATTCTTGCAGCTGGTGATGAACTAGGATACCTTGAAACCTCAGCCTGAATGCATTGAACTAGGATGAACCTTCATTTGCAGGTAATAAGACATACTGGCATGATAGATTTGGTTTACCTTCACTTGTTTGATAATGTACCTATGTGAGCCCAAATGTCGAAAATGGTTTACTGGAAACCCATATTCGACCATTTTTGAATTGCACCACAACAGTGCACTTCCCGTAACATTTAGAAGACATCACCGAATGTCTCCAAACACCGTTATGCAGGGGGGCAAGCCCCCCTGCACCCCCCACACCCCCTGCTACTTTAATATACAAGATTACACTACATTGAGGGAAGGTACATGTTCCCACCCCCACTGTAGTGCGATCTGCAGTCAAAAAGCAGAATTTACATCAGCGAATGCACACTGGCATTCACTCAGGTATGATTTCAGCTATATGTGGTTTATCGATACGGACTTTTGCAATCGTCTTTTTACACATCTGCCATCGCAGATGTGCGCATCACACAAATGAAGGTAAACTGATAGATTTATATCCCAGTTTATCACTCACTTCTGTAACAAACTTCTACTACATGTCAAGCTGAATAGCACTTTGTCATCTTCATGGTAAACCTAGACAGATGGATGGACATCCTCAAATTCTCTCTTCGTCTATCTTGTTTTGCCCTGCTTGAGGCTACAGGGAAATTTTGAATAGTGTTTTCTGGCTAGGCTTGAAATGGTCTATAGACCAATTGCCTAGTACTTACCTATGAACCCTTAAACCTATACATCAGCAGTTCAACAGGTCTTAAATTTACATTTAATCTTATACTCCAGCACATTGTTGACATTAAGCATTTACCAGAATCATACAGCAGATTCAGTTACAAACACAATAACCTTTTTCACACTGACAAAATCATAGCCCAGACTGTAACATCTATAAGTTAAATACCATAATCTCATCATAGTGCAAAAATGCAGAAAAGACTTCAGTACAAGTGTAAGCCATATTTGTTTCAACAAGCAGGCCCTTCTGCAAACGTCCAGACTGATAATTATTCCATGGCTGACTCACTCTATGAAGCTGATCTGCAGGCCTGGCCAATCTTCAGTAGTACTGTTTTTAAACCTGTTTTTGATAAAATAAAAAAATATATACTTACTATAGAAATCTTGCCTTGCTATAATCTAGTCTACCCACTCAGCCAGCCAGTAAGGCATGTTCTTCTGAAGTTCATCATTCCTGTGGTGGCACTGAGCCCTAGAGCAGGTGATCCCTGTCAGGGGTGACATGCGCTTACCCAAGTCTTGCCAGATGCCATTTTTCCCAATTATGTGCCATGTACTGATGTATCAATTTTCTACAGATACAGCTGTCTTAAGAGGTAGACCAGGATTTTGGTCTCCTTGTCAGACCAGCTTGGAGCTTGGCCTTGTGTCTTCACAGGTACTGTCATATTTCAAAGTGCATTTTATTAAGTATACTTTTTACTTTTCTTTTTTCTCAAAATTAAACATCCATTACCATCTTGGGACTTGATGTTTATAACCATAGAGAAAAATGAGTCAAATTATTTCACTCAATCCACTTTTGTTCCTTTTTATCCAATATTCTACTTTTTGTGTGTTAGTTATAAGGGGACGAGGAATTATTTTATCAATACCAATAAATGTAAAAATCACTCCTTTATGATTTAATACATGTTTATATAATGCACTTCTTTCCATTTTGCATCAAATATCACATATATGCAAAGAGATAACATCAGTGAAGCTGCTTCTTGTATTCCTTGCCATTTAAACATAAATTGTTCTTTATCACAACTGACCCAGGTTTGAGCCTCATTCTTAACCCCCGGGAAGCATCCACTCTAAATAATATTGTATCAAGCTACTAACATGCCACTGTACAGAATGTACATTTTAAACACTATAAACAAGTCCCAAAATCCTTTATCAATAATAATGCATTTCTCCTGTGTACGTCTCAGATGTAAATCCTTCCGTTTAGATCATTATTATTTCCTTTTCAGTAACCCAGGAACAATACTCTTCAGGATATAAGAAAAGATGGAGTGTAAGTAAAGAATTAGGAACAACTAGACATGGTAGTTTTCTAAGCAAATTGTTCATACCCCGACAAAAGAAACAAACATTCCAGATCTGGCCTTCACCAACATGTCAAACAGGTGCTTTCACCAAGACAAATTATACCCTCCTGAGTGAAGGTATAAATGCATTCCAAGCCCCATCCCAAGCTGAAAGTGATAACTACACTGAAGCTTACACTAAAGCCCTGTACAGTCATTTGTATAAGTGTGTAAATTTGGCTGTACCAGATAGAATCAAAGCCAGAGCCCCAAGTAAAATTAAGCTGCCATGGTGGACACCAGCATCAACAAACTCTACAATAAATGCAAAAAGTTGCTGTCTAAGAAAACAAAGACAAGGACCCAGTAATGGAAAAGCACCCTCCTCAGCCTTAACAGACAAATAAGACAACTTGTCAAATCCTCCAAGAGTTCCTTTGAGAGAAACCTACCAAGTACTGCCAAGGATAACCATAAGGCCTTTTATAGTTATGTATATAACTTAAAGAGTAGAACCCAAGCATGTGCAGAACTGGTGAGCAATAGTATCATACACACTGACCCTAAAGAGATAGCGAATTTGCTAGCAGATAGGTTTGGTGAAACTTTCACCCCTTATCCTCTCCTAACTTACAACAAACTCTCTCCCAACACCCCCCCTCCATCTTACTTATCTGAAGGGCAAGCCCTTAAAGCCCTGTCCAAGACAAAGAACACAGCCTCTATGGGTCCAGATGACATCCCAGGCTGTCTTTTAAACAGGCTACAACATTAACTAGCATCACTACCAAGTACCCTTTTCAATCATAGCCTAACCACAGGGTTTGTTCCTGCAGAGTGGAGAACAGCTACATTTATGTCCCAACCCAAAGGTGGCCTAGCAACAGACCCAGAGAATTACAGACCCATAAGCTTGACCAGCCTCATCTGTAAGGCCATGGAACGTATCATTATAGACCTCATAAATAAAGATATAGGTGACCTCTAAACCCTGAATCCTACTGAATTCGTCTTCATGAAGAGCAGATCCTGCCTGTTAAATCTGGTTGATTTCTTTGAAAGTGTGACTAAGGCTATTGATGATGCAAATCTGTGTACACAGCATGACTTAACATGGCAAAGGCTTTCATCACACTCTCACATTCAGTCATTACCAATAAACTTAGCAAAATTAATGTAAACCCCTTTCTTGTAAGATGGGTTGCCAACTGGCTCACAAACTGGACACACACTATCAAAGTGGGTGACTCCACATCAACCAGCACACCTGTTACTAGTAGGGTGCCAGAGGGGTCAGTGCTGGCCCCCCTACTGTTTGATATGTATTTCTCAGAATTTCAGGTCAAAGCTAAAGGGTTGTGCTTGACCAAGTTTGCAGACGACTGCAAACTAGGTGTAATTATTGAATCCCCAAATTATGTCAGTATACTCCAGGATGGTCTCACACAGACCAGCAGCTAGTGTATTAGTCACAGTTTCAAAATGAATGCAAAGAAATGCATCATCATTCCCTCTGGCACAAACAATGTCCCTTCACACTATCAAATCAATAACAATACCCGAAGTACCCATGAAGTGGTAAGGGACCGGGGATCACAGGTTGACTGTGACCTTAACTTCGACCACCACGTGTCTACCATTGTAAGGAAAGCTTTCCATGCAGCTTACTTGATTAATAATAGCATCACCTCAAGAGCAAATGAAGTTATAACCCCCCCCTATACTCGGCACTTATCCAGCCCATAACTGAGTATAGTGCCCCACTGGGAATGTACCATACTAAGCATCTACAGTAATGAGAGGGACCTCAAAGGTTTCTAAAAAAGAAGATCAAGGGCCTCCAGCATGTGCCTCACACAGACTGACTAAAATCCCTGTCACTACCCTCGTATCATATAAACTTCTTAGAGGAGCTTTATGCCTGGCCTACAGTGCAACCCAAGATCCAAACTTAATGAACTCACTGCATGTCCATAAATTAAATGGGTCTAGGTCTACTCATTCTAGGGACTTACATATGGCCTATGACTTAAACAGGACATGCTGGAGGGACAGATTTATCGCCCAGTAACTGCCACATCTTTGGAACAGGCTACTAATTCAGGTGAAACAGAGCACCTCTATGACACTATTCAAGAGAAACCTGGATGAGTGGATGGGCCACCATAAATTCTTTCTGGGGATAACACCCACAACCCTCCTGGAAATGAGCAGTCATCATTAAATGCAATCTTGGGTATTGACTAGTACCTCTATGATATTACATTGGGTTGAAACAGCCAGGTTTAAAATTACCTCCTGGTCAATAGCCTAGGAATATACTATGATCCTATAAGCACATATACAAAGTTTCTGCTCCCAATAAACCAGCTCTGAACTTGCCTTAGACTTTCATAAGTGTAAATTAAAATCTGCTATAAGAATTTCCAGTTTGGAAAGCATCTGTCAGCTCTGATCATCACACATTAATATTAATATTCTTCAAATAAGGTGGAGGGGCCAGTGCAGCTCATAAGGGCATCTCTAATAGGTGCTGTGTGAACCAGATATCTCTGAGATTGGCAAACATAATCTACTACCTCCTACTCTCAAAACCCTCATTCCCAGTATTGTCTTTAAACTTATAACCCAACAAACAACAATACCCTTGCATAAGTGTAAAACCTTTATGACAAACAGGTATCTCATACCACCCCTACTGACATAACCACCTCTGCTAGAATGCTGGCCAAAAGCCCCAGCAAGTGTTTTACAGTGCAACCTTCAATACTGAATTACTGCAATTTTCACACTTACAGAGGTATATGTCAAAGCCATGGACAAGTACTTCAAGGCTAAGCATGTGTAGCAAGGTCAGGTATACCCAGTTAGAATACTTAGTTCCAGTTGTACACATGAAGGGGGCTACTGCCTCCTGACCACTTTGTCTTGCTGACAACAGATGAGTAGGTTGGTCCTTCTCATAATGAAGCCATATGGTAGCCTAATAACCTCGGCCTTTCTTCACAGAGTTAGTGTAACAAAGTCAGTCTATAGCCATGTTTGTAGATAAATGACTTTTAATTACCAGTTGGAGCATTACCAATGGAATACACAATCAGAAGCAAGCAACAGCCATTCTTTTCATAAAATAAAGAAAAAGATTAACAATTAAAAAAAAAAACATACACACAAAAAGAACAAGTGCGTATGTGTACGAGTGAGGGTATGCGAACACATTTCTGAACATGAGATCTTTGACATTATTGACCATCTTTAATTCTCAGTTATATTTCTGCAAATCAATCATTTTTTGAGGAATAGAGCAGCACTGTATGGCAAATCTGGGGTCAGTAAAGAAGCATGGGGAGGGGGAGTTACAATGATTTGCATTCTATGATTCATTCATATATTTGCTCACAATGAGAGATCTGAGGTGCATTACCTCAAAAAAGTGGCTGTAACTGCTGGCAGAGCATCTGTGTGTTTGTGTAAATGTTTTAATACCTACATAATGTATATTTTTGATGTAAAATTCTTCCTCCAATAACAATTGTATATGCTACAACAAGTATACATTATTAGGTGGTGGAACTGTTTTACATCAAAAATACAAAAAGAAAATATATATAAATTAAAAAAATACAAAATAATTTAAAAGACAGTGCATTTTCTAAGCATAATAATGCTTTCCAGGGGGTCTGTGTTACAAGGGAAATACCATTTGAAGGGTGTTGACACCCAACACCATGTGCATTATTTCTCTATTAGAGAACGTCAATCTATACATTGCACTCTGATTAGAGAATGAGTCTTAATGTATAGGTAATGCCCAGTGAAAAACATATTCACTGCTTCTTGTAAGTATATTCAAAGCCTATGAAGCTCAGAAATAAAAACGCAAATGGCGTCCATTATTTTCCCTTGCTACACAGCACTTTGTTGTTTCTTGAATGTAAACTAATGAAAAAAGTAAATAATTAAAAAGAAAAAAAATACAAGTATGTGTTTGTGTGTTTGGCATGTGTGTGAGAAGGGGGTGATTGAGAGATGGAGAGAGACAACATATCATAAGTTCTCCATCAGCACTTCCTTAACAGTAGAAAGTATGAAAATGTAATGTTTGGCAGTACTGACTGACTTTAATCTTCACTTATATCTCAGCAAATCAATCATTCTTGAGAGACAGAGTAGTATTATGCAGCAAAACTGAGGTCAGTTAACAGGCATGAGGATGGAGAGTTGTCGTGCCTTGCATTCTTTGATTTTATTTCCAGGGGTGTAGAGGCTCACTGTCTGTAGCATCAGGCCTTACAAACTCTGGGAGCGCATTATTTCCTTAGTAACGCACACATACTCTTGGGCATTATGGGTAACATAACACATCAACAGTGGCATATTCAACCTCTTTAACTAAGGACATGCTAAGCTTAATATCTATAATATTCTTCTTTCTTTCTATGTTACACAGAAGTAATTCTACAGCCAAATTAGATTAGAAGGCAGACCACAATTCTGCTATGCACTAATCAAAATATAAAATGGAAGTGAAAATATTCTATTATACTTGACCCTAACAGAAGACCTCCAATAAAAGATCCTCATGAAACTGATGAAATGGGAAGGGTGCCACCAGCTTTAATTAATGCAAGAAAGACCAATTAATCCAGTCAACAGTCTTTTCCATATACAGTACATCAAAACTTCAGTGTTCAGTTATGAAGTCACTCGAGGCCAAATGTTATACCTCAGTACATAAAGAAGAAGGATGATGGCTTGTAATGAAGCCTACTTGATGTCCACTATACTGGGTAATAAGGCCTCTACCACTATAGCTTATAGTACTCCAGTGAAAATTTCTAATTCATAATGGATCAGAGAAACCTGGCCTGTATGAACTCACATCAACAATATCTGGCTTCTAGGTGCTTCCCTCTCCACCTGATGGCCATGTCCCCAATCACATTTCAGCCCATTAATTCCTTGGTACAGAGAAACCCCTGACAGATCATCTAGGATAAGAACTATCTGGAAGGGCAATCATTCAGGCAAACATCATGGAATTTTGTCCCTTCCCTGGCATTTTGGCAATGAGAGCTATAATTCTTTTTCTGTGCAAGGCCCTAATCCCTTTCTTTGGGTGGTGACATGAGCACCTGTGTCCAAACATGGACTAGCTTTGCCATTCTATCAGACCATATACATTCCTTTACATGGCTGAGAAGGGCTGCTATCACCAAAAATGGATAGCCATGCCCACATTCCCTCTGTATTGACATTTAGACATTTGAGGTGTGGCCATGTCTACATCTTCCCTTTACCAGCCCCTACCCAATTCAACTCTGGCCTACCCTCTGGCTGTGTGGCATCTCATCCTTCTTGTCAAGCTATCAAGCACCCATGCCACTAAATGATCTTGGGGTTACCTGAGTCATAATTAGTGCTTTATCCTGGATTTGAGAGAGCATTGTGGCAGACTGAAACAATTCCTGTTAACCTTCTGAAGTGATATGGTCATCTATGAGGTATACACAATAAAATAGCAATAAAGAACCTCTTTCATAGAAAATCATACATAGGACAGGAGAAAGAGACCTCTAGATCCTGGACTTTCTCAGGTACAAAGGAGTTGTGGGCTATTGAAATTCTACTGGTGGAAATGGATGCCACTGAGAAGTGCGCAGCTGCTTCTGATAACTGCCCAAAGTATACAGAATGAAGGAACTCCTCTGTGGGGCCACCAGCTGCTGAAGCTTCAGGAACTGCACACAGGATCTGGAAAGAGTATGCAAAACAGTCTACAACGTTATATGGCTATCATATCAGCTGGCCTGAACAAAGCCCTCTAACAAAAACTATAGCCAAGGGGCTTGGAATCAGTAATTGCCTGATCAGTAAACTATTAATTTCATTTCTCTCACATCCAACTACCTGTCACTAGCAGACTGAAGGACCTACTCACTCTCTCACTGAGTCAATAAAATCTCTAGCTCTACAGATGCCTCAGGGAGTTGTTCCATACCCAGTCAGAGCTGATTTTGTGAAATGTCTTGTATTAATATTTGATACTGTCAAGTAGTAGAGCGGAGCTTTTCTCCCGGGCCTCCACTGAAAGCAAACCATATACATCATGGCAACCCTCTGATATTTGCTGACCTCACCTCTCTGCTGTTACTTAACAAAACAAAAATCCAGTGCATAAAGTTTCTCAAAAACCTACATTTGCTGAGTCACAGAATGCATTATGCATCTCACCCTACAACGCAGAAATCATTATATGCTAGAAACAGTCACCATCTAAATACTGCATGCCTAAGTGTTTAAGGTTCACCATTATATGATTCTTGAAATACTTGGTGAGGATCTCTACCTCTTCAATCAAAGAATAAGTGTGACCAAAGTAAAGCATCTAGCCTTACCTGTGACCTGAAAAAAGCAGATGTGCTGATATACTTTCTTCACAGGGAAGTTTAGCCTCTTATGGTCAGTCAAACTGACCAAACCTCAATTTATCCAACTCCCTCTGCTGCTTAGGCCCCATGCCACTAATGTCTTGTTAGCTCTTAACTTATCTTCTCTAAGATCTCAAAGGGCAGCAAGAACTGTGATAGTCTGTTTTTTATTGATATTAAGAAGTCCTTATCAAATTGATTTGGCTGTTATATGTTTGCATGACTGTTTGGCTGACCAAGTTTGTAGATGACTGTAGATTGTGAGCTATCATAGATTTCCTCCCTTACTCAAATGTCTTACAAGAAGGGCTAACACAGGCAAATGACTTGTGACAAAATCATGGACTAAAACACAATGCCAAGAAATGCATTATAGTGCCTTTAAGGAAAAATACCACCCAGGCTAATTACTCCATCAATAAGACACACCTTAGAGTTTTCGCAGTAGTCAGGGATCTGGGAACATATATAGACAGTAATCTGGCATTTGACCCACATGTGGCCAAATCATTCTATGTCACCCAGTGTATAAGTAAGGACATGGCATCCAGGTCCAAGGAAGTCATAGTGTCACTTTATTCGGCCCTTATCAGACCCATCAATGAGTATAATGCTCCCTTCGGCATGTACTTGACCAACCACATGCAGCAGCTAGAGATACCCACAAATGTTTTTTAGCAGGCGAATCCAGGGTATAAAAATATTTTTGTATATGGATCACCTTAAAGCTCTGTCTCTATTTATTTTTATTTATTTTTTTATTTTACATTTGTTAACCGGGATAATCCAACTGGATGCATGTCCATTTTCAGTGAAGGCCCAGGGAGAAAAGCTCCAAAGAGATATATGTTGAAGACATACAAACAAAATTCACAACATATTACAGTAAATACAATAAGACTATGTAGTTGAGCACAGAAGTCTATAGCAAAGACATATACAATGATCAATATATTTGTAAACAACCATAAAGTATATTGAGTACCAAGAATCACATTGCGCATTTGATTGTGTGTGAGAAGGGGGTGATTGAGAGATGGAGAGAGACAACACATCATAAGTGTACTAAGGCTATGCAGAGCTATCAAGAGGCAATATGTTTAATGCAAGAGTTACAGTAGGATTGGAGTGAGACTGGAGTTATTCTGGTGTGGAGCATGGACATAACCATTTATTGTTGACATGATTTTTGATAGACTTTTTAAATTTGGATAGGGAAGATTCCAAGGTTATGGATGACAGCAGGGAGTTCCAGATTTTGGATATGTAAGATGAGTAGAGGGACTCACCGGCATGGTTGTGAGATCTGGTAACTGTTAAAAGTAACTTGTCTGTGGATTAGAGTTGCCAAGGACAGGAGTACTGCTCAATTAGGTTACTTAAAGAAGGTGTTTTGTATGGTTGGGAGAGCAGCTTGTGAGTGATGATCAATTGATTATAGATTAGTAAATTTGGTAGTTCAAGCCAGTCCAGTTGTTTTAGATTATGACAGTGATAGATTCTGAAGGAGCTGTTGTTAGCAAATTTGGCTATCTGATTATAGCAGGTTGTCATTTTGCTGGTTTCTGTTTGGGATAGATTGGTTAGGATTGGGGATGCATGCAGTAATGTTGAGAGGAGGTGGGTGCGAGCAATTGTGGTTCTAGCATTATGAGTCAGGAAGGATTTGTGTTTGTAGAGACTACCTAGCTTTCTGTGAGTGTTCTTAATAGCCAGATGAATGTGTATGTCAAATTTTAACTTATCAATGGTAACGCCTAGTAGTTTTGTGTGGGATTTGGGTGTAATAAGGGTCCCATTTTTAGAATGGATATTAAAGGTGGGGGTAAGACTGGTATTTTGTGAGGGGTGAAATAGCAGGAGTTTGGTCTTTTTGGGGTTGAGTATGAGGCCATTATCAGTAAGCCAGCTTTCGACTGCATGGAAATTATCCTGGGTTTTGTTGTGTAGTTCTGCCATGGTTGGGGCACATATTATAGTGAAATCATCTGCGTATTGGATAAGGCTAGTACTATTTGCAACTGAGTGGAGATTGTTTGTGAAAATTGAGAATAGCAAGGGACCCAGTATAGATCCCTGAGGTACCCCAAGTGTGACTGGTAAGAGTGGGAACAAGTTATTGTTCCATTGTACTGCTTGTTGTCTATTGCTAAGGTAGTTTTTGAACCAGGAGACAGATTGGTTGTCTAAGACTAGGTTTTTGAGGTGGTAGATGAGTTTGTTATGGTTAACCATATCAAAGGCTTTTGATAGGTCTAAGAAAAGGGCTGAAGTAAGTTTACCATTGTTCTGTTATGATTTATGGTGTCTGTGAATGCTAGCAGATCTGTGGTTATGCTATGACCTGGCGAAAATAGTGTTGCATTTGTGATATGAGTTCATGGTTAACAAGGTAGGACATTAGTTGATGGTGTATGCATTTTTCTAATATTTTAGCCAGTAGGGTTAGAATTGCAATTGGTCTGTAGTTAGATATATCATAGGAACTTCTCCCTTTGTGAAGAGGTAGAATGTAGGCAGTTTTCCAAATCAGGGGCACTGTAGCTTCAGTGATTGATCTGTTGATTAGTATATAGACTGGTACAGCTATTTTTGCTGCTGCCAGTTTTAAAAATTAATTGGGGAGAGCATCTGCTCCTAGTGTTGTAGGTTTCAACTGGGAGAGTAGTTTTCATATGTATGAGGTTGGGGTGGGTTGCAGCTTAAAAGTGGGTCTATGGTTAGTGGAAGGATGATCATCTGTTGCACTGGCAGTGAGATGTTTTTGTGCTAGGGCAAGTATGGTACTATCTACAGAGCTATACAGATAGACACCTAAGCTGATACATGTTTTCTGCCAACAAAAGCCTACTGGTATTCACTACATAGAACACTATACAGCCATCATTTATGCCTCCACAGGTACACAACAGCATGCAGTATGCTTTTCTAATGTGCGCTTCACAATGTAAAAACAATCACTGTCAGCTCTATCACTGCTTCATTCAGCAAACGTTTTATAGGGAATACTGCTTACAGCTGACAGGAATTGTCCTACTACTATGTAAGTAACCTTACATATGAGTATACAGACAGCTGTCACAGCACACATAGACTATATGCTCATGTATCTAGTGCCAATGTCAAACACAGACTACACTACAGAACAACTGATACAATTTCAAAAACGTATGCAGAGTTTATAAAACCATTACAGTAAGATGCTTTTCAATGTCAGTTAAACCTAATATATTACTCCTTGTAGCTGTCACGGTACATTGCACAATTAATACATCAATATGTATTAGCATAATACTGTTCATAATGAGCTTTACTAACAGTATATGTTATAACTTCAACTAATTTACTGTCATTGACATTAGACATTCAAACAACTTACTCACATCTCGGTTTTTCTCACCCTTCCACACTCCTAAATTACTCTCCTTAGGTCTCCAGGTTATCCGTATGCTTTAAGACAATAAATCCACCTGTTGCACAATATACACAATTTGATGACAGTCTTCACAACCGTTAGCTCTTTAATCGCGTCATCTAGTAGTCCCACCCTATATTTCCATTTTATTTAGTGCGACTAGCAGATCTTCGTCGCATACGCATTTTCATCATCAGAGGTCATTGCATTAATTTGTGCGCTGTTCAGTAGTTTGAAATCAGGTCCTCGGCTAATGGATTAGTTCTTTTATAAATGCAGTTATATGGCTTTTCGACATTATGAATAACGCAGGTATGATAGTAAACCATATATATATATATATATATATATATATATATATATATATATATATATATATATATATATATATACACACATATACACACACACACACACACACACACACACACACACACACACAGCCAGATTCAATAAAGCCTACACGATCTGTTTACATTGTGTGCATGTCATGCTACAAGACACATATGGTAGCACACGGTTTTGGATTCAGTGACTCTACATGGTGTGTAGAGCCTCGTACAGCCACAAAAACAAGGTAAACAATGTGCCATGCAAATTATAGCATAAGCAGTTGAACTGTATATTAATCAACCAATCCAGGATGAAAGAGCTATTCAACAAGCTATAAAGCAACTGTGTAGACTTGGTGCTGGTTTTTCCTGTGAATTCCAAAACCTATTAGAAAGGAGTCTACACAGAAGCAATGTTAGGGGCTGCTGTTGCTTTAAATCATGTGTATGTGCAACATCCTGAAGTCTATGCTGCTGCTGCTGCTGCTGCTGCTGCTTATAGACCACAGCCAAGTAGGAGAAGAGTTTGCAGACCCCAGGTAACTTATCACAACCTGCATGATGTGAATTTATAGAGCACTACAGGGTGGACAGAAACACACTACAGGAACTCTGCAACCTCTGTCGTCCTCAACTCAGAGGCAGGACAAACTGAGGGGAATGCATCCCATTGGAGACAAATGTATGTATAGCACTTAGAATCTTAGCTACAGGTATCTTTCAGACACGGGTGTCCCAGGCATCAGCATCCTGGATCCTCCATCAGTTCCTGAATGCTATGCTCCAACATGCCAGTGACCACATATATTTTCCCCATACTCCTGAGGATAGGGCCACAAATATGCATTAGCTCTACCCTGTAGCATACTACCCTGAAGTATTGGGTGCCATAGATTGTACACATATAAAAATTAAGGCCCCACCTGCGGAACAGGGAAGGCTCTACATAAATAGAAAGGGCTTCCACTCTATGTGTCAAGTTGTGTGTAATGCCAAAAGAATCATCTTGAATGCGTGTGCTGGTAATCCTGGCAGTTATCAAGACTCACATATATGGCACGCCTGCCAACTGTATCAGAAGTTCACTGGGGGGTATCCCACAGGGTCATTTATTGGAGGATGCAGGTTATTATTCACTGGAACAGTGGCTGATGCCCATCAGAAATGTACATACCTGCTTAAAAATGCTGCAATGAGGCACACGGTCAAACCAGAAATATCATAGAGCATGTATTTGTCATGCTGAAGTCTTGGTTCCAATAGCTAGTTACATCTGGGGGAGCCCTGCAGTACAATCCATGAACATGTACTAAAATATTCACATTATGTGCCATGCTACACAACATAATCCTGAGAAAATAGCTTCACCAGAATCAACAAGGGAAGGGGCACATATCCCACCACCAATGCCAAGGTCACCACAGCCACATGTAGGTGAGAAGTCAGAGGGGGAAGCAGCAGCTGCTCTAGGTGTAGGCAGACATAGGTGTGCACAATATTCCCTTGCATTGGCTAAGAGACAATGCATATCACACTCACTCTCCACCTAAGGGCCCAAAACCTTCCTGCTACACACATACATATAGTAACATTAATGCCAAGCAAATCCACAACTTTACCTCCTCATGTATTGGCTGTGTACTGCTTGCATCAGACAGAGTCAACCCTGGACTAAAACTGTTTCAACTGATGGATTTGAAAGGTAAGTGTTGAACTTGGAGTGTATTGTGTAATAATATGAATAACTGGCATATCCTTGCATTTTGTTACTTGCTAGTGTAAGCAAGTAAAAGGTGGAAATTTGTATAGCAATTACCTTTAACATGTGACAGCAAAGATTTATTTGACTTATATGTGTCCATTATTAAGTAGTAGGCCTCGGTTCACACAGTAATACTCATATCTCTCAAAAGTAGCGATGGTCACTGCATGCCCTTAATTTAGTGCCACACATTTGTACTGAAAAATCATTAAAGGGAGAAGTTAGAAAGTAATGATACACACTGCAGTTTCAGACTTCACAACCCTCACAAGGTCATTCATAATAAAGTTGGAAAATGTTGATGCTATCAGCTGTCTAACTTTCTAAGACCAATATAAAATCAAAGGTACAATTACCAGTTCAACATCACAAATGCAGATATACTAAGCACTAAGTCAGCTATGCATGCTGAGCATCAGACACAAAGCTTATGTATCTCTGAATACAAAAGATACAAAACAGGGATATGGCACAGTTATCATCACTTCCATAGGGGGTTAGTAGGGGGTGCAGGAACCCTAGGATGACACAAAAGGTCGGTGAGTTTGTGTGAGTAAGAAAGAAAATCAGACAGGCATTTGGCTAAAGCAACAAATGGCCAGTGAGACAAAATGAGTTTTAGGCTGCATGGCTGAGCCATGTAACTTTTGTAGGTGTGGCTGTAGGGGTCCTGCAGGTGAAATTGGTCTGTGAATGTTTGCATGAACACAGCTAAGCTCTGTGCTATCTCTACATCTTGGTATGTCTTGATATCTCTACATGTTGTTGAATAGCTTTTTCAGGTGTGAGCTGTGCATGGTAGAGGTGGCAGTTCATCATTGTCATCCCCAACCACAAGAACTGTCTCTGCCAAGAGTTGCACTGGCATGCCCTCATCCATGGTCAGATGCACTGCTGCTACCTGAACATGACTGATGTCTGCCAAATGAGCTTCCCTCATGAGTATGCCAAGAACCATGACCCGGTGGCCTGCCATCACCCACTGATGGAGCAGTGGAAGTACTGCCACTATGGGAGTGTGATCAGGTATGGTCATGTTGCCAAACAGCAGATGATGTGGCTGCCCTATGCCTATGAGGATGCCGTCCCTCTTCCAGCAGATGTTCCATCACAGACACCGCTCATTCCAACATGTCATTCATCCGATCCATTGAATCAGCAACACGGTGGAGGCAGTCACACATGTCAGCCTGTGCCACATCTACAACCCTAAGCATTTCTCTGCAGCACCTATGGGAACATCCCTGTGCCTCCATGACAGCCCTAAACATACATTAAGTGGCACAAGAAGATACACATGGATCAGGTGGAGGATGGACAGCAGGCCTTCTCCGAGCACTAACAATCCTCCTGCATGGCACCTTGTCCACACTTTGGCTATGGCCAAAGTCAACAGGCATTGCAGCTGCAGTAACCATACTTCCCTGATTGATTGTCTCACCCTCCACCTGTCCAATATTTGTTGGCTCACTGGAATGGGTAGATGTAAGAACAAGGAAGTAACTAGTATTGAAGCAACAATTAAAAATAACCAAAAAACAATGCCACCAGCAAGTAACTTATAAAAGCTTGATTTAATGCAGAAAAATAATAATAACAATGAATGATTAAGCACTTTAGTCCAAATATATCAGGACTTTATCAGAGTCTGAATCACACACATAAAATCCCCCTCTTTTATACACTTAATTAATTAACCACATTGTTAAAAAACAATTAAATGGGCCAGAACCAAAGAGACAATGTTCCCATATAAACTGTTTGTCTAACTCATAAAACTTATAACACAAAAAAAAATCACTTTATAACTTATTAGATTTCATTAATAATAAAGAATGAGTAGAAATGTTTTCATTTATACCTGGGAACTGGGAAGGAGACATTGGTGGACTGATTTTTGATTCCAGCACCAGAATTAATGAAGATCAAGTGGTTTGTAGCATGCAGCATGAAGAAGATGGCAGTAAAACATATCAATCAAAAGGTACTGTTCCTAAATGAACTTATGCCACAATAGTTACTATGCCAGCAGCTTTTGCGCATACTAATAACTTGACAAATCTTCGGGTTGTTAATAATGGGGGAAATGAGAACACTTTGAATAGGATTTCTGCCAAAGAACATGATTCTTTTATAAGTACTGAGGTGTTGTTTAATGGGCAGGCATAGGCCTACTGGCTGTGTTCACTGGAATTTCAGGGGATTGCTGTATCTCAACCTCAGTGTCAGATTCAACACCTGCACTCCCCAGCTGTGGCCACAATCATCGTCAGAGTCTGCTGATACTCTGACATCAAATGGTAGAAGTCCCACACTTCCACTGTCAGGATCACCTATAATAATAAGCTACAAACACAGGAACAATTAATACCTACACTACTATAGTCCAATATATGCTAACAAAATAACAGTGCTGCCACTATTAGACAGTACAGCAATGCACACAACAGTCTTGGCATAAATATCACACAGTAAAATATTTCTTTGACTTGCTCATCTGTTTGGCTTACCATATGCAGATGATGCTATACTCTGAATGCCAGATGGTCCTGGAAGAAGTTAAGAAAAAGGTAAGGACATCATTACAATTAACAGTAACACAGGGGATAATACTTTTTTTCCTTTTATATGTCCATTATCTATGCTTTCAACAAGAATTTGGATGACAACTCCAACCTAAGCCCATGTGTAATCAATCATAATATATGTGCTGTCAACTGTAGAAAAAAATTCTTATGAAACAGATATAGCATATTGATTTATACTGTTTTACTATACAACAGTATTTAACAATTGAGATGCAAAAGCCTACCTGGAAGATCCCCCTGGGAGATGCTTGCTGTCCCTGAAACAGTAGCACCAATGTCAAGGACTTGCTGTTCTGCACTTTCGTGGGAGTTATCTGGATCCCTGGCAGTGGGCAGGAACTCTTTATTTGCTGTTAATGGTAGCTCTATAGCAGCCCCCCCCCCCGCAGAACTCATCCAATCGTACCCACTGCAGCTGCTCTCCTCCAGACAGATGAGATCATGTCAGCGCCCTTATGGTACACCTGGTCATATGTGCTGCTGTGGCCACCCATTTCATTAACATCTGTGATTGTCTGCTGCCCAATCTGCATTCTGCCTGACATATCTCCACGTCCCCTCTCAAGCAGGTAGGCACCATGTCGCCTAAAAGCTTCAACAATGACCAGATTCTCAGGGTCAGTGAAGGGTTGTTTTTGATGATTGAGATGCCTGGGTGGCTTAGTCCTATGTGTCCTAAAAGACAACAGAAGGATAATACACACAAGTATCACATAACTACAAAATAACTGTTTCCAGATAAAACAGAAAAAGGTTAAGGTTTTTGCATTACTCACTGGAGAAACATAAAACAATCTAGAGATTTGAAATAAGAATAGGCTGGATACAAAAAATGAGTAATAATAGCAACATATCCTTGTTTGTGCCATAATATAAATGCAGCTTTGCTCCCCACCCCCAAAAGAACAGGAAACTGGTGCATTTTGCTAACAAACCATCTCTGAAATGCTAAAAATGCTAGCAAATGAACTGTCCCTGAAACATGTCTACAGATCTAACACAGAATATTCCATGTTAAGGTACTCCAATCATGTATACCTGTGAAATGCCCTGAGAAACATGCTCATGCCATCAGTACAGTTCTAACTAATGCATACAGATAAAAGTGTTAAAACCTTTGCTAATCAAAATGTGTATTTTAAACTATTAAACAGATTTTTCTTAATTACATTTCGGCATATGCAGTATGTAGCTGACAAAATGTAAGCATACCTTCTCAAGTTCAATAATCCACTGTGCAGATATATCCCACAGTAATAGTCTTTTTTCTGTGTTCTCTACATAAACATGTCTCCCCACCTTCAGTTTTCCCTAGCTACATGAATGGTGTAGATTCAGGGCTGTCAACATGGTGAAGATGCAAATCATGTGCAAACTCATTTGAATTGCTGAATCCCAAATACTTGGGTCTGTGTAGAAGATGTAAACATAGTGCAGTGATTTCCTCAGTGTTTGTTTTTAACAGATTGCAACTGTGAATGATTACTGGTAAGGAAAAAGAAAACACAACAGCAACACTGACTGCCCTACATCCAGTGGATGTTCAGGGTTGGGAGGTTGGAATAATGGTTAAGGTGTTTACCTGAAAGACACAAATTACAGGGTTTGATTCTCAGACAGGGTAATTGGCTAGGCTTAAAATGGCCCACAAGGGCAGTTAGCCTAATACTAACCTTTCATATGAACCTAGGTTAGACTTACAAAGTGTTAGATGTAATTTTGTCAAGGCTGGAAATGAAAGTAAGCAGCACAATTCACAGGTTCTATTTATTAACATCCATCCTCCCCTTCATTTGTTGGCAACTGCATATTACATTATTGCCATTTTAATATCCTCACACATTTAAAAGACAGTAATATAGAATGGATTACAGACTGCATGTCTCAGATTACTAGTCAGATAAAAGAATGACCAGCAAACACAGAGAGATAAGACAAGCAATACTCATAACTGGTTGTGTGATCACTTAGTGCACTACATCCAAAAATAATAAATGTACAAATAATAGTTGTATGGTTTCATATTACAGTAGGTGATGCTGCAATTGGTTGTATGCAGAATTATTTCAGGTCCTTGCTGTAAAGCTGTTTGTGCGGCAAAGAAGGATAAGGCACCCTTACTGTGTCCTGAATGTTCATTTAAGTGAGAGTTGAAATCCAAACCTATGTAGAAATATGTCATGTGTACTAATATTTTGTAGTGTGTATGTCATAGATTGCTTTTCCTCATTTTTTACTACTTTTTGCTTTTTTTGTTCTTCTTCTTTTTTTTTTTTTTTTTTTGTGGGGTCAGTGTTTACATGATGCGTGGCTTACTGCAAACACAGGAAATGAAGAAAATGAATATCAGGTTTGGCAGTGCACAAACTGGACTAGTTGCCCACCCAGGAACCAGACAGAACACCTGAAGAACACCTGTAAACAGGGTGTCTGTAAAAGGGCAAAGGTTAAAAACAATAGCTTGCACAATGCGCTTAGTGGCATTGTGCAGAGTTAGCAAGGTTCCTCAGCAACTGCAGCCATTGAACACCTACAGACAGGACCACAGCTAATAATTGAAATCATATACATTCAATTAATTCTACTGGCCACTGCGCAAACACACTAAGCAGCATTGTGAGGTGGTTAACACAGAAAACTTAAGAATGATTAGAGAATTAGGGAATATCCTGCAACTAGGCCTGTGGTAGCAGCTGTAGTGTAGGGCTGGAGTACAGATAGTCCTGGGTTCTAGTACAGGGTGTGCAATCTTTTTTTTGCTGTTGTGACAGTGCAGATTATACAATGAATTGAAAAATAGACAAGTATTATTTCAACATTCTTGTGACAACAGGTGTAAATGCAGGGCTGCTGTACACATGTTCGTGGGTTCTAATACAGGATATTTCATACACTTTTACTATTGTTCCACTCCCCACTTCCCATTATATTCGCTCTCACTTATAACACTTTAGATAGTAAACTGATATGAATTCTATTATGAGGGATGAGACACCATTATTCTGTTTTCAGATGGGTGACTGAGGGGATACTGTCAACTCTGTAAGTATAATTCTCCTATCTGAACTTTTATGGCCTTCACAATAACCTAAGACAGATACACAACTGGATCTATATCCAATAACCTTGTCAGGTCACACACATACATGTGTAACATCTCAAACTGTCACCTGCATTTATGTATGTTTCCTGACTATACCTGAGAGGCACTTCTTCTATGGCAAAGATAGAAAATCAATACTGTGGGAACAAGGTTTTGTCCCTTTTGCCTAGGTTTGAATCCCACACTGTAAAAATCCATTTTCTTCAGTGTATAAAGCCAAACCAATGTGTCAGGTTATTACATTTATGTCCTCAGTGTATGTCTGCAAACTTAACTCTCTTAACAGTTCCATTCCAATTTCCAATATATATTTCCAAGCTACACCAATTGACACCCCTCAAACTAAGGCAAAGTATCAGATTAACTTTCAAGTTTCAATTATTTAATTCCTCACTGCTGCTCTCGGCTTAACATCATGCAAACATGATTGGTATCGTTGTTTGAGCTTGTGCACTACCAGTAAACACAATAACTGGAACTGCCAGGAAAGCATCAGTTTCCATTGCTCTGTTTCATCTGGTAGACATGGCTGGCATTGGACAGGAAAGTGCCACGTTTAGGGCACAGAGGTGGGATGTCCAGGAGCGCATGATATTTATTGGCCTCCTGGTAAAGCACCACAGCCAAAGGCTTCTGCAGGGGGGATATACTGGCTCCCAGTACAACTCTGAGGCATGGAATAGTTTGACCCAGGCTGTATCCAGTGCCACTGGTATCATACACACTCAAGAACAATGTAAGCATCATTTCAATGACCTGTGCAGAAGAAAACAATATACTCTCAACCATTGTTTGCATAAATTTGAGACTGTGGACATTCCACAGCTGTGTAAGTATGACAATAAGAAAGTACTTGTAAGACTTAAAAAGTTAGATATAGGCAGTAGTGGTATGCATAATGCTCTTCTGTTGTTTTCAGTTCTTTCCTTAGATCCCAACAAACATGAGTTCAACTGACAGGCTCATGTTGCTCGATTGGAGAGACTGGGGGAAGCAAGTGGCATGTATGGTGTACAAGAGAAGTGTTACTGTAGCTTTAAAAGTTAAAGATAGCTTTGTTGGGCTTTTATACAGTTGTATCAAATTGAGCATAGATATCCCAACTGTAAAAGCAAGTATGCATGCATATGTCTGTACCACAAACCAACTGTAAAAGTCCAATATTAGACTGTAGCCAGAGATTGTGGGTTAAAATACCACAATTCACAACTATACAATACTGTTATTTCTTCAATAATATTTACATTAAATTAAAAAAAACATTATACCAGTGGCACAAATGCCCTGCTGTAAACTGTAATTTGTATAACTGGAACACACATACATGCAATATATGCACATTTCAAGGATTACTTTCAGCAATCTGTAGTATAGTGTGCATCTGTTAGGAGATATACTTAAATGTAATAATTCAGATAAAAAAGTTGTATAATTGTGTTAATGCATTGTATGTCACAAATGATGGTACTAATTTTATCTCTTTTTTTCTCTCATCCCCAACCATTATTTCTCTTTTTTTTCCTTCTCTATTATGTGTCATCAAAATGTCTCCATGTCATCTATGTGCACCACATCACTAAATATTACACAGCACAGCGAGGTAGGCCAGCTCCTGTGGATCAGCCTGCTGCCACTCCACTGCTTCCAGCACAGATGCCCATCATGTCTGGGAGCCAACCTGACAGCACTGCCTCTGCTGACTCTGCACTACCTGTGCCATCAGGTGCAGTGGTATCCTCTGGGACTCTGGGAGCAATGGCAAAGGTGGTGATTTCATCACCCACAGGGAGATGCTGGGGATGGTGCGTAGGGCCATGCACCACACCACTGGTGTACAGCTACACTGGATGGAGATGCTGCTCTCCCTCATGGTCTATAGGAGAAGATGTCAACCACTCCAGCTGCCAGAGGAGTAAGGGAACAGTGATGACAGTCCAGTGGGTGAGGACTTGATTCTCACTCTCTCCAAGATTGTTGTCCATGAACCTGTGTTGTCCCATCCTTCACCCCAATCACGGTGTCCCCAACCTCGTGTCTATCAGAATCCCTGTCTCTTGTCTTGTTTGTCTTGCTTGTTTGCATTTTCTTCCTCACCTACTGAACTTACCTGACTCAGACATACCTACATCCCTAACCCAGCAGTCCTCTCTTACTGAACTAAATGGGCACCTGCCCCACACAAAAAGAATCACCCGATACGGTTTACCATCATATTGTTGACCTGCACATCTGCAATGGCAGATGTGTGAAAGGATGTTTTCAATGGTTCATATTAGTGAACCAAAAGATGCCGAAGAAACAAAAGAGTGAATGCCAGTGTGCATTCACACTTTTGTGAGTTTGGCATTCTTCACTGTAGTGCATCCACAGAGTTAGTAACTATAACTATTGGGGGGGTGCAGGGGGGGCTTGCTCCCTGCTAAACATGCTGTGAATGGCACTGGATGTTGAGGTAAGTTTGAAAAAATGTCAACTGTTCAAATTCAAACAGTTGACATTTTTTAATTTGTTGTTATTCTCATTCGCTAATGTTAATTTCGACAATGTTTTTCAAGCAAGTGATTACACACACAAACCATTGTCAAAATTATGATGGTAAACCATTCCATACATATCTCTCCATTTTGCATACATATCTTCTTGACACACTTGATTTGGTCCAATTGGCTATACAACATTATTATGTTGTTGTCACCCCTCTCCCTGGAGGTAACAGTCCAAATTCAGGTAATATTCTGCGTATACGATCAGTTTTTACTGTTGAAGAAATGGATATCTATGCTTCTTTCCTACCTCGCTCCTGCACATTTCTGTATTGCTTTTCCTTTGTTCTTCCCCTTCTTGCTGCCCATTTTACCACTTTCCTATCTACCCTATTTTAACACCTATAATCTAGTCAAAAAATAGAATCACCCACAACACACATAAGTAGCAGAAAAAGCAATGTATCCCTTCACTTTCTGGCCTTTATATTTGAGCAGTGTTTTGCATGATGCACCAATGCCAAGTGATGCTGAGTGGTGGTATAATGCTGCAGTTATCTCTGCACAATCTTGCTTAACCCTACTGTGCTATGCCAACATACAGCAACATATACACTATAAAGAATTTATGTCATTGCATTATCACTGTTTATTTAAAAATCTTCAAGAGTATTAGATACACCTGGTTTCGATCCCAGTATCATCTGGGCTCAAAAACAAATGTATTCATGAATTTACACCTGCTGCCACGAGTCAGTTAAGCAGCAGGTGGGTTGCATTGACTTTGTACTAAATCTGAGACTTTAGCAATGCAGCTTACATTTGCACACTGCTTAACTATGTGCAAACATGGAAAGTATTGAAAATGTGTATCACATATGTGCAAACACTTTACCAACCATTGTGTGAACCTGTTCCTTGTCACCCTATGGAAAAGTGAATATTATGATGTATTACTGCTGTTTACTGTCCATTTCCTATGACATGAAAGTACATGTGGAAACACAACAAACTGAAGGCCCTATCTAACAAAATGTCTGATATTTGCAATACAGTCATAGTTCCATAGTTTCATAGTATAGTACTAGGCTATCTGCCCTGGGGCATTTGTAAGCCTAGCCATAGTGATGTGGCTTTTGCCACCCCATGAAATGGTACAAAATGTACAGAATAAATCTAGAATACTGTGCCTCTGTCTAGTAGTGACACAATGAAGGTCTCCTTATATAATAGAATTAGTTTACTGTGCCCCTGTCTAGCAGTGACACAGATGTGACCCCTTACGATCTCCCATCCACTCAAGATTTCTCTTGAAGAGAGTCAGTGAGGGGCTCTGCCTAATATGAACTGGGATCCTGTTCCAATGCATGGGAAGCCTCTGGGTTATGAATCTATCCCTCCAGCATGTCTTATTCATACTTGTGCTGAGGTTTAAGTCTTTAGCTCTCGTGGTCCTGATGGATTTGGATTTTTTGAGGTGGAGCATGTCCATCAGATCCTGATTGGACATGGCCTTGTACGTCAGGCAGAGATCACCTCTGAGCAGGCGGTATGCTACTGAATAGAGCTGAAGTTTCTTTAGTCTGGCAGAATAAGACATATGTTGGAGACCCTTGATCCTTTTGGTGAGGTACTTTTGTGGTCTCTCCAGCTGTTGCAAATGCCGGGTGAGGTACATACCAAATGGGGCATTGTACTCAATCATGGGTCTGATGAGGGAGGAATATAGGGGTACAATGACATCCTTGGATCTGGATGTGAATCCCTTCATGATGAGGTGTGCAAGGTAGAATGTTTTTCTAACCACTTTGGCAACGTGGGTGTCAAATGAGAGGTCGCTGTCTACTTGGGTGTCTAGGTCTCTGATTACTTTTTCCGTACTCAGTGGGTTGCTGTCTATGTGATAATTTGTGGGTACTTTTTTTTTTCCAAAAGGGATGACTATACATTTTTTGGCATTTAGTTTAAGGCCGTGACTACGGCACCAGTTGTCCGTTTCAGTGAGGCCTTTTTGTAGGATGTGTGTGTCTGCTGTTGTATCGACTATAGCGCCTAGTTTGCAGTCATCTGCGAACTTTGTCAGCCACAGCCCTCCCATGTTTGCTTTAACATCTGAGAAATAAATGCCGAACAAGAGGGGTCCCAGGACAGATCCCTGTGGGACACCACTTGTGACTGGCTTTGAGTCTGACATTGCTCCAGCGATTTTAACTTTATGGGCTCTGTCCTTTAGTCAGTTTGCAACCCATCTAGTGACATAAGGGTTTACTTTTAAGCTGTTTAGCTTATCTATGATGCCTGAGTGGGGTATTGTGTCGAAGGCCTTAGCCAATTCCAGGCATGCTGTATGGACTGCTTTGCCCTCATCAATGGCTCTAGTGACTGTTTCGAAAAAGTCAACCAGGTTTAAAAGGCAGGATCTGCCCTTTACAAAGCCGAACTGGGTGGGGTCAAGTGTCTGTAGGTCCCCTATGTCTCTGTTTATGAGTTCCATAATGATTCTTTCCATAGCTTTGCAGACCAGGCTAGTTAAGCTTATGGGGCGGTAGTTTCCAGGGTCTGTAGAGGCACCCCCCCTTGTGGAATGGGACCACTGTTGCTGTACGCCAGTGTTCAGGTACATATCCCGAAGTAAGGCTAAGGTTAAATAGCATTTTTATGTGTGGGTTTAGCTCCTCTTGGAGTTCCAGGTCCCATTGATGCTGTGTTTTTTGCTTTGTTTAGGGCGGTTCTCACTTGGACATCTGAGATGACAGGGAGATTACATTCATTTGGGATAAGTATTTCTTCTTTTGGGGGTGAAGGAGGGGAGAAATTTGCACTGAACCTGTCAGTGTTGCCTCCCCTGCAAGCACTGCAACCCTGGTGTCTCAGTACTTTTTTCATACATATATCACCTGCACTACAGTCATTAATATCAGATGTTGTGTGATATGCAATGCACATCAATCTGTTAACCTGTAGACCTAGAACTATTTACCCATAAGCCTAAAAAGCCTTATCTACAAGGCTAGGGAAGGGATCAGCATGGACCTTATCCACAGGGACATAGGTGACTTTCAGCACACTTGACCAAACCCATTTTGGTTTTGTCAAGCGTAGATCTTGCTTATTAATCCTAGTTGACCTTTTTTTAATGACCCCAAAGATGTGGATGAGGGATAACAGGACATACCTCTATGTTGATTTATCTAAGGCTTTTGACACTACCCCCATTCAGGTATCATAGAGAAACTCTCCCATCCTGGGATTAACCTGTACATTACTAGATGGATAGCCAACTGGCTCACCGACAGAATGCAAACTGTCAAAGTTAGGGACTGCACTTCCACCGCTAGACCACATACCAGTGGAATACCACAAGGATCTGTGATGGGGCCTCAACTGTTTGGAAGCTATTTCTCTGACATCCAGGCAAAGCAGGCAGAGGTATTTGGCTTGTGGCTTACCAAGATGATGTCAACTGGACACAGTCTTACAGACTCCCCCAACTATGTTAACATATTACTGAAGGGGCTGACATAGACAAATGATTGTTGCCAAACTCACAGACTGAACTTTAAAGCAAAAAATGCCTTATTGTCCTCTTTGGCAATGAATTACGCCTAATAATTATGATATACATAGCACCCCTCTAAGCTGAAACACATTGTTGTGAGACTTGGGCACACATGTTGATAGCAATCTACACTTCAATCATTATATGTCCATAGTGGTGAGACACACATTCTACATTGCGTGCCCCATAAATAAGGCCATCACATCCAAGACCAGGAAGGTCATAGCCCTGCTGTACTCTACCCTTATCAGACCACTAACTGAGTACAATGCTTCTTTCTGTCTGTACCTAACCAGACACCTGCAGCAACTAGAGAAAACACAGAGGTTTGTGACTGAGAGAATCCAAGGCCTCCAAAACATGATAAACATGAAGAGACTGAAAGACCTGTCACTGTATTCAGCATTATGCAGGCTGCTGAGAGGTGACCTAAGCCTGGCCTACAGAACAGTCTCAAAACCTGCCCTACTGGAAATGTTGGTCATCTGTGAAAAAATGGGACAAGAATAACTTGCTGCAGGGATCTCAACCTAGCCTGTGACATAAACAGTACATGCCAGGGAGACAGATATATCTCCCAGTGATTGTAACTCCTCTGTACTGGGCTCCCACTGCATGAGAAGCAGTGCTCCTCAATGACCCTATTGAAGCACAACCTTGACAACTGGATGTGTGATTGTAAATTCACCCCTGGGGAGGCACGTATGTCCCACATGGATAGGGTGAGTTGGTGCTGATCACAAAATCACTCTGTTAACAAATGTTTTTACATTGCTAGGGTTGTAAATGCCCCAAGGCCATTAGGCTAGTAACCTCCTATGAACCTTTGAAGCTATGAATCTATGTAGTCCTCACAACATCTTCTGCCCAAAATGCCCTGCTGATTCCATCCACTATAAGTTGACTTTCAGTCTTTTAAAAGTCAGAATTGTGCTGTGGAGCTTGTGTAAAGTACTGAATTCTGTAGCCTGTCTAGATAGATGGGGGTTCTGTTCTCACCGCAGTCAAGTGTGTGTGTGTGTGTGTGTGTGTGTGTGTGTGTGTGTGTGTGTGTGTGTATCTTGAAGTGCAGAACTGTGTATCCTACAATTACTGCTCCAATCCCATGGATTGTCAGTGTTTTGATACTTGCACATGCCTACACATCCCTTTCATGCAAGCCTCTCAACATCTTCTCTCCAACATGCCCTGCTGATGTCATCAACTATAAGTTGACCAGCAGTCTTGTAAAAGTCTGACTTGTGCCATGGTGCTTGCATAAAGTACTACATTCTGTAGTCTGTGTACTTAGGTAGGGAGTTCTGTTCTCACTGCAGTCAACTGGGGTGGGTGCATGTGTTTTTGCATTGCTTGACATTACAGAGAGCCTTTTACTCTAGCATGTGGGACACTGTTATTACCATATTCTCTTCACCAGACACTGCTGATGTCATCAGCCATATCTGATATGTGATTGTGCACTATTCCCACCACAGAAGGGTCAGAGACTGACCTGGAGGCCAGGCAGAAGTCACTTCTTCCTGTACGATCTAGATTACAGTGACACGGCTTTTAATCTATCTACATAAATTATGACATGATCTGTAGGCCCTGTGTTTTCTCTGTGAGAAATACCTGTGATCTCTTCAGCTACTGCATGTGTCTGGTGAGGTACATGCATAAGAGAGCATTATATTCTATTAGTGTTCTGATGAGGTTTGAGTACCGTGCTGTAATATAATCCTCATATCTGAAATGATGGCATGATTTATGATGTGCACAACATAGGCTTTCAATAACAGTGTGGACACTTGGTGGTAGAAGTTCAGATTGCTATTTACATGAGTTCCCAGTGCTTTTTATCACTGGGTTTCAGCATAGCTGGACCATTGTCAATGCTGTAATTGTCAGGGAATTCCACTTTGCAGCAGGACACAATAAATACATATTCTTGTATTTATCTGTAGTTCTTGTGGCTTTGTCACCAATCTTTTGTCTATACTACCCCTCCTGTAATATGTCATCATCATAGGTAGACTCAATGATTGCACCTAGTATGCAAGAATCAGAAAAACAGTAAGACAAAGGCTGTCTACTTTAGCCTGAATTGTTGAGAAATTAGTTCAAACAGTAAAGGGACAAGCACAGATCCATAGGGTATGCCAATGGTGACAGCTCTACTGGTCCAACTTTCACAGTATGCATTCTGTCAGTGAGCCAGTTGGTTACCCATCTAGTGATGTAAGGGTTAATCCCCAGGTGGGTGAGTTTCCCAATGGTACCTGCACGGGGGATTATGTCCACACCCTAGGTTAGATTAGAATAGTCAGTATTCACTGTCTTACCTTCATCCAGGCCTATCACAGAGAATCAATGGTCTGTGAAAACTTCACAGATCTCTTATCAAGTGACTCAGCACATACACCTTCCTGACATGGTTGAATACACACTTCAACACACCCTTCACACAGACTAAGGGTATACATTAACATGCATTCATGTCAGTTGAGGGGGACAGCACCTGATGCATGCATGTATAGACACATCCTGATTCTCCTCATCTGTAAGGTAGACTAACATGTCATGATAGACCTTTTACTAAATGGACACTAGTAATATCCCAGCTGTGTGCAACAGACCTGTGTGAGTTGTCAATACTGCATCATGTCTGTTACATTTGTTAGATGAACTCAAAGAGGTCATCAAGGGCATGCATGATAAGAACACGATCATCCTTTTTAACTTGACAAGCACAAGACATTTGGCTCAAACCCACTCAATAGTGGCAGATTGGCCATAGACACCTATATCACCAAGTGGGGAGACCACTGTATCACATACAAAATATGTTAAAACTATATCTCAGGTCCAGTGATCAGGTCTGTAGATCAGGGCTGTCTGCTAGACCCTTTCCTGTCCATTATTTAAGTCAGAGACAGTACAAATGACATGCACATCCTGTGTCCAAACAGCTGTCTGAAGGACTACAGAGTATGAGCAATCATTGACTCCAACTGTGATATTAGTATAATACAGACAGTATCAACACACACCAAAGATTGCTGCCACAGCCATGACAAAATCTGCACTAACAGAAAAAGACAGGAGGATTTGTTATATCAGGAAAACAAACATACAACCCAAGTGTAATGTAGAAATACCCTATGATCTGACCAATAGGTATTTTACTCGTGTCCTGTGATAGATGTCATGTGGAATGTACACTAGCATGTGGCCCCACTGCTGACTACTCCCTTGTATGTGACTCAACTGCTGAGTATGTGAAGGACATCCACATCACAGGCCATAATACTTCCATAGTTCACAGCCTTCATCACAGCATTAACTGTAATAAGCACAATAACTCGCATCTCCAACGGTGTAAATATCTCTCTGCCCGCTAAATGCAGACAAGTAAATACAAAGATAAATGTGGCTGAGAGATAACCAAGGCGTTTCAAAGTTCCGTTCATATACTAATCATTAAACACAGGTCCACCTTCCACATAACGAATCAAGAGATCCACCATCCAGACAACGAACCATAAAGATACGTAATAATCCACAATGTAAAAACAAAGGAAGTCTGTTTATTACTTAAAACAAATCGGTAAACGCTTTCACAGTAGCTTCGTCAGACCGTTAACATTCAAAAAATACTATCCTGTTTGCTTTTATACAAATCACATGTCCAATTAACTGTTTGCTATTGAAGCATTAAAGGTACACTTTGTATCTTATGATTGTTCATAGCGATACTAAAAAATATATGTTACATTGTATTCATAGATTACTAAATATATATAAATTTCAAATATCCTTTACAATCAATCTAATAAAAACAGCATTTTAACAAAAACTTTGTAAAAATAAGATAATTCATCGGCAGCATATATTAAACTAACCAAATAAAACAAAATAAAAAGTTTAAATAACGTTGATGTAAAAATATGAAACGTAACTTTAAAAAACGTGAATTAATTTCCTTTTTTAAACTAACGGTCATAACGTGAATGCAATAATCCTTAGATGCTTTTAAATAAAGCTAAAAGCTTAAGATATTAACTCATCAATTGCTCTATAAAAATATATAAATATAAAACTGAATAACAGCTTCTATTACAATAAATGTTAACCACTAAGTTATATTTCAATTAATAATCGCTACCTGTTCGCTTCCTGGTTATAAGGGCAGCTGCTAAAAGATTCTCTGACATCAACTAATGCAACAACTGCACTTCTCTAACCTTATGTAGTGGAAGTTCTATTTTCCTCACAAAGCTGCGTGTATAATTCGCAGGTATATACCTTATTACCAACCTGCTTAAAATCAGCTGTTAATATTATTCGATGTCTGAAAAAATATATACTTTATTTCTACATGCGATACATATTAAAATGTTGAGTGTATCATTTTACTGTTACAGCGTTATTACTATAAAATCGCTCTTAAAGGAAGTATAAACTTTCTACAATGCTGATGTGAATACAATATTAATGTTGATTACAATGATATATGACTAAACAATGTAAAGTTCTAACTGCAGTATCAGTGTCACATGAATAAAACATATATATAAAATATATATACATGTATATATAAAATATATATATGAAAAATATATAATAAATAAATAACCGACATAGTGTGCATATTAGCCAAGCTATTGTGAATATTATACTACATGTTTTCACATCATTATTAACTTATGAAAAATTATATTAAATTATTAAATTCATAAATTATGCTTCAAAGAATTTTTAAATTAAATTTATAAATAAATATTTATATAATTATATCAACTGTAAAGTTAATTTTATCATGTATCATAATCATTTAATACGCCTAGCCTTCAATATTGGTTTTGTGGAAGCTTTCTCATTTAGACCACTTCCTTTGTCTGCCCTAAGTCTCATCATCCAGTTAACCTCTCTCCCTTCAGTGATATTACGAATATTACCTTCTCTAATCCTAGGCATAACGTTATCTAAAGCCATAAACATAAAATTATGTTGAGTGCCGTGATTATTAACATATTTAGCTAAAGCATTGTTCATATATTGTATTCTAATGGCATAAAGATGTTCTCTAATCCTGGTCCTAAATGCCTTATTGGTCTTGCCAACATAGAACGCTTGGCATACCTGGCAGGTAGCTAAATACACCAAATTTTCAGTGCTACAGGTGGCATTAACTTTAAAGGAGAAGGCTTGTCGTGTATCCGGATGTATAAACATATTACCTCTTTCTATGTAATTACAATAATTACATCTTCCACATGGATATGTTCCTAAAAATGAATCATTGTCATACACCTCTCCACGGTGACATAATATTTTTTTAAGGTTACTTTTGTTCTTATAGTGAAACATAGGTTTAGCTCCTACTATCTGTGCAATGTCACTGCTACTAGTTAAAATTCCCCAATGTTTATTAATAATGTCTATGATATCCTTCCTATCATTAGTGTAATACATTTGTATTCTCACTTGATTATTAAAACTTCTTATAGTGTGTTTTTCTTTGGTTTGATTAGAATAATATGGAGCAGCTCTCCCCATTCTTAAACTAGATATATCCGTTAAATTACATTCTATCTCACTCCGTTGATATCCTCGTAGTGACAGTCTGCATCTAAAACTATCCATCTCTTGCTGGAATCCTTCCCGTGATGCATTAAGTCTGGAGATTCTCATACCCTGTCCTTTCTTTATGTTTTTAAATATGTGACGCGGATGCATACTGGTTCTATATAAAAGTGCATTCCTATAGCATTTCTTCCAATATACCCCAGTATTTACTTTGTCTTCTAACACTCTCTGTACAAAGACATCCAGGAACTCTATATGGTCCGTGGAATATTCAAAAGTAAACTTAAGGTGGGAAGTAAAATTATTAATGGCCTTGATAAAATTATGTAAACGTGCATGAGTGCCTTCCCAAACAAGGAAGACATCATCCACAAAACGTCTGTAAAATCGCATATGCAAGCGATACAGCATACACTTAAACAAAATATCTTCCTCCCACATAGCAAGATATATGTTGGCGTAGCTGTTGGCACATGATGTGCCCATTGCTATGCCTTCTGCCTGTAGAAATACATTTTCCTGGTGAACAAAAACGTTATTTTCAAAAACAATTTCCATGAACATAGCTATAAGATCTATATGTTCATCTGTATAACCACTATGTAAAGTTAAGTATTTTTTGATGGCTATTACGCCATCTTCATTAGGAATGATAGTAAATAAAGATTGAATATCTAAAGTAACAAATGTCATATCTGCTGTCATATTTACTTCACTAAAATAGTCATACAGGTCTCCAAGGAATTGTTTAGTATCCTTTAAAATGAATACATTCTGTTCTACAACAGGTCTAAGATACTTCTCAACATAAAGAGAGAAAGGTTCTGCTGACCATCCACCACCCGAGACAATAGGTCTCATTGGTGGGTTGGTACCATGTTTGTGGATTTTAGGAATGCCATTAATACTGGGTAGTAAAGGATATTCAACATGTAGGAAGTTAGCTAAATCACTATCTATGATATGGCTATTCTCCAATTCAACAACGATATCAACTATCTTTTGTTTGATATTGTCAAGTTGTTGTTTAGTAATGACTTTATAATATCTATCATCTGATAACATATTATTCATGCTTGTGTTGTAATGAGAGGTATCCATGACAACCAGTGGACCCCCTTTATCAGCTGGTCTGAATACTATGTTCCTATCAGATTTACGTCTGCTCAATGCCTGTCTCTCTTTGAATGGCAAGTTATTAAATCTCCTATATTTATTGTTGTTAGGTGCAACTGCTCATATACATCATCTTCCACCATTCTATAAAAAGCTTCTAATAAGGGATGGTTATGAGGTGTAAACTCACTTAGTTTTTTCAAGGGTCATTTTGAGACACTCAAACTATCACCAAAGTAAAGTCTAAGCATCACATTTCTATTAAATAATTTTAAATCAGTCAATACATCAGTAATTTTGCTGTTCACAGTCAGAATGAAGGTTAAACCTTTATTCAACAGACTTAATTCATATTTATCTAACGGTCTATGCGATATATTCCAGCCCAAATCGGCGCCTATTTGTTGCACATCTTTTTGAGTGTCTGTCCTTGTATCCTCTCTCCTGAGAATTTGCGCTTCTGCCTCCTCCGACTGGCTGAGCGATCTCGTTTGATGACCCTCCCCATAATTATAGGGAGGGGGAACTGTGGAAAAATTGTTGGATTTGGCCTGGTCTGGTCAGATGTATGGGCATTCATGATTTTAGGTCGTACCACTGGAATGTCCTTCGATGGAGTGGATAGATGTTGACTCTTCTCTAACCGATGTGTCTCAGTGGTGGATACATCAGAGCCTAAGTGTGATGTATGTATTTGCTGTGGAACAGTAGGCAACACTGTTCTACTATCATGGACAGTGGACTTATTAAGTGGGCTGAGTTGCCTCAATGGTTCACCCTGTTGTTGAATGAGGGTAGTATTATCTATCGTTGTATAAGTAAATGGTGTTCTAGGCCAAGCAAATACTTGTGATGTGCGAAAATCACGTACATCTCTATCAATCTTGTTTCTCTTCTGTTGTAGGAGACGTCTCTCATATGCTATAATGCCATCTAACATATTTGTGATAGCTCCATTAACCAAGGACTCAGGAAATTTAGCACTAATCTCTAATTGTTGAGCTAGTGCTGACTTAGTCAGTTCATCTTCTATTGGCTTAAAAAAGTCTAGTAACAGTTGCATGTAATTCTTACTCAGTTCTAAATTTAACTTCTGCCATTGAGTAAGAAGTACAGGATATTGGTCACCATATGTCGGCATTTTAAGTATGCGTAAACCTCTAGGTATTATGTTTCTTTTCAGGCAGACTTCTAAATGAAGCCTTTGAGTGGAAAGTCATTTCAATTTCAACAGATCAAGTTCCAATTTTTGAATCGCTGTTTGCATCTGTTGCATAACATCCACAGAAAAATCACTCAAACTTTCATCTCCCTCAGTCTCATAAAGCATAAGTGTATTATTATCGATGGTCAGGCATGCTAACAACTTATTTTTCAGGCCTTCGCCCCTTTCTAGTGTGTTATATAAAACATTGTCACTTGCCTGCCTGTTAAGCTGAACTCGTTGGTTACCATTAAACTCCTTGGATGTTCCAAGTAGATTTTCATCTCGAATTACCACTTCTGGTGTATAATCAAGCTCAATGTTCTCACTCGGTCCTGCCATGTCACCGTGGATAACGTAAAAGATAATAAAAGTAATAAGCACAATAACTCACGTCTCCAATGGTATAAATATCTCTCTGCCCGCTAAATGCAGACAAGTAAATACAAAGATAAATGTGGCTGAGAGATAACCAAGGCATTTCAAAGTTCCGTTCATATACAAATCATTAAACACAGCATTAACTGTATACAAGGCACCCTTCTTCATGTAGCTCACTAGACATCTTCCAGTGATGTGTAACTGAAGTTTACCACCTTTGCCACAGTGAGCTGTCACACAACTTATAGGCCATACCTAGGTATTCTTTTTGTGACATAAACATTGCTATCTGATGGCATGGAAACCCCTACAAAGTATTACACCAGATGCATGTGTGATACCTGTTCTGGTTATGCACGCAGTACATACATAGCTGTTTGTCAACATTAATAGTATGGATAACATTGTGACAGTGTGAATTGTGCTCTCTCTCTCTCTCTCTCTCTCTATATATATATATATATATATATACATATATATATAAAACATAACAAAAATACTTCCAAAGGCATCTATAAAACATAAATAAAACTAGGTATAACACAAAAAGAAAGAATGCAGCAAGTAGAACCTGCAATTGAGCGAACTTTCATTCGTTATTTATTTAAGAACTTATGACCCTGTGCTAGCACAGAATTTGTGGCTAAATTACCTTCTCTCGTGGCATTCTGCTCTGCTTGTAAAGGTCTCCCTCCTTCTCCCAAGTGATTTTCAAAAAAGGTGTTGCATATAGCAAGTAATTTTTGAGTATTCTTATTATTTTCATTCAAAGAATCCATCATAACAGTGACATTTTCAAAATCCTCTAGAATAGAATGTGTAGATACAATAAACAATTCCTGGCTGTTTTCACCTTGTTTCATGCTGCTATTTTACGTTAAAGATGCCTAAACTCGGAAACAAATCAATGCAAATAAAATCGAGAAAACACTGGTGAAGAAAATTATTAAAATAAAAAAAATATTTCCAAAGGTATCTGTAAATGTAAATAAAACTAGGTATAACACAAGAAGAAAGAATGCAGCAAGTAGAACCTGTGATTGAGCATGCTTTCATTCTTTATTTCTTTAAGAACTTATGACCCTGTGCTAGCACAGAATTTGTCCTAAATTACCTTGTCTTGTGGCATTCTGCTATGCTTGTAAAGGTCTCCCTCCTTCTCCTGTTTTATATATATATATATATATATATATATATATATATGCCATGCACACCAGTCAGCTAGCCTGTATTGATCATAATGTGAAATACAGATATAGCAGTGTCCCTCCTAACACTTCCAGCAGATATTACAGTGCCAATACAGTGTGTATGATTACCCTCATAGAGTGCAGACATGTCGTAATAGTTGTACAAGTGTATTTGTGCAGATCCCACTGTGATCACTCTAAATCATATCTGTTATGTCAGTGATGTGGGATTACTAGTGGTATTATTCTGATATTGTCCATAATTGTGCGTGCTTCTTCTAATGTTGTCCATGAGCCTTTGCCTGTGTCCCACTTGCTGGAGACTGCTGCTGAGATTACACTCCCATTCTGGCAAATCACTTTGCACAGCTTCATAATATGCACCCTACCCCGATTGTATATTACATCCCTGATAGATGGTCCTCTGCATTGTTCATGTAAGGATGCTTATCTCACACAGACATCTTCCCCATTGTTATGTCACCTTATGTGGCAGTCACATAATACACATTTTCACTGTGCAGTCCCTACTATACCATATTGATATGTGGCTGGTGTTGCTGCTACAACCGTCTTACATTGACATGCCCTCATCTGCTACACATTAGGTTGTTTCATCTGTCCTCTTTCCCTGTGTTCATTCCTACAATTCATCTGTGTATCCCTTTTCAATACACACACTTCCCCTGAGTGTTTATGTTACATGTCAGTCCATGTACCCTTACAGATCATTTACATGACTTTATTACAGAATGCCAGGAATGGGAATTTGCAATAATCTGCACTGTAGATACACCATCCTGTAGTGTGTTTGGACTATATACTTAACAATCATACCTCTCAACTGTCCAGATTTTCATAAAATGTCCAGATTTCTGCCATGTTCCTTATTAAGTTTGTGGTTTTCTGCCATATCACTGGGATGATATCACTAGTGATATGACTTAATAATTAACATACATTTGAGTTTCAGACTTCAAATCCTTCAGAACTTGTATTATAACACAAACCCCTGGTTATTCTAGCACATTTCTAAAGAAAAAATATGTCAGATATGTCCCTGTTTCTGTATCATTGTCCCCAGTTATACTGGCTTTTGTCCAGAAGTCTAGCACTAAGAGATTGAGAGCTATATGTTAAGCCTAGTGATCATTGTGGCATTCCTCACAAAACCATAGACCTTCAATGCTCTGATTTAAGCAGGACTGCTATCCATGTTCGCTTACAGTTTCCTGGCCGGCAACACTCTTGCCAGCCATGAAACATCTCTTATTTACATTTAAACGTGGTGCACGGCATGAATATGCAATAAGTGCTGCTGCTCACCCTGCATCACTGCTCACACATGTAGGCTTTCGTGAAGCCTATACAAACTGTAAGTCTAACTAAAATGATTCTAGCACAGGAGTTATACTTACTGGAAACATGATTTTCATTTGTATTTGCAAGCAGGGCACCAGCTACTAGGAAAATGCTTGATTTTAAATTGCATTTACATTGACTTTACCTACAATAAATTTTAAATGATTCCAAAAAAGTAAAAACAACCGCACAGCTGGGATGAAGTTGTCACACCAGTATCCAAGAAGCAAAACCAGAATAAAAACTGAGTGACAACAAACACAGCTATGTAAAATAAATCAAAAACGCTTTTATTATATCTGTAGAGCTGTAGAAGCTCTGACAGCCAATTAGACAATACACTATCTACCAAAGTATAGTAAAAAATAAAACAAACCATAATTTATAGCTTAAATATATATATATATATATATATATATATATATATATATATATATATATATATATATATATATATATATATATATATATATATATATATATATATATATATAAAAAAAATACCGATCTACTCATCACCTAGTTCTAACATATAGTATATATGTGCTTGGTCCTGGTAGGATATATAAGTCCAAAACCATTAAATATAATTCTGTGAGACTCAAAAAAGGATTTTCAGGCCAACAGATTGCCTGAATTGCATAATAAAATGACTGAATGAATATTTTATGTCTTATGTATACTTACTTAATTTAGTTCTCTGAGTAAAGAAAACATATAAAAGCTATATGTTCCTATCTGTTGCATTTAGAATGACTAGGCATTTCCAACATTCAAAATTCAATGCTTACAAGTGGCTATAATCCACAAAAGAAAAAAAAATGGTACAGTCAATTCCTTGGGCACTGCAATAAAATGTAAAAATTCCTAAATGCATAACATGAAAACCAGTTAAAACAAACTGCTGCCACTACAGCTGATTGAATCACTTGTTATGATGTAATAATTGGAATCAGTCTCTGATTTCTTCTTTGGGTTTTAAATAGTGAATATTAAGCTGTGTATTTTTCAAGTCTGATGAAGCGTTGAGGTCAATGCAAAAGTACTTACTAAGGTATAATAACAGCTTTTTTGTTTTATTTTACATAGCCATGTTTGTTGTCACTCAGTTTTTATTCTGGTTTTATATTTTAAATGACGCTAATATTAATCACAGTACAATCCTTCACTATTGAACAGTCTTCCTGTGGTTCAAAATGTTTGTATTCAGAAATAATGAATCTTTTAAATAAATGAATAAAAATCCATATTATTATTTAAATAAGGAAGAACTCAAGGCCAGATTCAATAACACCTACACTAAATGTATACTATGTGTATTCAGGGGCATCCCTACCACATTTTTATGCTTTCTAGTCACTCAGAAAAATTACACTAAATGTACATGTAGTCTACACTTAGTGTACACTTAATGTAGACGTTATTGAATCCCAGGGATATTTTTTAAAGGGAACTTAGAAACAAGTCCGGCAGAATCATGGAGGCTGATAAGAGTGCTGGTTTAGTCAGAAAAAAAATATTCCTTGTATAGTCATTAAATTATTGGTATCTTAAATAATCCTTTTTGGAGTACAAAGTGAAAAGCAAAAACAAAATATATCTTGCATGTGAAATTATTAGGGACAGATTAAGACAACTTCAAATGCATATGTTACTGTGCAAATTTATAATTCTTTTTAAATATTGTTGTTCATAAGATTGGAGTTTTACTTGGCATTTTGACAATTCATAATATAATTAATCCTGTTCCATTCTATACTATTGTGAGTGAAATAGGCCCCTGGATTCACGAAGCTCCATGCAAGAATAAGGAGGCTATTCTTGCAGAGAGTGGTTTGTGTCCATATAGGATAGCAGTGCGCCTTGCATATGCATAAAGGCACACTGCTATCTAAACTAAAGAGACACGAACCAGGAAAGAGCGCAGAGGGCATGTGTCAGCAGTCCCATAACCTGAAACATACCCCCTTCACTCTGAAAGTGCTGTACGGCACTTTCTGACACAGATGAGTGTCAAACTATATAATATCAGAGCCTGGCTCTAATATTATATAGTAAACGAGTGTCCGCAGACACTGAAATGTAAATAGCTAACATTTCAGTATCTGTGGACACTAGAAAAAATACCACAAACACCTCTAGAAGGCAGCAGCCTTCAAGTGCACACCACCAAATGTATGCAGTCTTACCCTACATGCATGGAAGCAGTAGGGCAAGAGGAAAGGAATAAAAGATAAAAAAATGTAATAATATTTTTTTTCATGAAATAAATCCAAAGTTTAAGCGCCGCACAGCTTATTTTATGGCAGGTCGCTATGCTTAGCCTGTGATGGAAAACATCATCAAGCTGCTGTAGCATAGTGGTACTGCCATGGTATAGCATGTAGAACATGCTCGGTTCGAATCCCCCTCTGACAAATTATTTAATAAACTTTTAAGGAATGTGAATGATAGATGTCAATCATATGGCTCACATATAGCACAGTAGGGGTGGGAATATGTAAAATATAAATGTAAAAAACAATTTATAACTTTAATGAAAAAAAATAGATTTAAGCAATGCTTTGCTAGTGTAAGCATTGCTTACCTACATTCAGCTCTGCTTAGCCGGTGTAAGCATTGCTATGTGGATTTTCACAGAGCTAAGCATAGTGCAGCATATTAAAACTGGCCAATCATGAAAAAGTGCAGGAAAACTGCCCTATTAGCACAGTAGGGGTGGGAATATGTAAAATATAAATGTAAAAAACAATTAATAACTTTATTGAAAAAAAATAGATTTAAGCAATGCTTTGCTAGTGTAAGCATTGCTTACCTGCATTCAGCTCTGCTTAGACGGTTTAAGCTTTGCTATGCAGATTTATGCGGAGCTAAGCATAGTTCAGCATATTAAAACTAGCTAATCACGAATAATTGTGGGAAAACTGCCCTATTTAAACCACACAGGTGGGGATACAGCCATAACCATTTGGGATTGCACACAGCAGGACCAAAATGGCTGGCATCGGAGAAGGTGTGAGCTTCCGAGCACAGTTGGGGCATCCAGGAGTCCAGGGTCATGGTTGGGCTCCTAGTTAAAAACCATGATGGTAGGCTGCTGCAGGGCCAGTACCAGGGCTCGCAGTACAAAACAGAGGCCTGCGATCAGCTTGCATGTGATCTCACCAGTGCCATTGGCATACCCGGAACTGGTGAGCAGGTACATCTTCACCATAATGGCCTGAAGTACAGGAGGGGTGAACTCTTGGACCAGTGGATCCAAGAAGCCTGAGTGCAGGATGTCCCACCTGTCTGTAAGTATGCAGTCTTATGTATCTCTAAGTATGGAAAAAGTTCAACTTGTGACTGTGCAGATGTGATTAATGTGTGATGTCTCCCCATACAGCTGCTGCAGAGAGGTCCCAGAATGTGCAGGCTCATGCACAGTGACTGGCCCGGCTGCATCAGCAGTATAGTGAGTACAGAATACCCCCTACTATTAGCAGTAAGAAATCAAAATTATAGTAATGGTAGTACTGCTTGTATATATAATTGTGCTGTAAAAGTCAGGAATAAATGCCTGCGTCTGGCTGGCAGTGTTACAATGGAGTATTCCCAGCTGCTGTGTAAGACAGATACTAGTAGCAAATAAAGTACAATATACAGGAGCGGAATAGTAGAATATGTATGAGTATGCCTGAGTGAAGCTGCCAATAAAGTGCCATGTCAGGGCTACTGTAACAGTTAAAAGTGAAAAGCATTCCCCTGTGCAGATCATGCAGGAATAGTAATTGTAGAGTTCTGAGTCATACACAGATATGTATGTCAAAACTAATAAAAGTAATCCCAAACACTGGTGTGTGTCATCTCACTTGTACCTGATAAATAGAAATGTGTATGTCCTGCAGAATGCATTAACTGAGGTGAACTGATTTAGCACTGCTTGTCTACATACTTTAGAATGGGCATGTCAAATAACTGGAAAAAAGCAACAGTACATATTCCCATCAGAATATGTTTTACTTGTTTGTCTGCCAGCATTGTCCTGCATTAACCTTTCAATTTCAGCCGTATGTAGCTGTGAATGTACTGAGAAATGTATAAGGCTAACAGGTGCAGACCTAAAACCTGTACTGTGTACTCAGGAATCTAAATTGCAGTTTGTAATTGTAAAACACTCAAATTTGCAATCCAGCTAATGTGCACATGTTTCACAAACAGTGACACCAATATCTGTTGTGTATTCATAAATTGTACTGAAAATGAGAAACAAATAAAGCAACATGTGATAATAAAAGTACTGTGCACAAAATATGTAATAGATAGAAATGTCGCAAACAAAGCACAACACTTCCCCAGTAGCTCAGTCTGATAAGGATTAGGCCTGTAGTTCAATTATGCACACACTGCACGGTTCGAATCCAGGGACCGCCATTAACTCTCAATCTGGTTCTACAGTTTTAAACTGCAATCTGAATCGAAAAAATAATGTACTGCAACACATGCATTTTCCATACAGGGCACACAGATAAAGCAATCTAAATAGAAATGCTAGTATAATGTGTATAACTATGAAAAGTGTACAACTGCTGTGTTGATCAGCTCCAATCGATAAATGGATGCAAGCTAGGCAGCCAC